>NC_090253.1:46616757-46779257 GCF_037325665.1 Littorina saxatilis | reverse complement strand
GACTTAAGAACGAGCGGATACGATACAAAATTAGCAAATTGAATTAAATCAAAATCAACAAATTGAAAATAGAAACATGTAAGAAGCAAGTCCAATCTACAAAGAATGTTACGTTTCTCTGTGTTGATCTCTTGGGTACAGAGATGTAACAGCTAGAGTACAGCTAGAGTACAGCTAGAGTACAGTTAGAGTACAGCTAGAGTACAGCTAGAGTACAGCTAGAGTACAGCTAGAGTACAGCTAGGAGCACTCCTATATATCACAATTAAAATGTATCAAACCACAATCAGCGAGTCCACTCTGCAGTGCACGTTTCATGTCACTTTGTTGATCCCTTAAGTACAAGAGCACTACGGCCGCCACACCAGTGAACTATATCAATATCAGGAAGTTGAAATAATTCAAAATAAGCAAGTCCCGTCCACAAACAATGTTGTATACTATATTTGTGTGGGTCCTTTGATAGTCACAGTGATGTAATAGAGTACATGAATTTCTCCCGTCACACCAGCAAAATAAATCAAGATCAGCAAGTTCACTCTGCATAACACGTTACATATCACTATGTTCATACCTTGACCACAATGAATTAACAGCGTGTAGGAGCTCTCCAAGTGAAATTGATCAAAATCAGCATGTCGAATTACATTCAAATCAGCATGTTTGAATTAAGCAAAATCAACCATAGACACTGAAATTGAGCACGGTGACGTAGCAGAGTGCAGGAGCACTCCGATGACGTGACTGTTATCACAATCAGCGAGTCCAGACTACAGGGCACGTTACATACAACTGTGTTGATTCCATGGGCACCTTTCTGTAACAGAGTTCTGTAGCCGTCCCGTCACACCTGTAAAATTGATAAAAAATATATTAGAAAAGCCCATAATGCTGTCGTTAATGTGATGTACACGTCTAATGCATAGACGGTAATCATTGGCACATCTGTGCACACGTATACACTGTTGGCCCCAGACATTTTGTCAATGCCTTGGAGTATTACTTTCTGGTCGCCCGTACTGGCGCATAACAAACACACACAGATAGAGAAAGAGAGAGAGAGAGAGAGAGAGAGAGAGAGAGAGAGAGAGAGAGAGACAGAGAGACAGACAGACAGACAGACAGACAGACAGAGACAGACAGACAGACAGACAGACAGACAGACAGACAGACAGACAGACAGACAGACAGACAGACAGACAGACAGACAGAGAGACTGAGAGACAGACATCGAAACAGACAGACAGAGAGGGGGCAGAAACAGAGAGAATGAGAGAGGGGGGGGGGGGGGGGAGAGGGAGGGAAAGAAAGAAAAAAATATATAAGAAAAACCAAGAGAGAGAGAAAGGGAGGGAGCGAGAGAGAGTGAGAACGAGAGAGACAGACAGATACAAAGACAGAGGGGGAAGGCAGACAGACGGGCTGACATATAGGGAGACAGGCAGACAAGCAGAAAAACAGACGAGCAGGGGGATAGAGAAATAGTGCCACGCTTACCTGTGTATCACTTGTCAAGGGGCTCCATACAGATGATGGTACCACCCCTGCAGGCCAGCCACAGGCGAGCGGAGACATCCACAGTGATGGCGGTGGGTTGGATCAGCCAGGGACAGCCCGGGGCCAGGTAGCGCACAAACCTCAGACACCCACCGCTCACATCCACCACGTGAATGGCGTCGTTCTCTTCATCTGTCACCAGCAGCACGTGCTGACCGCCCAGCCTGTAGAAACACACGTCGGACGGCTGGCAGCAAGGGAGATGTGCAGGAGGGCGGTAGGTGCTGATGGCGTCCGCTCCCGGTCGTCGGTACAGTTTCACTTTACGCCACACGTCGGGGAGCTGGGGCTCTTCCACCACCACGAAGAACTGCTCCGTGTCGTCTACGTCGAATGCACGATGGGCTCCCAAGTTGATGCTGAAGTCGGTTTTAGATTCTACTTTCAACGGGTCTGTAGATATTACGGTGAAAATGTCGATAACTGCCTCTCCAGATAAATCGTTGCTCAGTCTGAAGTGTGCTGTTGTCAGTGATTTGCAGAATGTGTCATTGCAGCCTGCCCGAGGCTTACTGCACATAGACTTTCCTTTGGCAGATCTGTTGAATGTAAATTTACCGAGTCGTACATTACTTTGCTTGTATTTCCCGTCCTCACTGTAAAGCCTCCCGGGAGCGTCTGCCTTAATAATAATAATAACGATTACTTATATAGCGCGTAAACCTCGTGGTGACGAGCCCAGAGCGCTTTACACTTACACAATCATAATACAAACAAGGAAAGAGAACTAAATCCGAATAAATTCAAACATGGTCACACACACCCACACACGCATGCACACACACACGCACACACACACACACACACACACACGCGCGCGCACACACTCACACACAATCTTTCTTTCGTCATTGTCAATGTTCAGGTAACCCGCAATGTCATTCCATGTACGCATACGTTATTCTAGTACAACACACACAGGCACATACACATCCTCATGAACGCCACACTTTAGTATATAATACACGTGGCAGCGCCGATGACTCACCGATCATGGGATCTCCTTCAGAGGTCTAACTTAAACATGTGTGTTTTGAGGGCTGTTCTAAAGGCAGATGGTGACTGGGAATCCCTAATGCTCCGGGGGATTTTCTCCCAGACAAGAGGTCCCTGGTACTTGAAGGATCTCTCAAATCCATAGTTAGTTGATTTTCTGTTTCTTTTTGGTTTACTAAGTACATTGGTATCTGTTGCAGAGCGAAGAGAGGAGAGGTTTGAATATTTTGATAACATCTCAGAGAGATAAGCAGGTCCTGTACCATGAAAGAAAGAGAAACAAATGCATGCAATTTTGTATTGAATACGACTTCTTACAGGCAGCCAGTGAAGGGATCTCAAAACAGGTGTGATGTGGTGTCTTTTAGGGGTCTTTGTGATTAATCTAGCGGAGTTGTTCTGTACTTTCTGCAGTTTTTCAATGAGATAGTCAAATGAACCAGAAAGAAGGGCATTTCCGTAATCTAGCCTTGAAAGAACGAGAGAGCAAATGAGGGTTTTTGTAGCATCGGAAGAAAGGCAGTGGCGGATGGAGCTAATTTTTCTCAGTTCATAGTAGGCATTTCTACAGACAGTGGAGACTTGTTGTTTGAAGCAGAGAGTTTCGTCGAAGATGACACCGAGGTTTCGTACTTGAGAAGCCAACTGAATATCAGTTCCAGCTATAGAGATTTGGGCAGGAAGGGATGGTTCTTTTTTAAGAGAAGGGGGTACAACTAGCATGATCTCGGTCTTGTCGTCATTAAGTTTCAATTTATTTTCGGTCATCCACAATTTCAAGTCAGAGATGCAGTTCTTAGTTGTCTCGATTGTGTTGGGGAGGTCAGTAATAGGGCCAGATTTTTGTAACTGAGTGTCATCAGCAAAGCTTTCATAGGAAACAGAGTGGCGAGAGATGACATTAGATATTGGTTTCGTGTACATGATGAATAGCACCGGGCCAAGTACAGATCCTTGGGGGACACCGAAAGTCAACGGGGATGGAGCAGATTGGAAGCCGTCAATGGAGACTATCTGAGAGCGGTCTGTGAGGTAGGACTTAAACCAAGCTAAGGCAGTGTGGCAAATACCAAAAGAATTGTGAAGTCTTCAACTGGCGCCGTTCATAGGACACCCTCACACCAGGCGGGTCACTGTCAACATGTCCAAGACAAAAGACCTCAATGTCAGACTCCTGCCCACACGGGAACCGCTTCAACATCCTCACCTCAGACGCTTCAACCTCCATCTCCATCTTGGTCACCGTGCCCATAAAGCCACGTGCCTTCTGCAGTATGACGTCACTTGTGACCTTGAAGCGGAGGACGGGACGACAGATGGTTCTGAGCTTCTGTGACGTCAGCTTTTTGACAGCCTGCTCACTACCGCGTCCTGTCCTCATCTCTTGGACAACAGAGATGACATCTCTCGCTTTTCCGCTGGTACAGGCACGTTCTACTTGTCGCTGAATGTCCAAGAGTTCCTCCAGGTCGCATTCTTGCAGTTTCAGTTTCCAGCCAATGTCGCTGTCAATGTGTGTGCTGACAGATTGAAGCGAGTCCAGGGCCTCGTCTCTGAACTTGTCGGCAGCGGCCACCATGACGGCGTGTCGGTCACGTATGTTTTTCTCCACTGCCGTCTTCTTGACCAGCACGGCCTGCTGCTCTGCTCTCGTTGTCTCCACTCTTGTTATGATATCGCTAACGGCTTTCTGCAGGCGAGACTTGTCAGTGAGTAGTTCTTTGTGTTTCTGCTGGATGGCTGTGTGAAGGTCTTCTGTCTGGTGCTGCTCGTGTTTGGTCATCTTACAGTTGATACAGATGGCCTCTTGGCACCTGACACAGTAAAACTCCAGCTCTCTCTGTGTGTGGATTTTACACATCTCCTTGCTGTTCTCTGACTGTTTCTTGAGGTAAAAGTTGGCCTGCAGGGCGGCCACTCCCCCTTTGGGCAAAGAGGTGGACTCGCGGCACGAGGGGCAGGGGAAGGTACCCCCCGTGTGACGGTTAGCGACGTCAGTGATACACTGGGCACAGAACGTGTGATGACACGGCAGGAACTTAGGGTCACGGTAGATTTCCAAACACACAGCACACGTTACAGACTCCGCGTCGTTGCCACCAGTAGCCATTGTGTAGTTACAATTTAAATTGATGCGAGTAAGGCTCTCGTTGTTGTTCACGCCGAACGATGTTGCGTATTTTGGCTTTAGCACAGAACACCTGCAATCTGAAAAAGAAAATACAAAGGAAACGTTAAAATAACGTTTGCATTTCTATTGACATTTGGCACGGCTTGTTAATGTTCATATGGGGATAAGACGAGAGAAGCTTGTCATGCTTGTATCGAGCGCTTTAGATTTTACCAAATTTTGGTCGATTTTACAACTGTCTGGGTAAATGCGATCCACTGTATCCTTGCTGGCTATACCTTTGGGGTCAGCTGCAGTTATGTTGACGCAAACTGAAAAGCATTCACCTAGCTGCTTTTGCGGATTTTCATTCAACAAATGTTTTGGTAAGTAACAAGACTTTTTCTATCATTTACCAATGTACTGTTCATGGTTAAATCCGAGAGAGAGAGAGAGAGAGAGAGAGAGAGAGAGAGAGAGAGAGAGAGAGAGAGAGAGAGAGAGAGAGAGAGAGAGAGAATGACAATGACAAGGACAATTATGTTACGAAGGTAACAGAATAAGGATAGGCGTATTTTGTTGCATCTGGCCGTCTCCATAAAAAGGGACTAATTAATCTACTGGTATAACTACTACTAAAAACTCATTGTTCATTACATGAATACATAATTAATGAAAAAATATAAGTTTCTGTACAAGAAGCGCATTATATAGAAACATTGTAGCTCAGTAGTCTCAGTTAAGACTGGGTGCAAAGCAGGAATTTGCAAATCAAACGTAAAGTCAGCATACAATGGATTTTGCGCAAGAGCATCATAATCTCGTCAAAAATAAACGAAAAATCAGAAAATGAGTAACTGTGTCCAAACGGAACAAACTAAACAGGATTATTTTCATATTACAGTGTAATTTCATTAAATGGGATGTATTTTTCTGTTTGTAAAAAAATCCGTGCTGGTAGCTTCCCGCAGGACATTCGAAAGAGCGTTCCAGAGGCGGCTACCTGAATAAACTAGAGAGAGAGAGAGAGAGAGAGAGAGAGAGAGAGAGAGAGACAGACAGAGAGAGACAGAGAGAGAGAGAGACAGAGAAAGAGACAGACAGAGAAAGAGACAGAGACAGAGACAGAGACATATTTCATCCTTTCCATCGAAAAAATAAAAAAGATTGACAGCTTGAAAGTCATCATATTTTTAATAGAAAGGGATCATTCGTTTTGTATTCATAAATGCGTTCCCATTTACACACAAGAGGGGGGGGGGGGTGGGGGCATTTTCCGCCGCTCAGATTGAAGCAAAGAACTACATCCACTAACCTGCGAAGGTGTGAGGTGTAACAAAATGTTTTCATTAAATAGAATTTAAAAATCAACACGAACCTTGCATCCTCTCACAAAGACCTTCCGCTTGACAATATGTATGCACGAAGCTATAGTTAACTTCCCCGCATTAAATATGGGATTTGAACCAAAACAAATGAACAAAACAGAAAGCCTGCAGTTTAGTTTTAGTTTTTTCTTGTCGAAAAAGCTTAGTTAAATCACGATTTTGCTGCTGAAACTGATATTATTTTGATCGAGTGTAACTCACCTAATACTCTACTGGGTGACCTTTGACCCAATGCGACATCTCGCAGTTGCTTTCAGATTAACCACCACGTGTATTTGCAGTGCTTCAACGGCTCATTTTGGATAGTGAATAGATACCGAAACTTGTACACAAACCAACGAAATTGTATTTGGTTGACTTGAAATTAGCTGAACACGTGTCTGTACAATTACGAAAGGTCCATTAACAACCAGAGTTTTCTCCCTTGATTTTGTTTCTGTTTTTCTCAAATATACTCTGTATTTGAGCTCTATTTTGTAAATTCTTCATGACCAATAATTTGACATTATTGTCTTTGTTGAGCGAGTGCACATATATTGTTTGAATGGCTTTCGTCAATGATATTTGGAAAATAATAAAGGTATCTCCAAACAAGAAGTATTAAACAGGCGACGAATTGCGTTTTTGGATAAATTCACATTATTTTTGCAGCCAATTTTGAATAAAGTGGTTTATCAAATGGTTCTAAGAAACGGTACATATCAATTAGAATAAAATGGAAACGAGAGGTAACCATGAAATACGCTCCGCGATAACCAGAAAATACGCAGGGTGCACACCTACTTAAAGAGACAATGAAGCAGGTCACGGGATAAAAACATATCTTATACTTAATTGATATAGCAATGTACATGTCTGCTCTGTTTTAGTGTTTTAGATCGTGTGTGTTTTTTCGAAACGCATTTGTGTGTGTGTTGCAAATTCGGTCGTACTTTTCTTTGTAACTTTATATATGACTATAGAATGTCTCCGTTCCGCCCTTTTGCTTCGTCATCATGTGACTAGAAGGGGTGGGTTAAATTACTTCTCATACAGAAAATGGCGTGTGAAAACACCTTCACAAGACCTTAACTTGCTTGGCTTTATGTCATCGTGAAATTTACAGACAAACAGGTAAACCCGCCGTAAGACAGAATCACATACACACGCAGGCGAAAAAGAGAGAAAGAGAGAGAGAGAGAGAGAGAGAGAGAGAGAGAGAGAGAGAGAGAGAGAGACAGAGACAGAGAGAGAGAGAGAGAGAGAGAGAGAGAGAGAGAGAGAGAGAGAGAGAGAGAGAGAGAGAGAGAGAGAGAGAGAGAGAGAGAGAGAGAGAGAGAGAGAGACAGAGACAGAGAGAGAGAGAGAGTTAGAGAGAGAGAGAGAGACAGAGAGAGACAGAGAGAGAGACAGAGAGACAGAGAGAGAGAGAGAGAGACAGAGACAGAGAGAGAGAGAGAGAGAGACAGAGAGAGAGAGAGAGAGAGAGAGAGAGAGAGAGAGAGAGAGAGAGAGAGATAGAGAGAAAGAGAGAGAGAGAGAGAGAGAGAGAGAGAGAGAGAGAGAGAGAGAGAGACAGAGAGAGACATAGACAGAGAGAGAGAGAGAAAGAGAGAGTGAGAGAAAGAGAGAGTGAGAGAGAGACAGAGACAGAGAGAGAGAGAGAGAGAGAGAGAGAGAGAGAGAGAGAGAGAGAGAGAGAGAGAGAGAGAGAGAGAGAGAGACAGAGACAGAGTGAGACAGAGTGAGAGAGAGAGAGAGTGAGACAGAGTGAGAGAGAGTGAGACAGAGTGAGAGAGAGAGTGAGAGAGAGATAGATAGAGAGAGAGAGAGAGAGAGTGCACGTACGCACAAATCGTTGCTTCAGCACTACAGTGACCCCTGTGACCCCTGCACTGTCCCTTTAATGAGTAATTGAAATGTACCGCATTTTATTATATTTTCCACTGCAACGGCTTAAAAAACCGTACCGCCTTTAATGTCTTTTGAGAAGTTTGACACCAACACAATTCAAACAGAAAGTGAGCGAAAGAAATGAAAAAGAGAGAGGGAGGGAGAGAGAGAGAGAGGGAAAGAGAGAGGGAGGGAGAGAGAGAGAGAGTTTTAAAAGGAGAGAGAGAGTGGGACACAACAGTACTCACAGACACGTTTCAAAGCCCACGGTGACTAGCAGCCTCGCACAAAACAGCAACTGTGTAGACTTAGAAAATGCACACAACTTATAATGTACCTGTAACTAAAGCAATCCTTCCACTCTAGTCCTTGGCGGTGTCATCGTATGACCAGAACGGGTGTAACGTTACATCACTTGTTGCACACACAGGCGACTGAAACTGGATGATAAAACTAATTAGTATCTAGCCCCTCTCATACAAATGACTTAACTCACAAATTAATCCATGGATGGTTTTACATGGGATGAGACAATCCCTCCACTTTGTACACTAACCAAACATCGACATCTTGACTCATTCTTGTTCCACACGTTACTACAGTAGTGGACTTTTCAAAAATGAATGTATCAGAACATTCACACTTTGCATATGCATGGACACACCGCTCCCATGTTTGTGATTTAAGTGAAGGGATAATCTTATTCCAGATTAAAGTATGGTCAGATCTGATATGGTGAGCCAAACTGCGTGCAGGGGACACACACACACACACACACACACACACACACGCGCGCGCGCGCGCACGCAAACACACACACACACATACACACACACACACACACATACACACACACACACACACACACACACACACATACACACACGCACGCACTCACACACACGCACTCACAAAAACACACACACACACACACAAACACACACTAGCACGCACGCACACACACAAACACACACACACACACACAAATTAACACACGCACGCACACACACACACACACACACACACACACATACACACACACACACACGCACTCACACACACACACACACACACACACACACACACACACACACACACACTCAAATCTGGACTGTCGCGGTAGATTCAGTTTTAACATACTTTTGTGCGTTCATATGTCCGATTCAGTTTTGTTAAGTCCGCCTTCTGCATTCCTCCTTCGCATACACAGGCAATGGAACGACTTCGTGTGACTTGGGTGTGGATGTCAGTCGGGTTCTAGTTACCACTGCATATCTTGGAGGAATATAATATTGCTAGAACATTTAAAAACACGTGATTAAGGTTGGTCGGTTGGGTAAGAAAGAGAAAGCCATCACAGTCTTGCAAATTATGTAACTGTGAAACCGTTACTAACAAGAAGAGCAAACGCTCGATCGAGTCACTTTCGCAGTTCTGAATATTATATGAGGCATCAGATGGACAGGAAGAAATTGCTATTCACAACACAATACAGATGTAAATAATTTGATGTAAAGAATAATCCTATAAAGTTTGAATCAAATCCGATGAATAGTTTCAGAGATATGATATTTCAATTTTTTTCCTTCAAGACATACCTGTGACCTTGAAAAAGGTCAAAGGTCACCAAAGCAGACGTCAAAGTGTAGAGGTCACTGGGAGTCACGTTCACATAAAATTTGAGCCCGGTCACTTTTATAGTTTCCGAGAAAAGCCCAACGTTAAGTTGTGTGTTGCCGAACAGAAAAGGCTAGTTATCTCCCTTGTTTTTCTGATAACGTTCGTAAAAGGCTACAGATGTAAATACTTTGATGTAAAGAATAATCCTACAAAGTTTCAATCACATCCGATGAACTTTGTCAAAGATATAAAATGTCTAATTTTTCCTTTGACGCTGACCTGTGACCTTGAAAAAGGTCAAAGGTCAACGAAACCATCGTTAAAGTGTAGAGGTCATTGGAGGTCACGACTAAACAAAATATGAGCCGGATCGCTTTGATAGTTTCCGAGAAAAGTCCAACGTTAAGGTGGTGTCTACGGACGGCCGGCCGGACGGCCGGCCGGACAGACTAACACTGACCGATTACATAGAGTCACTTTTTCTCAAGTGACTCAATAAAAGCGCTCAACTGAAAGGCGCGGGCGCGTGCGTGCTTACATGCGTATGTCTGTGTGTGCATGCATGCGTTGATCGTGCGTGTGTGTGCGCGCGTGTGTGTGTATGTGTGCGTGTTTGTGTGTGTGTATGTGTGCGTGTTTGTGTGTCTGTGCGTGTGTGTGTGTGTGTGTATGTGTGCGTGTTTGTGTGTGTGTATGTGTGCGTGTTTGTGTGTCTGTGCGTCCGTGCGTGTGTGTGTGCGCGTGTGTGTGTATGTATGTGTATGTGTGCGCGTTTGTTTGTGTGTGTATGTGTGTGTGTGTGTGTGTGTGTGTGTGTGTGTGTGTGGGTGGGTGTGTACCCATGTTTCCACAGGTTTGGTTGCCTAAATCACCATAAGGCAACCATCCACACGTGGATGGCAACCTAAACTCTGGATGGCAACCTAATTGTGTGGATGGTCGCTTCATTTAACACCGTTAAATTGACTTTTTTGACGGAAAGAATGTCATAACAATGTTCAAAATGACATTCTTTCCGTCCTCTATAGGCGACGAAATAGGTCAAATTTTGTGCATTTTCTAGTGCAAAATTCTTCGATGCCGGAGCGAGTACTGCACCCAGTGCTGTTGTAGTGCAAGTGCACTAGAAAGGCACTACACCCAGTGCCGCCTCTTAGGTAACCATCCACACTTTAGGTATGTGTGTGTGTTGTGTGTTGTGTGTGTGTGTATGTGTGGGTGTTGTGTGTGTGTGTATGTGGGGGTGTTTTTGTATATGGGTGTTTCTGTGTGTGTCTGTGTGTGAGGGGGGGGGGGGGGGAGGTATAACGCGTACTGCGCTTTGGTGTTAGATATGTAACTCGATAATTTTCAGAGTGTGTGTGTGAGCGTGTTTTTATATGTGTACAAATGATCAGTATGTCTTCGTCGGTCTCTCTTGCAAACACACACACCTAAAGTGTGGATGGTTACCTAAGAGGCGGCACTGGGTGCAGTGCCTTTCTAGTGCACTTGCACTACAACAGCACTGGGTGCAGTACTCGGTCCGGCATCGAAGAATTTTGCTCTAGAAAATGCACAAAAATTAGACCTATTTCGTCGCCTATAGAGGACGGAAAGAATGTCATTTTGAACATTGTTATGACATTCTTTCCGTCAAAAAAGTCAATTTAACGGTGTTAAATGAAGCGACCATCCACAGAGGACGGAAAGAATGTCATTTTGAACATTGTTATGACATTCTTTCCGTCAAAAAAGTCAATTTAACGGTGTTAAATGAAGCGACCATCCACACAATTAGGTTGCCATCCAGAGTTTAGGTTGCCATCCACGTGTGGATGGTTGCCTTATGGTGATTTAGGCAACCAAACCTGTGGAAACATGGGTACACACACACACACACACACACACACACACACACACACACACACACACACACACACACACACACACACGTTCTCAGGCTCTTTCCACATGAGCAGAAGAACGCAACAGTCCAACAGCACCGTTTATCATAGTTTATTCCACAAGATTTATTCCGAATCTACTGATTCAAATTCAAGAAAAGCAAATCAGACCCCTCATCGAAAAGAATGACATGGTTACAACACCTCATACAAAACCAATTAGACACTTTTGTTAATGGTTGAAGGATACTGGTTTCAATGTAGCTGCAGTTGTGTGCATGATATTGTGGGAAATATTTGACTTGAAATAGAATTGAAACCCTTTATGTTGGATAATGTACGAGGTATTTGAAGCTTTAGGCATACCAAGGACAGGTTACAACAGTCCTGTATCAATAGACATTTGGATAGACAATAATGTTGTTATTGATGTTGATGTTAGAAACAACAAAAGTATCGTTATAATTACACCAACCAATGAACCAACCAATCAACCGACCAAACAATCAAATATACAAACAACAAAACAAATAAAAACAAAACAACAACAACAACAAAACAAGAGGCGAAGCCTTCAAGGCTCACGTAAGAAATCGACAAGGAACTTAGTCGATAAATATCGACAGGGGGCGGACAAATGGTTTACATGTGAAATGTGTGTATATGGGTGTGGTTCTGAAACAAACAAACAAACCATGTGAACCCCCCCCTCCCTCCCACCGCTCGCGGGCTGAACGACTGACGTCACATGTCGCTTCGGTCTTTTCCAGAAGAACACCGCGTGTACATAATACACAATTCGATCGCGTAGCACTGCCAATGCACATTTTCGCAACGAAAACCGTGCTACTGTTTCTTGTGTGTTAAATCTGAAAGCAATATAAGTGAACGAACAATTGAAAACTGATATCACGTTACTTAACTCCCAAAAGTAATAAATTACTTCTGACTGCGGTACACAATACATTTTCAAAGCAATTTTTATTATTTTCAAGACATAAAAAATACAACGGAAGAAAAATGCAAGCAATAACAATTTTTTTTAAAGTACAGACTAAATACTGAAGCTCTCTATTTCTCTTTAGTATGTTGGATTCAGGTGTACTTACTCACAGTTGCAGACAGATACAGATTCAAACACGTGTCGAGCGTAAAACAAAAAGTGAAACTAGAGAATAACATGAACCTGAAAACTTTTAAAATATTTGTACCCAGCACCAAGAGAGATTATTGTAAAAAAAAAATGTAATACAAAGTGTGTGTGTTCTACATAAGACAGGAGAATTTACATAGCAACAGAAAACATGCTTGTAAATCACTGAGCACCAACAGTTAAAAATCACTATCGCTCACCTCATGCAGACTGAAATGCAAACCTGCACCCCTTCACACATACACACAAACAAGGGGGAACATCCGTGGACTGGCACTAATGATATGATCAACTGCATATGTAGCTAACTTTGCCCGTCTCACACCTTGTTAATGTTAGTGTCACTGGTACGCAACCTGTTCTTCATGCTCTACTCTTTCCACCCGCGCTGCACTTTGTCCATCATTGACATTGTCCTCAGCTTGTGGTGGACTCGGATTTTTAAAAAAAGCAGGACAGCATTTTCGAAAACATCTTCTTGCACTTTCAAAGAAATGTCAAATGCATAAACTGTGTCATAAAAAAAGCACAGGCACTGTATCATTGATTTGGCACTGTTGCAGAAAGTCCTTGTCATCAGCTTTCATTTTGGCAGAGCAAGCGACACCCACAGTCCGACGAAAAATGTCCTGCATGTCAAGGAACATTTGCACAATGTTGTCTTTGACAAATGTCAGTCCTCCTCGGTTAAGCACCGTTGTCATGTCAGTTGAAGAATCACAATCACTTTCTGACAGCTCACTGAACCTCAGTGCTTCTAAACAGCGCAGTTTCTCGTATCTGTATGCACCTTTCTTGAGGCCCCAAACTTTCTTTTTTAGTTTCTTCACCACACTCCCAGCAACATACCTGATCACATCCTTCCTCACACACTGGCACCGGTCGGTCATTCGCGTTGTCTTCCTGTTTGCACCCATAGGTTGCTTCGACCAGCCTTTAAAACATCCTGAGGCAAATGGAAGCTGATGCATGAGTCGACTTGGTGACCTCTGTAATGCTTGCATGGCTTGCGTAGTACAATGAGTGAGCCTTTTCCTTGGCCGCGTTCCGGAACTTCCCTCGTAGACCAAGGCATGACTCAAACACCTGAAGTTTGTCCCGAAGAACAGCACCTGTCAAACAGACCACAAAGTCTTACACTTGAACACATACAATAGAACCACCTTTGTATTACCTCAAACAATCTGAGAAAGCGGGTCTTTAAAAGGAGGCAGTCTTAAAATGAAGGAAAATTTACAGAAGTTATGCACAGACAAACTGACAAAATAAGGTCTTAAAAGGGAGGGATTATCAAATTGGGGGGGGGGGGGGGGGTGGTCCACTGTATATATATATATATATATATATATATATACAAAAATTTATTTTTATTAGTCCATATCTTGGGATAATTCCCTGCCTCATATAACTTTAAAAGAAAGGCAAACACACACACCATTGTATCCAAAAAGAACACTTGCACATTGACAAGTCTGGAATGTGTACGCGAATGATCAACAATAATTACACGTATGCCATACAGGGAGCACTGCTTACTTGTCATGTATATATGACAGCTTATTCTCAGCGTAACTGAATAACTTGAAATTTAAACTTGAAATTGTTTTACATTATAAGCAAAAGTGAAAACACTACTCCGACAAAATTGTATTCATTCATACAGTGTTTCCCTAAACACTTACAGTCCAAGGTTTTAACATGGCTTCACAGATCAGCTGACAGGCATTCATTTTCTGCAATCTCACTGCACACCTCTTCCAAAAGTGGAACTGTCACCTGTTGACATTTAAAAACACATGTAAATGTACACACAGTGACACAATAAAAAATCATGCGTAATGAGAATTATCCAAAAATATTATATGATGCACTGGTGTCAAATGTGTTATGGTATTTTATGTTATCACAGAATCTAAGTCTTGAAAAATACACATGTTCACACAAAAATATGGCAAATACCACATGAGACTGAAATATACACAAATCTGCAGTAACTTGACTGAGAAATCACAAGAGGGTGTAGTTGTAGGCATCACAATCACAAGACAAACAAATTCTGCCTTTATGTTTAATATTTTTCAACAATAAATGTTGCAAATGTAACGAATAACTTCTCACCTTTTGTGAAATAATACTTTGAGCTTGACACACTTCTGACTGTACAGGGGTTTTCATCAACAACAAAAGTGGTGCTTGCTTCCTGAAACAAAATTATTCAATGATGAAAAGAACTGAATGTGGCAGTGTTCAAAGTGATATTCAAACTTATATCCCATGACCTCCCTTCTTTGTCTCTGTTACTTCAGTATGGGTATATATGTTGTATTTTTATAGCTCAATAAATACATCATGGACTCAAAAAAATATATGATAGTGCAGATTCCGATTTGGGCGAAGAACTACTTTGCTCCCGACCTTTGACCTCGCGCCGAACAATGTGACACATTTGTATGAAGTTCCAAAATCGTATTGCACGGCTCAGAAAACCATATCAGTTGCACGCAAAAATGAATCTCAGAACTGATCTGATGTATGAGATGCAATAAGCAAACGTTTCTTTCATTATGAAAGCAATGCAGGTGGGAAAAAACGAACATTCAACTTACAAGATAACCAGATGCTAGCGAACCAAAACAAAAACACGAGTACCCTCCCCTTGCTTCGTTAGCAGACGACTTTTGAGAATCTGTCAGACCGTCCTAACCTGGCACGGTTGAGCTTCGCTATCATCAGCTGTTTCACGTGTTTTGCGAGCAAGTCTACTCTTTTGCCTGGCTCTGCAGTAAGTCCACATTGGCGATGAAGGTATCTAAGAACTTAACATGTGTGTATTTTTCCGTAATCCAGTCATATTCTTTCAAAATGCAATCAAGCGGCGGTGACAGACTTGGGTCCTGTTTTCCTCGCACCCATACCAGTTTAGGTTCATGCAAACACACTCGCAAAACATGTAGATACATTTCAAATAGGGAGCAAATGGTTAAATCTACATATGTGTTCCCTAAAATTTGCTTCTCTGTCAATAAGACTAATTGTATAATAATGCGTTCGAAAAAAACAACGTGGAATCGATTCTGAATCGAGTCGAGTAAGCCAAATGGGGGCCAAACCGGTTTCCCCGTTCCGCCGACCTGAAACGCAAAAGAATTGTGCGCTTCAACTAAATGGATTTCTATACGACTTCATTACTTTCTTGCAACTTATGAACCTTTACTTAAAGCTTTTAAACGGTCTGAAAGTAGTGTTACCGCGTACTTATAGATGCACTCATTCGTTTTATTTTTTCAGCGACGGTCACTTAGTTTAAGGTTGCAAAAAGGCCAAGTCTCGCTGAAAACACTGTTTCACACTCCACAGATCGCAACAGTGCCGCTAGTAGTCTACACTTTGTGTTTGATGGTAGAATGGGATATACAGATTACAACACTCGTGGTTTTTTATATGGCTTGTATTTCAGTCAAGACCCAGCGGGAATATCAATCGAGAGCCACTCGCCAAAGGCTCGTGTCTCCCGATGATATTCATCCGCTGGGTCTTGACTGAAATACAAGCCATATAAAAAACCACTCGTGTTGTAACCTATACGTATACAACTATCAGTACCTATACTGTAAAACGAGAAGGCTATTGGCATGCTCGTCAATCAGTATGTGTCATTCAGTGTTTTGTGCTGTAACAATGAAATGCAATCAATGCAAGTTCTTGTAGTCTAGAAATAAATACAACAATAATTTCAATTGAAACCACAAACTAGTCAAATAAATTGTGTAAATAGTTGGACAAAGATATGCTTAATAACCCAGGGAAATAACAGGATTTCTTAGCAAAACTTTCCCAACCCAATTACCTGATTCAGTCCGGCTTTTCTGCTTTTAACACTTACTTTCAGTTTCACTAGAATATATCACAACTACAAGAATAACAATGGAACAGGAATGAGATTTTGTTTTGTTTTTGTAAACTACATCAGGATTTAACTAGTTTGGAAGCTCTGCTTACATACAAAATACAGACAGTGACGTTCAATCGTGGTGGCTGATCAGTGCAACAGGACTTCCATAAAGCCATATGCAACACCTTTTTCCCACGGACTATCTCCAACTGGAACCATCTTCCCACGACGACGACATCAGCCCCAAGCCTCGAGTCGTTCCGCTCACGTCTCCGCGGTAGCAGTCCCCTGCAGCCGCCAGTGGGCAACCCCTAATCCCTCAACCCCTGTACATAGTTTTAAACGCCTCCCAACCTATCCAGTTCCTGCCCTTTCTCAGTGCTGGTTTTTTTAAATTGTCATCCCGATTCCAAGAGGCACACACCGCATCCGGAATCGACAAGTGACATCAACGCGGGACCACTTACGTTTATCAAATAAACCCGGTCCCAACGGAGAGAAGAAGAAGAAGACTAGCTGAGACGGACGATTCGATTTGATCGCTTCACCACGCCTTTCCAACTATGTGCTCCCATACAGTTTTGGTAGATACATGCTTGTGCAAGTATGTTATTAGTATTACCAATATGAATCTTATTTTCCTTTCGATGGTCAGTTTTACTCACCTCTGTAACGGCAGTCACCTCTGCGAATGCTGTCGAAGAATCTAACCGAAAGTAAACATTCTGGGAATCTACGCGCATCGGCCTTGACGCAAGTTCAATACTGAGCCAATGAGCGCGGGGCGAAGTTGGCGATCCAGTCTATCTCTGTTGAGGCCTTGCAAGGTTTTGAAAGCAACAATAATTATTGTAGTTCTCTAAGACTTTATTTCTGTTTGATTTGTAATATGTTGGGAAGACATATTTATCAATTGATCAACAAAATAAAACATAATAAAAAACGACACAACGTACGTACATTGTTAAAATTATTATTGGCCAACGTTGAACATTTAACGAAGGCCTCAATCTTCCCGCACGTAGACCGGATTAGTAGGTGCTTGATTTTGGTATTTTGATTTTACATAACATTAAACCTTTCTTGGGGTTCATGGTCATGGCAACAGCCATAATAATATTATATCATGTATAATATTACATTTCAGCATATTTGAATTACATGTCATCATACCAAACTGTCATACATTTTTATTCCTACATCATTCTGATTGATCACAACCAAACCTACTATCAGTGGACACATCCAAATGTAAGCGCCTGTTCTTGACAACTTTTAATCGATCTAAAAATAGCAACTTGCTGGGTCCTTTGCCGCCAACAGACACTGTTTGGCCTGTAGGTAAAATGTACAATGTATTTTCTGATTTGTGCACAAAAGCTTTTTTTCTTTTTTCTTTTTTTTAACATAACAATGTTTAATGTCACTGTATGTTTAAAAGACCATGGTCATATTTGTAAAAAAAAATGTTAAATTAGAAAATAAATAACATTTTGGTTCATGATTTTTCCTACACCTGTGCTGAAAATAAGAAATAAAAATGTCGGTATATAAGTCACTCAAATACAGCTAGGTATGAATGGCTCGGTTTGAGTTTGTTGCAGTTGACCCTGCACAATGCGACATATCATGTTTTTGTTGAACAATTTTGACTGAACAACTTCCTGTGTTACACAAACTCTGTGATGACCAATTTTGACGTCACCCCTCCCATAGGGTGATGGATTTCACAACTTTCTACAGATGAACAATGTTGCCTTCACCCCTCCCATAGGGTGACGGATGTCACAACTTCCTGTGTACACAAACTGATGACGTATTTCACAACAAAATGGCGCTGCCCATGGTCAACCTCGAAACTATCCGTAACAAACAGTAACACAAACTCAATCACTCCGTCACACACACACACACACACACAGAAAGAGCATAGGTGAAACTGTGCAAGAAAGCGAGACACTAGATCTAGATCTGTCTGTCTGCATGTAGCCTACTTACAGGGACACGACTGCCAACTAGTCTCGGCCCGCTCAAAATAATAATGACCGAGACTTTCAGTACTTCCTTCGCGTGACGTCTAACCCTCTTACGTCATAATGTGACGTCAATGTAATGTGACGTCTTCAAATGTTAGAGTTTCTACCACAGACACACGCGCGCACATACGATCGCATAGGCTACACTTACGTGAGCCAATGAGGATGAAAGGTGCTTGTTAAGTGCAATGCTTGTTATTCTCTCAAATGCCAGGAGTTCCGAAAAACTTGTAATTATTCTATTACACACGTCGTATGCATTTAGAGCGCTAGCTTCCCTTTGTTTATAAGAACAACAACAACAACACCAACAACAACGACAACAACAACAACACAATTGAGAGTCTACTCTAGCAATTTTAATATTGACATTTTCAAACATATGTAAAAAAAAAAATTAAAAAAATTTAAACAACAAAAACAACACTGTATACATTAAATGAACATATACACATACATATATTCATAATTGACAGTAAAGTCAGACCAAAACTCACCAGCAGGTAAGAGTCTGGTTTGTATTTAACACGTTATAATCTATGTTTATGTATCCCACAGTGTAAGTTGCCTCCGCATGAATCAAATTGAATGGATAACGGACCTAAAATACATATATTGTATAAAGCGATACAATAGGCAGTTCAAGGTCGTTATTTATCAAGGAAATACAACATCACTTTATACAGAACAGTGTTTGAGAGTACAGTGTTCACTGCTGAACGTACTCGTCCCATAAAAGACTGGAACTGAAAAATGTGTAAGTAAGGTTTGTACACACCTCGCCAGCGCTCATCTCGTGTTAAATACATTGTGCCTTCCAACACTCGTTGTCGACAATATTTACAACTAACTGGAAACGTTGGTTTATAGGTCTCAAGACTACAAAAGGAATGTTTCAAATAATTCAAGCAATATCAAGCAGGAATATCTTTTACTTACAGCAAAGTAAACTCATTGTCATTTCACGTCCATTCATTCATTCTTTAAAGGGTTTATCGATATACATGAATGCGTGTTGAAAACATAAACAGCCAACCAGGAACATGCTGGACAAGATAAGTGTAACGATGCCTTCCGTACTGTGTGAACCATCAGGCATATCAGCACACTTCACATTTCTCTTGGACAAACATTACTACATAGCCTACCTGTCTGCACTTTCGCATGGAGTAAGAGCACCTTTTCTCACTGACCGAATTGTTTCTAAAACATCGCCAGCATTATAAGCATCAGTGCCACACATGTACATATTTCTCTTGGACTAACATGACCTCAGACCTGTCTGAACTTTTGCATGGAATAAGAGCATCTTACAGGGCTTGCCAAATCCCATTTCCCGTAACCCGGGGAAAGGTAAAAATTGGCCGGGAAGTACACATTCCCCAGGTTGCTTTCCCGCGGGAAAGACAACAATCGTATCTCTCAAAATGCACATTGGATGATTTTTGTTTACCTTAAACACGTTCCGCAAAGCCTGTCCATTCACAGATAAAAGAAAACAGTATTTGCGATGTCTGCTTCGTTGCTGAGTCTTTGGTTTTGTCGTCTGCGTTGAAACAAGAGAGTTGCTTCCCTTCTTTTTCGAAATGTACGGGAAACCTAAATATTTGGGGGGAAATGTAGAAATTGGATTTACATTTCCCTGGGAAATACAGAAATTTTAAAATTTGGCAAGCTCTGATCTTAGCTCTAAGACGAAAATATTTCTAAAAACATTCGACAGCGTAATTAGCATCAGTGCCGCAATAACTGGGGTGTGGTTGTCTTCAATTCATTCTAAACACAGCTATAAGTGCGCTTAATCAACAACAACAAAACACAATACGTTACATTTACACATTTTCGACCTGGCGGTCTTTTAGGAACACAGACAAACACATACTAATTAAACACAAACAGACTTATCTGGCAAAAAATGCAGCCGCTTGCGAAGAAGACACAAGCGAAGCAGTTATAAGTGCGCAGTTGTTAAAGTCCAGGTGAACATCCAAGTATCACAAGGTCTCAGATGAGTTAACATTACGTATTGGGTCATGTCAGATAAACCGCATGTCAAATGTCTCAACGAAAGGCCAAACTCCGCGATGATATGTAGGTTGGGGCCGGGTGGTAAGATTCCGGTGAGGTTAAGACAACAACTGTGATGGCGACAGCACCTTGTCTACTGCGTTGTATCACAACAGGCTGTAACCACGTCGATCCTAAAAACAGACAAAAAGTAAGGTGCAGTGAGATTGATGATTGTTTTTGTTGCTGCTGCTACCAACCAGTGTTCGCCTTATTCGAGTAACCAAAAAAGAATTTCATATTTCCCGTAGTGCAGTGTAAGGGTACAAAAATATGCACACACAAACTTTAAAAACAAAACACCAAAAACATTCACATAACCAACAGAACAAAGCACCAACCAAACGAACAACCAAACGAACAACCAAACGAACAACCAAACAAACAACCAAACGAACAACCACCAAACGAACAACCAAACGAACAACAAAACAAACAACCAAACGAACAACCAAACGAACAACCAAACGAACAACCAAACGAACAGCCCCTAAAATACACAAGACATGACCCAAAAAAAGGGGAAAATAAAGCACAGAAAGACATAAATCACGGGGATCATAATCAGAAAATACGCAACTGTAGTGTTGGTACTTCCACCAGTCAGCACCCCCCCCCCCCCCCCCCCCCCCTCTCACGCAGATTCCGACATAACACGGCATCTTCATTACCTTCCCACTTCCATAATTAATACTCTGGAGGATTGGTTTTGTATTCTTCGTTTCTTTGTGGCAAATAACCTATAGAGTTCACATTGACTCCTGCAATTACTACTCACAAAAACACAGGACACAGATAGATAGGTAGAGAAATAGATAGTCATATACTGGCAGACAGTCAAATATCAACAGATGGGCACTGACAAAAAGACTAAGAGATTTGCACAAAGACACACTTTTCCAGCTTCCTAAATCAAGGGGCACCATCCAACGACCACCACCACCACCACCACCACCAAAAAGAAGAAGAAGAAGAAGAAGAAGAAGAAGAAGAAGTAGAACAACAACAACAACAACAACAACAACAGCAACAACGACAACAATAACAACAACAATTACAACAACAACTGTAAGAACACCAACAACAAAAACAGCAACAACAACAAGAACAATGACAATAACAACAAACACACACATATATAGAGATTACACAACGTCATCGAGTGAGGGACCGAAAAATATTGAAACTCGAGGATGATTTTTTTGTGGTATCAACCGAGACCGTAGGTCGAGGTTGATACCACACAAAAAAATCATCCGAGAGTTTCAATATTTTTTGGTCCCTCACAAGATGACGTTTGTGTAATTTGTGTATACAATGATAAATTGATTGTATACAATGATCAATCTCTATACCTTCCTGTCACTGGAAGCAGCAACACTTGAAAGCATAAGTTCCCTTGACAAACGTCATTTATGATTGGCGTCATCTATGAATGACGTCACTGTCTAGACAAGACAAGTGCCGGTATCGGCAAACCTTGTCGCGGCAAAGGGCTATGACCCGTGCCTTGATACCATTGAGATCATAGGAGATGCACAGCAGTGCCGATACCAGGTTTCTTTAGCTTCACTTTAAAATGATATCAGAACGATAGTTATTCACTTGAAAGTGAACACAGGAGAGTTGTATACATATATATATCCACACTCACCAAGCATCACTTATTCACGGGCTCCATACAGATGATGATACCACCCCTGCAGGCCAGCCACAGGCGAGCGGAGACATCCACAGTGATTGCGGTGGGTTGGATCAGCCAGGGACAGCCCGGGGCCAGGTAGCGCACAAACCTCAGACACCCACCGCTCACATCCACCACGTGAATGGCGTCGTTCTCTTCATCTGTCACCAGCAGCACGTGCTGACCGCCCAGCCTGTAGAAACACACGTCGGACGGCTGGCAGCAAGGGAGATGTGCAGGAGGACTGTAAGTGCTGATGGCGTCCGCTCCCGGTCGTCGGTACAGTTTCACTTTGCGCCACACGTCGGGGAGCTGGGGCTCTTCCACCACCACGAAGAACTGCTGCGTGTCGTCCACGTCGAATGCACGATGGGCTCCCACCTTGATGCTGAAGTCGGTTTTACGTTCTGCCTTGAATGGATCTGTAGATATTACTGTGACAATGTCGACCTCTGCCTCTCCTGACAAGTCGTTGTCCAGTCTGAAGTTTGCTGTGTTCAGTGATTTGCAGTATGTGTCTATGCAGCCTGCCCGAGGGACTGGTCTCATACTCTTTCCTTTGGCATATCTTTTTTTTGACATTTTACCGACTTTTACACTAGTTTGCTTGTATTGCCCGTCCTCACTGTAAAGCTTCACGGGAGCGTCTTTTTTCAACTGGCACCGTTCATACGACACCCACACACCAGGCGGATCTTTATCAACATGACAGAGAGAAAAGACCTCAATGCCAGCCTCCTGCCCACACGGGAACCGCTTCACCACCCTCATTTCAGGGGCTTCAACCTCCATCTCCATCTTGGTCACCGTGCCCATGAAGTCCCGTGTCTTCTGAATTATGACGTCACCAGTGACCTTGAAATGGAAGACGGGACGACAGCCGGTTTTCAGCCCCTGTGACGTCAGCTTGTTAACAGCTTGCTCACTGCCGCGTCCTGTCTTCATCTCCTGGACAACAGAGATGACATCACTCAATCTTCCGCTGTTACAGGCCCGTTCAACTTGTCGCTGAATATCCCAGAGTTTCTCCAGGCCGCCTTCTTGCTGTTTCAGGATCTGATCAATGCCGTTGTCAATGTCTGTGCTGACAGAACGAAGCGAGTCCAGGGCCTCAGCTCTAAACTTGTCGGCAGCGGCCACCATGACGGCGTGGCGGTCACGTATGTTTTTCTTCACTGCCGCCTTCTTGTCCAGCACGGCCTGCCGCTCTGCTCTCGTTGTCTTCAGTCTTTCCCTGAGATCTTCCTCTGCTTTCTGCAGGCGAGACTTGTCAGTGAGTAGATTTTTGTGTTTCTGTTGGATGGCTGTGTGAAGGTCATCTGTCTGGTGCTGCTCGTGTTTGGTCATCTTACAGTTGATACAGATGGCCTCTTGGCACCTGACACAGTAAAACTCCAGCTCTTTCTTTGAGTGTATTTTACACATCTCCTCGCTGTTCTCTGGCTGTTTCTTGAGGTAAAAGTTGGCCTGCAGGGCGGTCACTCCCCCCTGTGGGCAGAGAGGTTGGCTCGCGACAGGTGGGACAGGGGAAGGTACCCCCCGCGTGACGGTTAGCGACGTCAGTGATACACTGGGCACAGAACGAGTGATGGCACGGCAGGAACTTAGGGTCACGGTAGATTTCAAAACACTCCGCACACGTATCAGCCTCAGATTTGATAAAACCAGTAGCCATTTTATGATTTTTAAATATGTTGAGAACAAGACTGTTGATGTCTTAAACTCCACAGGTGCAGAATACTGGATAATGATCGAAGGTGGAGTGAACTGGTCAGTACAAGATGGCTTGCGTCTGAAAAGAACAGCATGAAATAGATAAGTTGGTTGTTGTTGTTTTTAAATGTTGTCAAGTTTTTAATAAAGAATTTGAGATGAACAGGGAATGGAGACGAGGGTGGTTGCCAGTGTGTGTGTGTGTGTGTGTGTGTGTGTGTGTGTGTGTGTGTGTGTGTGTGTGTATGTGTGTGTGTATCTCTGTGTGTGTGTGTGTGTGTGTGTATGTGTGTGTGTATCTGTGTGCGTGTGTGTGTGTGTGTGTATGTGTGTGTGTGTGTGTGTGTGCGGGTGTTTGTGTGTGTGTGTGTGCAAGGGCCGTGTGTGTAGGTGTGTGCGTGTGTCAGTGGTTCTCGTGTGTGTGCAGAGTGGTTCCCAAACATATTGTCGGCAATTCTTCCTCAGTTCCTGAAACTTGAAATGTTGTTATTCCAGATAATATCCTTATACGGTTTTTTGGTTTCTATTATTTTCGATAAATGAGGCGGTACTGTGACAACCTCATTTGTCAATCAAATTGATTGAAGTGATGGTCAAGTCATCTTTAACCCAGTCCAGGCTGTGGGATTGCAGTTTAGCTTGAAGGCAAATAAATCAGTTTGTTCATATACGTATTTCTGAAAAATAAAACTGCCGACATTTTGTAAGAGTTGTGTCCCTTTCTTATGAATGACTCAGAAAGCCGTTAATCCCTTCAAGCCACCCTTTCGTTTCTACAGGCGTGTTGGTGGCATCAAACTATTTCCTTGAAGAGCCCCATGAGTGAGCGTGCGAACGGAAACAATTTGATGAAAGTGGTACGAACGGACACATTTTCCCGTCAAAATCAGTACGAACGGACACAAAACTCAGTGATTTATGCAAATTCAATTCATCTTATGGTTCACATAGGTCCAATGTCACACGCATTCGTACTTTGTGCTATTTGAAGACGATTGGAATACACAGAACTTGCAGTGGGGGCCTGTTTCACTCTGATCTAACGAATGTGTATGAACGCTTTTCGTACGAAAGGAAACATGCACTTTTGTACGAACGGAAACATGGGGTACTGATGAACCGTGTTTTCAAAAGACAAGTGATTGTACAAAAGCCATGGGTTTCTATAAACTTCTGTTCAAGCGAAATGTCGTAAAAGGCAATGGTTTTGGTGATCATGTGCAAATCAGGTGTCAGATTCGATAACAGAGCGAGAAAAACAAGAAAATGTTAAAAAATCAGGCAATGTTGCCACGTTCGGCCCGCGTGTGTTATTATTAGGATTCACTAGCAACTTGGTACCGTTATCGTACACATAGCCCAACCATTTCGCTACCTTATTCTTTCAATATTACACAAGCGCGCTGCCCACACGAATTACCACAACGTTTTTCCCGAAGCAAGTGACGAAAATGAGGCTGTATGAACGGACACATCCTGCGGATGAACGGAAACATCCGGTGGATGAACGGAATCAGTTGAAACACCGTGTAAATACTGACAACAAGCAGTATGTGTTCCACTTACCGCCCGCCCTCGAAAGCTGTGTGACGTCATCTTGCATAACCAACTTTCGTTTGTGGAGTACAGGTGCTTGCAAGCAGGGGCGGATCAGTTGCTTTGTAAGGGGGGGGGGCACTTTGAATCGAAAGTGAATGTGATGGGCGCGAAGCGCCGGAATTTGCTAGGGGGGTCCGGGGGCATGCCCCCCCGGAAAAAAATTTGCCCAAAGAAGCAAAATGGTGCCATCTGGTGCCATTTGAACTTAGAAATGGTCATAGAATCAGCATAGAAAAATCTTTTTTTTTTTCTTTTTTTTCGAGGGGGGGGGGGGGGCACGTGCCCCCTGTGCCCCCCCCCCCCCCCTCGTCCGCCCCTGGCAAGTGTCGTATTTTTTATGTAAAGGACAGGAAAATTAACACTTAGTGCTGTTGTGTTTTCTTCCGCTTTCTTGCTTTAATACGTTTTAACTCTGTTAAAGCTACTCTTTCTCTGTTATCTCTCTCGCGGTTCGATCTCTCATTCTCCCTGTCTCTGTCTGTCTGTCTGTCTGTCTGTATCTCTCTCTCCCCGGTCTCTCAAGCTCACAGGCACACCACACACACACACACACACACACACACACACACACACACACACACACACACACACACACACTGCATAGTCGCGGAATATGACGATATATATATTTTGCTTTCTCCTTTGCACACACGCACGCACGCACGCACATACGCACGCACACACACACACACGCACGCACACACATACACAGACACACACATACACACACACACACACACACACACACACATTGCATGAGCCTGTAGGACAAATTCCCTGTCAAGCGTCTTTGTGGTAACTGCACAGTCGACCAGGACGGAAGTGTGTCTGGCTTGGCTGTATAGTTACTGATTATGCAGTGGACTTTCAGTCGAGGACAACAGCATTGCTATAAAATGTAAAAACACTTCAGTTAAAAGGCAGCTGTTGGGTTGTGGCTCTCAAAATCTGTTAAGTCAAAAGAATGAGTTCGCATCTAACTGAAACTATATTTAACAGTTAGTTGTTGATTTTATAAGCTTGATAACACAAGTCACAAGAATTTAGACATGCTGCAATGACTTTAATCAGAAAGTTTAATAAAGAAAGTTTGTATTCTCGACCAAGCATCTGCAGCCCCCTCGAAAATTACTTCCCTTGGACGCGTGACGTGGACAGAGGAATCGGCCGGGTGGAACTCTCTCATCATGTAGTCGACTGATGTACGGTTGGCGCAATCAGCCGGGTGTCTAATCTTGTACTCAAGTACACTTCACGGGTTCGTGAAAAGAAACTAAGGACGGGGTGCGAGGGAGACTTCTCCCTTGATAGAAAATGTCAAAGATTAGACAATTAACACTTTGTTTTATGTATTCTGCCCACACTCCACAGTCCACACTCACACACCCCTCCTCCTCCACCTTTTGTTCGGGTGCTCGCCCCCTGTTTTCTTTGTGTGTGTGTGTGTGCATACTTCTTCAACTATTCGCAAATAATTATTGTCACTCACGCGCCGACACACACACACACACACACACACACACACACACACACACACACACACACACACACACACACACACACACACACACCGTCATAAAGTCTGTCCAATTGATTTATCTGTTTCTTTTCACACTTGCATGGGCCCTGCAACTGCTGGAAAATGAAAAAAACTGAAAAGGTCGTGGTCCAGGGGCAGGGGCCGTCAAGGCCCCGGCGCGGGGGTGCAGGCGGGGGCAGCGCCCCCCACCCAAAAACGACTCGAATTTTTGCATTTCAGGGAGGATTTGAATGACCTCTTTTGACTCTAAATCTATCTCAGAACAAACAGGCTTTGCGGATATGCATAATATGAACAATCTTGTAAACCTGAAGGTATTTGTAACCACCCAGCCGAAACTTGTTGAATTTTAGCATTTTAAGAAGGGCTATTTGAGCCTCTCCTGGTTTTAAAACTGAAAACAGCAACAACAACAAAACTGAGTGGTTCCTCTATGTGGTGATGAATCTTTCAAAGCAATCCAAGTTTCTACGTGTTTTATCACGTGTTTTCTAACCGGAAGTTCGGGTTCCCCCCCAAACCGTATGGGCTTCACCTTGGGTCTGTTTATTATGCTGGGTCACGGGGTCCTGCAAGTCGTGGATCGGGCTGCCGAATGAAGTTTTTTCAACATTTTTGCTTTGGTCTCACTCACTACACCACACTTAACCCTTTTCAACGTTATCGGAGAACGTGGAATTGAGATGATCCACCGAAGTCTTTAATAGAGTGACGTCCCTTGTGGAGTTGGAAGCGAAAGTTTGGAGAGTTTTTGAAGAAAGCTGTAACTTGTGTAAGTAGGGGAAACAAAAAGCAACACTAAACGAAGTGCATGTGATTTTGAAGATGTGAAATATTGTCTTGCAACACAACAGGGAACTTACACAAAGGAATGCATACTTTTGGCGAAGTACACTTGCATTTGATGCCATGGATTCTTGAACGTGAAGTGAACGTGAAGACAGGCACGGTAGAAGTACGCGTAGTCGTACAGTTTTTTACTTATGAGATTTTGATGTAGACATTCAAATGCGCACTGTATTTGGAGTGTGAGAATCGGGTAATCTTGAAGTTTAGTGTGTTAAATTCATAGCTCTGAATTCAGTGGCATTCTTTACTTATTTTTGATACAAGTCCCTGTTGTAGTGACGGCCGAGTTGTAAACATATAACAAGACGAGACATTTCACGCATGCACTCTATCGCTCTGACGTACATGTAAACACACGTGTTAAAAGGCAGAACCCAAGCCCAGCTCGGAAAGTGCTGCTAATTAAAAGACGTAAACGCCGCCCGGGGCTTGTAAGGCCCAGCCTGACAATGAGCCCGGGCAGCATAACGCCACGACTACATAGTTGAGTCACATAAAGGTAGCGAGCTCTTGCAGGTAGACTTACCTTAGTTTTCTGTTACGGCTTTCTGAGAGCAGCAAGTCAACCTCATCAGGCTGCGTACTGGCCACAACAGGCTCAATGCTCACATGAACCGAAAGTTCAAGCTGGCGCCATCACCAACCTGTGCCTGCGGTCAAGAGGACCAAACAGCGGAACACATCTTACAGCGATGTCCCTTACTAGATGAGGAACGAAAAGAAGTGTGGCCGTCACCAACTCCCTTGCAGACCAAACTATACGGCAGTCGACAGGAGTTGGAGAAAACGACAACATTTATCACCAGTGCTGGACTGATTGTGTAACCTCTGCGAACGCCAAGAAGAAGAAGAAGAAGTTACGGCTTTCTGTTACGGCGCGCTCGGTGCGATACGTCTGTCTCGGTTCAATTCTCAGTCAACTCTGACCCATAAACCCCCAGGTGGCGCTGGCGTCAGGGACAGGGGCAAGTAGCGTTACTTCCCCTGATCCCGGTAGCAGACGACAAACACTACACTGTAAACAAGCCAAAGAACATTTGTCGTGAAATTAATTGACGGATTGAGCTCCAAACTTAAGCATAATTAATTAATTTGGTTGTTTGATCGACGAAAATGAAACCAAAAAGCTTACGTTTTCAACCAAGGGACATCATTTACATGACACTACAGAGCTACATATCCCCTGTCGCAATTCACGGATAATTCCGTCTTTGAGTTTGACGCATGTAAACTGACGAAAAGATGCAATCGTACACAAAGGTACAGTTCATTCCGTGACTTCAAAGGGATCTAAAATGACTTGTTTTGCTTACAAGTGCAGGTTCTGCAAATTTGGAGGCTTAGAGTGCCTCTGAATTCTGAGCTATGAATTTAACACACTAAAGTTCAAGATTACCGAGAATCGTTTATATTGTAAATTCATAGCTCACAATCCAGTGGCACGTCATAAGCCTCCAATTTTGCAGAACCTGTCATTCTAACCTCAATTTTCTTTGACACAGGTGGTGAAGAGAAAGATGGAGGAGGTGTGTCACATGGGGGGATGCCACTGTGGCGCTGTTCGCTTCAGGGTCTACGCTCCTCGCATCATCAAAGCCATTGACTGCAAGTAAGTTTGTAGACACAGTCCTTCCCATCTACATGATATTCAGCTCGCCCTACAAAATCTGGCCATGCTTTTAACATGGGATAAGGCTATCCTAAGGCCAACAAAAAAAAGTTGTCTGTTTCTGGTCACCCGACCCCACCTAGTTTTTTCCCGATGACCCTAGACTCTTTTTTTTATATTGCATTTGTAAAAAAAAAAGCAAAAAACGAAAGTAACAGACGGCAGACGACACAAGGGGGATAACCTCGCATCCCTTTTGTCTCATATGTTTTGTAATGTGTTGTCTTTCTCTTTGCATAGTAAGTCGAGTCTCTTTGCGTCACTGTAGTTATTTTCTACCCTGACCAACAACAAAATAAAATCCCTACCTACCTACCCTATTTTTTGTAGCCATGTTACCAGAAACATACAACTTCTTTTTTTTTTGCCTTCGCGTATTATGACTTTATTCAGTTATTCTGCAGAAAAACAGAAATGCTGCAGAAAAAAACGTTTTTTTCTGCAGCATTTCTGAATAATGTCATCATCTGCAGAAGCATGTTTTTTCTGCAGCATTTCTGTTTTTCTGCAGAATAACTGAATAAAGTCATAATCCGCTAAGGATAATCCGTAGCATAATGTTTAACAATAATAATAATGCACAATATTTATATATATAGGGTATCCAGGGTTTAACCCTGCTCAAAATGCTGTACAATCAACATACTACGACAAATACCAAAACATTATTTAACGTGCAATCACACACATACCAACACATTGCTCTAAAAAAACATCACAAACACACGCATGAACACACACACACAGTACATAAAGCATATTGCACAATAATACATTATTTATTTATTAAGGAGATTTCTATAGCGCATAACTAAAAGCACTATGCACTATGCGCTTAATACATGTTTTTCTGCGGCATTATTGCGATTAGCTTTTTCTTCAGAATAAATTGTGACAGATTTTCTGCAGAAAACCCAATGTTCTTGCAAAGTAGCGTTTGTATCCGTCTCCCCTGGAAATCTGAAAAAATCAGGTCTTAAAAAGGGCAAGTCTTAAAATGGAGGTTAATTTACAGAGCTTTTGAACAGACATCTAAAAAAAAAACAAGTTCTCAAAAAAAAAGGAGTCTTAAAATGTTAAATTGGGGGGGGGGGGGGGGGTGTTGGTCTTAAAAGAGAGGTTGATTACACTGTAAAAGGAATTATTAATTGTTAATTTAAAAAAAAACTACAACTTAGATCCACTGTTTTATTTAAATCTGTAGAGAAAAGATACTTTATAGTTACCATTACTGAAACCTTTTACAGTTTTAGTCTACAGTGTTCATGCATTGCTGTTTATAAATAGAAGACTCGACCATTGTCAAAGTTATTAATACATGTACACATTTTCACTTTCAGTTGCAGCATTTGCAAGAAAAAGCAAAATATACACTTCATTGTTCCAGAATCCAAGTTTGAACTCATCAAGGTTGGTTAAAATAAACATGAAGAAAAATAGATATTCATTGTGTGCAAGATTATAATTAAGTCATTCTGATCCAGAAACTTGTGCAACTTAATTTAGGCTGTGTTATATCTCATTAACTAGGATGAGCGTGAGTATGTGTGTCTGTTGGATCACTTGATGTGTGTGTTTGTTTGAGTATGTGTCTCTGGTTGTGTCTGTATTTGTTTTTTCTAAGAGTGAGAGAAGAAGAAGGATCTAGGAGGGAGAGAGGAAAGAAAGGAAGGATGGATACAGAGAAATGAAAGAAAAGTCACAATTATTTGTTGTTAACACTGTTTGTAGTTTCGAACACTGATGGAATGCAGTGTAAACTTCTTGGTTTGTATAATTCTGTATGCTTTTGTCTGATGTGTAAGATTTATAATAAACATCTTTATAACTTTAGATTGCCTTAGAGGGCGGGGAAATAGCTCAGTAGGTAGCGGCGCTGGCTTCAAAACCAGTTGTCGCTATCGGCGTGGGTTCGATCCTCACGTTCGGCGAGGGATTTATTTCCCAGAGTCAACTTAGTGCAGACTCTCCTCGGTGGCCAAACACTGACCCCGGTGTGCACGCATGCGCACGATAAAGAACCTGCAAGTTCACAACGAAAGTCTCAGGGCTTGGAAACATGAATACATGCATGCAGGGAAAAAAAAATAAATATGGGTAGCGCCGAATACTGTATGGCAGCTCAAGGAGAAAGCAGCCCAAATTTCCCATGAGGGTCACCTCACAGGACTATATAAAATCTTATCCTTATCCTTTCAGGGACAGGAGAATTTAACAACGTACACCTTTAACACTGGTGTAGCCAAGCACACGTTCTGCAAGATTTGTGGTGTACAGAGCTTTTACCGACCAAGGTCCAACCCTGATGGATATGGTAAGTGCTGGATGAGTTTTGACATTGTTTCTTTTGGGTTAAATTAGCCACAGGAACTGAAGGATAAAGCCGCAGTACATGTATTTCCCTCATCTCACCATCTCAGATCTGGCCTGAAGGCTTTTACATGGAGTATACGTACGCGCGCATAGCTGCCAACCCTTCCGGATTTTCCGGGAATCTCCTGAATTGTACAACTTCTCCTTGCTCATATTCAAGACTAAACGGTCCCCCTGGCTCCTGGATTTTGACTTCAGAAGGTTGGCAGCTATGCGTGAGACTGTTTCCCCATTTGGACACATACCAAAACTCAAAAGCCTGAATGCTTTCTGTGCAAAGTATAGACATGTTTTGTATGAATTGATTTCTTAACTGAAACTAATTTTCAATTAAATGGGAAAAAAATCTTTCTTTCTTTTTTCTCCAAGATTCAAAACATTTTGGCTGACAGAAGTTCATCATTTAACGCCTCGGAAACATTTCACCTGTGTCGACATCATTTGAATATGATACAATGAATACGGAAGTAAGAAACAGCCAGTCAGGTAATCCTAAACGACATTATTGTCTGACATTGATGTTTCTCCAGCTGATAAATGTCATTTTTACCCTGGCTTCGTGTTTTTATGTTTACTGCAAATAATGGAAAGGATATAGGACTTTGATAAGAACTTCTTCAAGGTAAGTTTAGATATGGTTATTTAATAGTCCTGCACAGTTTCCATCATGGAAATTTGGGTTTCTTTCTCACTGGGGGCAGCGACCTACAGTACAACTGAATGCCCATTTCTTCTGGGTTTTTGTTGTTTTTGTTTTTTAGCATAATGCATGCATTTGTTTGCATTTTTCAAGCTCTGAGACTTTTGCTGGGATCTTATCATGCGCCCAGGGGTGTTCGGAGGCAGAGGAGAGTGGATGATGAGAGGAATGAAGTTGACTCCGGGAATTAAATCCTCACCGAACCCAGCGTTATAACCAATGCTGATACACAGTTAAAACAAAAACTGGTTGCAAAGCAAATGAGCTGTCTACTGAACTAATTATATCTCCCCACCCAGGTAACACCGACTGCTGAGCTGCATTTCTTGTTTTTTGGTGGAGTTTAAACAAAAATAAAAGTTATAAATCATTTTACCTGGTAATATACAAGACATACCTGGTTAATACACTCATGCAGTCATTATTTAGCAGAGCGATTGTTAATGTTGGACATTTACCTTTCTTTTTTTTTCAGGAGTGATGCCTCATTGTCTAGATCAAGGCACAGTGGAGCGTGTGGACATCGAGAAGTTTGAAGGAGAACAGTGGGAGCAGAACATCGTCAGCTCAGACATTGCTTCTCGCTCCAAAGTCAACTGAGCACGTACCTGGCAGCACTGTGTCACAGACAGGTCCTGGAGCCGGTTTCGTGGACTGGTTTGCTGTGGTCACACTAACAGTCTGACCACTGCTTCGTCACCCGACGGTGCTTGTCTGAACATAGTGCATGCAATGGGAAGCCAGGGCAGCACTGTAATCCGGCAACTCCCCGTTGTATGTATCTGATTAACAAAGGGAAGTAAGCGCTCTAAATGCATTCAACATGTGTAATTGAGTAAGTGAGAGTTACTCGGAACCATTCTCCTGGCACCTGAGAGAATAACAAGCATTGAAATGAACAAGCTATAGCTACTTTCATCCTCATAGTCGGCTGACTGAAATCTTTTTCAGGACACCCAATTTCGTCTGATGATTGCATTTCCCTTGTTTAATTGCAGTTGACCGACTGTGTTGACGGCCCATTAAACCGGCCCCTTGACCTTACATTATTTGGGGACAACAGGGTGCCACTTTTTGCCTCAACTGTGACTTTTCCACAGCATATCGATTTACTAAGTTCTACTGTAGGTTCTGAATAGTGGGTATAAAGTCTTGGAGACTGTTAAAGCGGTCATCATTTTTTACCGAGATGACTGCAGCATGCTTCAAGTAGGCGACTTGGCAAATACTTTTAGATTTCTTTCCAAATGGCCGTCAAGATGATTAAGTTTTATTATTCTATGTGATAACGAGCACACCTGGTACAGGTAACAGCATTTAGTTAGCGTGTTACAAAATTAACTAATGCGTGAAGCAGAATATGTTATGGGTTTATTTGCTAGCTTAATTACTGTGATAGATAGATGTGTTGTGGTATTTTGGGTTAGTTTATTCCTTGTTTGTTGGTGATTTTTGTTTACCAAGGAAATAGTTTCACTAAGGTTTTCATTTAATCAGTCTTTTGCTATGTGTGTATTTTATCTACTGTGATAAACAGATATTTCTCTCTTTGTCTTTCTTTTGCCATGCTGATAGGTTCATTAATACTCTTGCTAAGTTGTATCAGATCTGAGGTAGAAATATTGCAATACAATGTAGCCTCGATATTTACTAAATAATTTAGACCCCCTAATTTAAGACTCCCGACCCTTTAAGGCCTTGTTTTCTCAGACTTTCTGTTCATAACCTCTGTAAATTTACCCCCATTTTAAGACTACCTCCTTTTTAAGAACTGAGTTTCTCAGATTTGTGGAGGCTTTAAAAGAGGGGTTCCACTGTACTTGAGTGGCAAGTCATCTGATTTTCACCAGACAGTGTCAGCCAGGGGAAGGTCTTTGCTGTCAGCTGCAGTTTTGGCAGCTACTTTTCTATCCATGAAAGGGATCATGTATTTAAGACGAATCCTCCCTTTTAAGACCCTGTTTTTTTAGTCGTTTTGTTCATAACCTCTGTACATTAACGCTAATTTTAAGACTCCTTTTTTTTAAGACCTGATTTTTTCACATTTGTGGAGGTCTTAAAAGGGGGGTTCCACTGTACTCATATTTTTATTATTATTACTTACTTACTTACTGCCTTTCACGCCTGGTGGCGTGTAGGGCAGCGTTTTATTATTATGGTGAGCTTATATAGCGCGAACCACAATTAACTCGCGCTTTATATATTAATTTCTGCCGTGTGAAATGGAATTTTTTTACAGACAGACACTGAGACAGACAAACAAACATTTTTTACACGCAATATATAACGCATTCACATCGACCAGCAAACCTCAAGCCTGTTAGGCAAGCATTCACCTTTCGCGGCCTTTATTCCAAGTCACACGGGTATTTGATGGACATTTTTATCTATGCCTATACAATTTTGCCAGGAAAGACCCTTTTGTCAATCGTGGGATCTTTAACGTGCACACCCCAATATAGTGTACACGAAGGGACCTCGGTTTTTCGTCTCATCCGAAAGACTAGCACTTGAACCCACCATCTAGGTTAGGAAAGGGGGGGAGAAAATAGCGGCCTGACCCAGGGTCGAACACGCAACCTCTCGATTCCGAGCGCAAGTGCGTTACCACTCGGCCACCCAGTCCCAGTCATACAGGCGGTGGGTGGCCTGAAGAGTAATTGTCTGCTGCCACAGTTACAGTGGAATCCCCTTTGTAAGACCTCCAAACATCTGAGAAAATCAGGTCTTAAAAAGGAGGGAGTCTTAAAATGGGGTTAATTTTACAGAGGTTATGAACAGGAAGTCAGAAAACAAGGTCTTGAAAAGGAGGGAGTCTTAAATTGGGGAGTCTTAAAAGGGGGGTTCCACTGTATGAAAAAGCTGCAGTGACAAACTCTGTTCTCCAAACTTCTTTGTCAGTTACAAAACATGCACAAAAAGTGACAAAATCTTTACCATGACAACTTCTCAAATTTTTTTTCGCTGATGACATCACAGAATGCACTAAGAGAGAGAGACAGTAAAGACGATTGTTTCCATGGTTTGTTAGTGTCATTTCTCAACCTGGCAAATTGACACAGGTGTCCGGTAGCTGTGACAGTTATACAGTGGAGCCCCCTTGTTAAGACCTCCACAAATCTGAGAAAATCGGGTCTTAAAAAGGAGGGAGTTTTAAAATGGGGGTAATTTTACAGAGGTTACGAACAGAAAGTCTGAGATAATAAGGTCTTAAAGAGGAGAGAGTCTTAAATTGGGGGTCTTTAATAAGGGGGTTCCACTGTATTCAGGAAGAATGTGTTGTTTTACTCAGAAAGTAGAAAGGCTGTAGATTTTTGGTTTAGATTTTTTAATTTTGTTGTTGTCGATACTTTTTAGTTTCTTGTTTGTTTGTTTGTTTGCTTAACGCCCAGCCGACCACGAAGGGCCATATCAGGGCGGTGCTGCTTTGACATTTAACGTGCGCCACACACAAGACAGAAGTCGCAGCACAGGCTTCATGTCTCACCCAGTCACATTATTCTGACACCGGACCAACCAGTCCTAGCACTAACCCCATAATGCCAGAAGCCAGGTGGAGCAGCCACTAGATTGCCAATTTTAAAGTCTTTGGTATGACCCGGCCGGGGTTCGAACCCCCGACCTCCCGATCACGGGGCGGACGCCTTACCACTAGGCCAACCGTGCCGGTTTTTTAGTTTCTGCATTGCTTAATTTTTTATTGACGTAATGAAGAGTGATTTGCTATGTGGTTATAACTGGAGCATGTCGATCTGTATCTGAAGAAATAATCATATTCCTTGGACATGGGGGGCCCGGTAGCTCAGTTGGTAGAGCACTGGACTTGTGATCGGAAGGTCGCAGGTTCGAATTCGGGCCGGGACGGACACGGGTCAACTTTATGTGCAGACCCAGAGACGGAAGCCATGTCCCACCCCCGTGTCATCACAATGGCACGTAAAAGACCTTGGTCATTCTGTCATAAGTGCAGGTGGCTGAATACACCTAAACACGCAGACACCTGGGTAGCGCGACTCCGTTGCTGCTAGCTTTCCACTGGGAGGAAGCGACCCGAATTTCCCAGCGATGGGACAATAAAGTAATGAAAATGAAAAAAAATGAAAAATGAAAATGTTGTGTAAAAGAATGTATTCATCAACTGTTATGTGTTCATTGTTTGCAGATTATTCTAGTGATAAATCATGAAATAGCGAATGACTTTCTTTTCGCATTGCTATCGGAAATTTACCACATGTCGATCATGCTATATTTGTTACAGTGACAATTTGATAATGTGCCTTGAAGCGATTGATTTACTTTCTTCCCCTAACAATACATATCATGAGTCTGTATAATTCACTGAGATTATTCTTTCAAGAATTTTGCTTGATGATTGTGCTTAACATGTTTTTTGAAAAAAATAACATTTCATGGCAGCTGAAGAGAATATATACATATATATGCGTGACTTGATATTTGACTTTCGTCTTTTAATTCGGTTTCAAAGGAATGAGCTAACAGTAGCACGCACTCAAACAAGTACACACACACACACCGAGAAATCAGTGTAATATTGCATCCTGTTGGACAAACGTTTGTTGTTTGATTTTACATGCCTTTGCACACATCGCATGCATGCTGTTGAGAGTAGAGTGTTCTTTACATACGGGATTCGCCCAACAAAACCATCAAATATCCAACTTGATTTATTTTCGCTTCCAAACAAAATACTTTTGCACAAGTGGGAACTGTCAAGAAAACATTTGCCCTGAACCTCTTCAACAACCAAATAGCCAAACACCTTGCTCACTCAATTAAAACCATTCATTTCAAATTAACACCCGCACTTATACACACGCACACAAAATCAGACACTTTTTTTTTAAATCCAAGCACACTCCTTTCTCACACATGCACACAAAATCAGGTACATACTTTCAATGCATGCACACTTCTTTCTCACACATGCACATGAAATCATACATGTATTATCTATGCACCTCTATTTTACACATGCACACACAATCAAATACAACTGCAGTCATCCTTGCACACTTCGTGTAGTTTCATCAACAGATCAGAGCTCATGCAAAAAGAAAACTGGTCAAGGGAAACATCCAATCTTCATGTGCAGTTATAAATAGATCCTCTCTCCCTCTCACTGTCTCTCCATCCACCAGAGGACTAAACTACACACAGCCTCAAAATCTACGAACCTCACATTCATGACAATACATTCTCTCTCTCCGACACACACAAACTTCCCGATTTCTTCTCAGTCTCTTAAAACAAGAAGACATGCAGTGGAACCCCCCTTTTAAGACTACTCCCCCCCCCCCCCCCCGCCCCCTCTCTCTCTCTCTCTCTTGGAAAATCTCTCTTTTTTCTTCAGATTTTCTCTAGCTCTTCATAATAACGCATCTAACATCCTAGGCCCCTCATTCTCTGAACATTGCAGCTTTTCCTGGCACAGGAAGAAGGCAAACTTTGACAAATCACCCAGCCTGAGCTCACTTTCATGCTTGTAAAATTCGCTCCCACTTTCTCTTTCGCACAGACACACACACCCTTTCCCCATTTCTTCCTATCTTAAAACAAGAATACAGTGGAACCCCCTTTTAACACCTCCCCCCCCCCCCCCCCCCCCCCCCAAGTAAGACTTCCTTTCTTTGAAGACCTAGTTTTTTCCAGATTTTCTCTTTATAGTCTGTAAATTTACCTCCATTTAAAGACAAAGTCCTTCATTTGTAAGACCTTTCTTTCTTTCTTTATTTGGTGTTTAACGTCGTTTTAAACCACGAAGGTTATATCGCGACGGGGAAAGGGGGGGAGATGGGATAGAGCCACTTGTCAATTGTTTCTTGTTCACAAAAGCACTAATCAAAAATTTGCTCCAGGGGCTTGCAACGTAGTACAATATATGACCTTACTGGGAGAATGCAAGTTTCCAGTACAAAGGACTTAACATTTCTTACATACTGCTTGACTAAAATCTTTACAAACATTGACTATATTCTATACAAGAAACACATAACAAGGGTAAAAGGAGAAACAGAATCCGTTAGTCGCCTCTTACGACATGCTGGGGAGCATCGGGTAAATTCTTCCCCCTAACCCGCGGGGGGGCCTTCCAAGACTTGACTTTCTCCAATTCTTGGAGGTCTTAAAAGGGGGGTTCCACTGTACAATAATCAAGAATGCATCTAACCTCTAGCATCTTTGCACAGTTTCTCTCTTCAAAGCGTTTTCAATCAATTTGATCAGTTCATCACCACAAGTGAACTTCACCATGTAACATGGAGAAAGACGAGGAAAATGCGATCACAGACATTAGTATTGTGTAAGACAACCCTACTGGAAGGTAATGCACCCCCCAGTGAAGCATCAATCCTCTCCAACACAAATACGCGAGAAAAACAAACATTTCAATGATCACATCGCGTATTATGTACCACCAAGGAGTACTTGTGTACCACACATTATAAAACCCACAGAGCCACAATCGACGATGTTCGGAAATAACTCTTGTCAGGTTTGTATGAGTTGTGAAAGATTGAATACTCTTGCGTTTATTGAGTCCATCTTAACCATGTGACATAAACGCCGCGTCGGTCACTGGCCAGATGTGTGTCTGAAGCAGGTTGGCAAGGAGCATGTGTGGAGAGCTTGCCTCACTACTTACTCTTTCACAACCCATACAAACCTGACAAGAGTTATTTCCGGAGTTCGTCTATTCTCAAATTAAAAGTACATTCCTTCTCATGCAAGCAATTATATGCATGTAGACAGATCTGTTTGGCTTTAACATGTGATAAATGCACCCTTCCACTGGAACACATACCAACAAGTCGCGTAAGGCGAAAATACAATATTTAGTCAAGTAGCTGTCGAACTCACAGAATGAAACTGAACGCAACGCAACGCAGCAAGATCGTATACTCGTAGCATCGTCACTCCACCGCCCGTGGCAAAGGCAGTGCACGTGGAATTGACAAGAAGAGCGGGGTATTCGTTGCGCTGAGAAGGATAGCACGCTTTTCTGTACCTCTCTTCGTTTTAACTTTCTGAGCGTGTTTTTAATCCAAACATATCATATCTATATATTTTTGGAATCAGGAACCGACAAGGAATAAGATGAAAGTGTTTTTAAATTGATTTCGAAAAAAAAAAATTGATAATAATTTTTATATATTTAATTTTTAGAGCTTGTTTTTAATCCGAATATAACATATTGATATGTTTTTGGAATCAGCAAATGATGGCGAATAAGATAAACGTAAATTTGGATCGTTTTATAAATTTTTATTTTTTTTTACAATTTTCAGATTTTTAATGACCAAAGTCATAAATTAATTTTTAAGCCACCAAGCTGAAATGCAATACCGAACCCCGGGCTTCGTCGAAGAGTACTTGACCAAAATTTCAACCAATTTGGTTGAAAAATGAGGGCGTGACAGTGCCGCCTCAACTTTCACGAAAAGCCGGATATGACGTCATCAAAGACATTTATCAAAAAAATGAAAAAAACGTTCGGGGATTTCATACCCAGGAACTCTCATGTCAAATTTCATAAAGATCGGTCCAGTAGTTTAGTCTGAATCGCTCTACACACACACACACACGCACACACGCACACACACACACACATACACCACGACCCTCGTTTCGATTCCCCCTCGATGTTAAAATATTTAGTCAAAACTTGACTAAATATAAAAATACACAGCTTGACCTTGACATGTGTAGAGTCCGATTTTTTGCTGAATCAATTTTGCAAATCAACACGGGTTTCAGTCCCAAATCCCTGCGTGTGATGGTGTGATTGTGACTGCTGTAGTGTGGGCGTGTGTGTGTTGGTGTGTATGTCAGTGAATGTGTGGGCGTGTGTGTGTGTGTGTCAGTGTGTGTGTGGGTGTGTGTGTGTGCGCGATTTTACCAACACTACGCTAAATTCCTTGTGCTTAAAATGTTTTTTTAATGTCACTTGGCTCAATAAATACTGTATTCTGTATTCTGTATTATTTTTTTTAAAGCTTTTTACAAAATCCGACTCCGCACAGAAAGCAGCCGGGCTGTATGTTGGTGGTATGTCCGAGAGTAAGGTTGGTCTTGTAACATGTAAAAACCTTGGCAGATCTGTAACACGAGAAGAAAATAAGTACATTAACAATGCATATACAGCAGCTATTTACATGAACATCATCTGTGCAGGAGTGCATGAGCCGGTGAAAACTTTTTACATTCATCATACGATGAAAACTGTGTACATTTCCCACAGCAAGGAGTACAGAGCTCTTGCTGTCAACAACATATTATGTACAATACAATGTAGCAGTGGCTTAAGAACGAGAGCTTTCAACATGTGAAAGATGGTTATACAGTGGTACCTACAATGAAAGGACACCCTTGGGACCTTTCTTTCTTTCTTTATTTGGTGTTTAACGTCGTTTTCAACCACGAAGGTTATATCGCGACGGGGAAAGGGGGGGAGATGGGATAGAGCCACTGTTAATTGTTACTTGTTCACAAAAGCACTAATCAAAAAATTGCTCCAGGGGCTTGCAACGTAGTACAATATATGACCTTACTGGGAGAATGCAAGTTTCCAGTGCAAAGGACTTAACATTTCTTACATACTGCTTGACTAAAATCTTTACAAACATTGACTATATTCTATACAAGAAACACTTAAGGGTAAAAGGAGAAACAGAATCCGTTAGTCGCCTCTTAAAAGCTGGGGAGCATCGGGTAAATTCTTCCCCCTAACCCCTTGGGACCTACATTGCAGGCCTGGCCTGTCATGACAGGTATCTTTTGGTCAAAATAACAAACAAGGGGACAACAGAAGGCGTCCTTTAGTAGCAGGGAGGTGTCCTCCCATCAGGGGGGCTTCACATATGACACGCACCACTGTCATCAGTATAACACTAGGTCCCCACTGGTTTTTAGAAACAAAATTCCATGACTTTTCCATGACTTTCCATGAGCCTCAATAACATTTTCCATGACTAGATCCACAGGTCGCCATTTCCGAACACGCAAACTTTTTACGTCTTGTCACTGCCAGTTTTGACACTGGCTTGCTTTGCACTGAATTTGAGTCAGTTTCTACGCAGTGTCTCTTCGACAAGCAAGTCAAGCATTTGCTACGCAGTCAGATTATCGGTAATGTTTGCTGGTCCTGTCATTTCACTAAACTGGACCAGCCACTGTTTGTATCCATCTGCACTTTCGTAAATTCCGTTTCGTAACCGTCACTGTGACTTGACGAACTGTCATTTTTTTCTTTCTTATTTTTGTTAAATTCCATGACTTTCCATGACTTGAATTGAAATTCCATGACTTTCCAGGCCTGGAAAATTAAAAATCAAATTCCATGACTTTCCAGGTTTTCCATGACCTGTACGAACCCTGAGTATAACACTAGGCCTCAACAGAATGTGCAAAACACCTTCCTAAATGATAACTTTCCTTCATGTGTGCACGATCTCGTTCACAGTCGCAGATCTTTCCACACACACACATACACTAAAAATCAACAGCATGGCTGTATTCTGAGAAGAGTGGGAATCTTTTACTGAATAATACCACAACCGATTCTGATAAATCCAGCAAAAAAACGGCCTTCTCTTTACGGGAAGCAGCCATCCTTTTGATTTTGGACATACGTCTATGTTGAAGGATATTCTCTTCTCCGTTGTCAAATCCTGTACAGGTCTGTGGTGGGGAACATGATGTTTTACATGAGTAGGACAGTGCCTTTAAGTCAATCCCAAGTCAAGATAAGGACCAAATCTGTCGTGTTCAATATTCACAATCGTCCAAGCAAAAATGTATGCGCTAATAGTAATAGGCAGATATGAATTTCAAGTAAATTCTGAGTGAACTGTTCCTTTTCATTTTGCACGGGAACTAACCGGCTCACAAGCATGCACATTTTGAATATAATAAGCTGTTCCCCCCAAATGATTACTCCTCTACCATTAAAAATCTCTATTCATGTTCCTTTTTAACAGAAAACATTTTAGAAAGAAAAAAATGATAAAAAAACCAAGAGACTGAGAGGCTCCTTCAAGGTTCATTTGCAGTAAAAAAAAAAGATTTTTTTTTCTCCAAGAAAGAGAACAGAAGCTACAACCAAATGACCATTTTCTTTTAAAGTGACAAGAAATCTGATAGGAGATGGAACAGAACTTCACAGCCAGCAGATATACACAGAAAGCAAAACACAACCTTGTTTTAAAATTGTACCCAGCAAAACTCAGTTCTTGTTCATTAACATTAGACCCTCTCTCTCCAGTTCAAACACACAATAGCTCTCTTTGAAATATCAGACTCTATAAACAACCAGATCCCTTACCAAAAAAAAACACACACGCACAAACGTTGGCGGTCAATGGAATGAATAAAGAATGAGAAGGATGACGCAGGTGGCTATGACGCCGCCCAGAATGATGGAGTCTCGTCGTTTGCGCAGGTTAATCCGCTGCACCAAGCTGTTGATCAAGGGAAAGCGATCTGGTGGCCGGTCAAGGAAAGATGCTTTTCAATTTGTTGGGAGTAGAGTCCAACACATTCAAGAATCAAATCTTTTCTAGACTGAAAACTCTGGGGTAAGTGGAAGCCCCTATCCTGACTTAGTATCCTACACATTTACCCCCCCCCCCCCCAAAAAAAAATAAAAAAAACAAGAAGGGCAAAGCCCATACGACTCACATGCTTGACCTTTACATGACCTTGACCTTCAGGGTCAAATAACTAAACCTAGCAATGACATCATACACTAAGAACTGCTTTACACATTTTTCCTACCAAAATACATGTGACCTTGACCCAAGGTCAAGGTCATCCAAGGTCATGCAACACAAAGCTGTTAATTCAAGACATAGGAAGTACAATGGTGCTTATTGGCTCTTTCTACCATGAGATATGGTCACTTTTAGTGGTTCACTACCTTATTTTGGTCACATTTCATAAGGGTCAAAGTGACCTTGACCTTGATCATATGTGACCAAATGTGTCTCATGATGAAAGCATAACATGTGCCCCACATAATTTTTAAGTTTGAAACAGTTATCTTCCATAGTTCAGGGTCAAGGTCACTTCAAAATATGTATACAATCCAACTTTGAAGAGCTCCTGTGACCTTGACCTTGAAGCAAGGTAAACCAAACGGGTATCAAAAGATGGGGCTTACTTTGCCCTATATATCATATATAGGTGAGGTATTGAATCTCAAAAACTTCAGAGAAAATGTGAAAAATAGCTGTTTTTTAGGCAACATTTATGGCCCCGCAACCTTGACCTTGAAGCAAGGTCAAGATGCTATGTATGTTTTTGGGGGCCTTATCATACACCATCTTGCCAAATTTGGTACTGATAGACTGAATAGTGTCCAAGAAATATCCAACGTTAAAGTTTTCCGGACGGACGGACGTCCGGACGGACGGACGGACGACTCGGGTGAGTACATAGACTCACTTTTGCTTCGCATGTGAGTCAAAAAGACCAAGAAAGAAAAAAAAAACGGTGCTACCTTCTGTTAAAATATGAGAAGAAACACAAGACATATAAGGTTCTTCACAGAAACCTACGACTGAAGTGTGTGTCTGTGTGTGCAATGTGTGTGTATCTGAAGTCTTACTGTTCCTTATGACACGACTGTTTGGAGGGGGAGGGGGGGAGGACTTTAGCTCAGTTGCTAGTGTGCTGGCTTTGTAACCAGTTCTTCGCTATCAGCGTGAGTTCGAATCCCCGGTTCGACGAGAGATTTATTTCTCGGAGTCAACTTTGTGCAGACTCTCTTCGGTGTCCGAACACCCCCGTGTGCACACATGCCCATGAAAAAGATCCCAAGATCGCAGCGAAAGTCGCAGGGCTTGGAAAACATAAAGACACGCATGCATCATCTCTCGTCTCTGATTATCATGATCGTATCTTGATACTTTGACGAGACAAACCCAATGCTGGCGTGTCCAAGAAGACAGCCACAGTCAAAGTTTCACGCCATATTCTCAGCGTATTACCAATACCTGTCCCAATATAGGCCAACAGGTCTAAGAGGACTTCAAGCCCCAATAGTCAGGCAGTCAGTCAGCTGCTGCTGCATAGATATCTCGCACTTTATCAATCCTGGCAATCTGCACCATCTAAATGATCAGAGCCACTGAGGCTTGAGCCATACATGTGTTAATCTGCACCATCTAAATGATCAGAGCCACTGAGGCTTGAACCATACATGTGTTAATCTGCACCATCTAAATGATCAGAGCCACTGAGACTCGAGCCATACATGTGTTAATCTGCACCATCTAAATGATCAGAGCCACTGAGGCTTGAGCCATACATGTGTTAATCTGCACCATCTAAATGATCAGAGCCACTGAGGCTTGAACCATACATGTGTTAATCTGCACCATCTGAATGATCAGAGCCACTGAGACTTGAACCATACATGTGTTAATCTGCACCATCTGAATGATCAGAGCCACTGAGGCTTGAGCCATACATGTGTTAATCTGCACCATCTAAATGATCAGAGCCACTGAGGCTTGAACCATACATGTGTTAATCACGCACAGTGTGCGACAAAGGATACTGGCCAAGCTGTTGAGTCTCTGTGTGATACTGGTGAGCACTTTGTTCTGGCCGGCCATGTTCTCCTTGGTGGCAATGGCAATGCTGCAGTCAAAGAATAGAAATTACAAATGTATTAACAAGGCAAGGCAAGGCATAGGATTTATTCAAGAAACCGCATGGGGGTACGTGAAACAACCACAAAAAAAAAGTAAAAAAAAGAAAAAAATGCAAACTGTTTCAACATATACATAAGCTCATTCAGATGGACAAAAAAAGGACACACAAAAATAATCAAAAATAGAAATTCACGGGTTGACTACATGCATGTGTACATATCATTGCGGAAACAAAACTGACATATCATTTGACAACATCACTTGATAAAATCAATAGTAAACAATTTGAGTTTTCAAATGCAGGGTACAGACTTATTATGGCAAAAACATTTTACTATTTCGTGGGCAAAGGACAAAACTATTTACACACACACTAAACCTTTACCAATGCATCCCCCCCCCCCCTCTCCACCTCTAAGTAAGTGTAAAACAAACTCTTACCTTATCTGTTCATCCACCAGTCTTTCTGAACTGAAAATACAGAGAAAACACAGATTGTGTCAAATCAATACAGTGGAACCCCGCTTCTAAGACCCCCTAATTCAAGACTTTAAGACCTTGTTTTCTCAGACTTTCTGTTCAGAACCTGTGTAAATGTACTCCCATTTGACGAAGACCACCTCCTTTTTAAGACCTTGTTTTCTCAGATTTGTGGAGGTCTTAAAAGGGGGGTTCCACTGTACCTGAAAAGCACACACACTTTTTTCTTCGTTCTACATTTAGTCAAGTTTTGACTAAATGTTTTAACATAGAAGGGGAATCGAGACGAGGGTCGTGGTGTATGTGTGTGTGTGTGTCTGTCTGTGCGTGTGTAGAGCGATTCAGACTAAACCACTGGGCCGATCTTTATGAAATTTGACATGAGAGTTCCTGGGAATGATATCCCCGGATGTTTTTTTCATTTTTTCGATAAATACCTTTGATGACGTCATATCCGGCTTTTTGTAAAAGTTGAGGCGGCACTGTCACACCCTCATTTTTCAATCAAATTGATTGAAATTTTGGCAAAGCAATCTTCGACGAAGGCCGGACTTTGGTATTGCATTTCAGTTTTGTGGCTTAAGAACTAATGAATCAGTTTGGTCATTAAAAATTGGAAACTTGTAATTAATTTTTTTTTATATTAAAGTAAAACGATTCAAAAAAAATTTCAACTTATTCTTCGTCCTTTTCTGATTCCAAAAACATATACATGTGTTATATTTGGATTACAAACAAGCTCTGAAAATTAAAAGTATGAAAATTATTATTAAAATTAATTTTCCGAAATCGATTTAAAAACACTTTCATCGTATTTCTTGTCGGTTCCTGATTCTAAAAACATATAGATATGATATGTTTGAATTAAAAACACGCTCAGAAAGTTAAAACGAAGAGGGCTACAGAAAAGCATGCTATGCAGCACAGCGCAACCACCCCCGCGCTAAACAGGCTCGTTAATTTCACTGCCTTTTCCACTTTACTTTACTTTATTTGGTGTTTAACGTCGTTTTCAACCACGCAGGTTATATCGCGACGGGGAAAGATGGGATAGAGCCACTTGTTAATTGTTTCTTGTTCACAAAAGCACTAATCAAAAATTTGCTCCAGGGGCTTGCAACGTAGTACAATATATGACCTTACTGGGAGAATGCAAGTTTCTAGTACAAAGGACTTAACATTTCTTACATACTGCTTGACTAAAATCTTTACAAAAATTGACTATATTCTATACAAGAAACACTTAACAAGGGTAAAAGGAGAAACAGAATCCGTTAGTGGTCTCTTACGACATGCTGGGGAGCATCGGGTAAATTCTTCCCCCTAACCCGGGGGGGGGGGGGGGGGGGGGGGGGGGGGGGGGGGGGGGAACTGCCTTTTCCACGAGCGGCGGACTACGGTCATTGTGAAAAAATGCAGTGCGTTCAGTTTCATTCTGTGAGTTCGACAGCTTGACTAAATGTTGTTATTTCGCCTTACGCGACTTGTTTTTTTGTTACTGCTGACTAGTCGAAAATGTATAAAAAAAAGAAAAAAAACCAGATGCTCCTGTCTGATAAATATGGTACTTATCTTCAAAAGAGATTCAACATGTGTTTTTGTGTACATCCTTTCTGTGTGTATATTTTGAAAAAAAATCACTGCTTTAATTGTTAAGACCTTTCATTTTTTTGGGTTTTTATAAAAGAGTTTACACGAAAGTGTAAAGGGGGCTTGTGTGGTTGGATGGGCCCCGCTCAGTAGCAGACAAAGTTTTGTTGCGGAATAGAAACATCGCTTTCAGTGGTGAATATACATGTAGGCACCAATAATGATTACACTTTCACTTTACGTGGAATAATGGCATGCTGGTGTGGAAGAATTATCATTTGTGTGTATAAGAATGTCTTTTGATGTATTTCTTTACCTGTTCATTCAACCACACACATTATTTTCTTTTTTTGTAATGCAACAAACAGTCTGATTTTCATCCGATGGTCTTTATACAGTGTGACAGAGATTGTGCACTTTGCCATTCAAAGTTTCAACATATTACCTTGACTTCAAACCAAGCTTTCGATCAGCAGACTTACTTTCTTATGTGGTCATTTTCTTTCAGGTATAGGTCTGACCGCCTGTTCAACCCTGTAGAGTTTTTGTATGTGCTGCAAAAAAATAAAAAATAAAAATAAACAATTGCAACGTAACAGTTTGAATGCTATACAAAGTATGAGAAGAACCACAAGACAAATAAAATTCTTCACAGAAACTTATGACTGAAGTGTGTGTCTGTGTGTATGTGTAAGTACGAATTTATGTGCGTAAGGTGGAGATACAAAATATTTGAGAGATTCATATACTTAAACAAAGATAGCCGATGATGACGCTGCCAAACAATATATATGGCTGGGAATTCTCAATAAAAATGTCAAGCTGGCAGTCCTAAATACCCTTTAAATCAAAAAAACTTCAATTTTCAAATTTGTCTCTCATTCATATCTTCTTCTTTTGCAATCATGGGATGCAACTCACACTACAACTTATGTTTTGCATGGGTGGACTTTTACATCACGAATGGCCAAATCCAAAAATTGTAACTCGCCAGTTTTGCGTTTGACACGAATTTTCACTGGCCCGCCGCATTTAATACTCGCCCCTGGCGACCAGACAGACGATTTGGTCATCCCTGTACATGTATGGACATTTGTTCCCCCCATTTAGGCAGTCACATATCTAACTCACTTGATTTCCCTTCGAACAGAGCCCAGCAGATCTTCTCGCTCTCTGAGCGCCGTGATGTTGGCCCGTGTCTTCTGGAACTCATGCGTGTAGTCCTGCAGGATGTCGCGGTGTCGCTGAAGCGTGTGAAGTAGGGCCGCACTGGGCGAGCTGTGTGAAATATTCTGTGTGTACTCAACCATGCGGTCATTCACCTGTGTCAGCTGAAAGCAGAAAGGGTTCATTTGAGAAGGTGAAAGGTACACCTGAAAGTGTTCTGAGGCCACCAGTACTGTAAGATATATCGGTGTTGCTCTCTTTTGATTCATTTCATTTTTCATTTCTTTTACTCTTATTATTCCAACGCTGGGACATTTGGGTCGCTTCCTCCCGGTGGAAAGCTAGCAGCAACAAGAGTTACGCTACCCCAGGTGTGTACGTGTTTAGGTGTAATCAGCCACCTGCATTTATGGCAGAATGACAAGAGGTCTTTTGCGTGCTGGCTCCCGACCTTGATTCAGACCTTCATCCTCAGTGGAACCACAATTCAAAACCTCTAAAAATCTCGTCTTAAAAAAGGTACCGGTAGTCTAAAAAAAGAGGTATTAAATGAGGTATGAACAGAAAATCTGAGAAAGCAAGGTCTTTAATTTTAAAAGGGAGCACATTTTAAAACCAGGTGTTCCACTATTAGTTGCTTATTTCTCTCGACAAAAGGTAGCCCAAATTTCTAAGAGGACCATAACATTAAAAAAAAATATAAGACTCTGGAGAAAAAAATCCCTTGCTGAACTTGGGCATCACATTCATGAACTAAAAACAAAACAGTGTTCGCAGCCTCACAGACTAATTGCAGAGCCATCAATTTGTCTCCGACCCTAGATGTCTGAAGAAGAAGAAATGAAAAAGTTGAGATGTGATGAACAAAGGGAAGTAAGTGCTCCAACAAGCACTTTGGGATACCTACTTAAAGCCGCAGTTTTGAAAGAATGTCTGCTATGTGCTACAGCCACTCTTCCTCCAAGTCTGTTATCATTCGTTATCAACACCCAGCTTCCCTATGCCCACAGGCTAATTTACAGGCCGTCTCCAATTTCACAGGAAGACACGAAAGAGAACAAAACATTGACTTCCCCTTTTTTCGGTCCCGAGTAATCAGAGATACCACCATACTACTGTTTATCTAAACAGTTCCAGACACTTGCTGGATGGAGGCCATTAATCAAATCTTCCTACTGGCAGAAAAATTCCTCCCGATCTTCGCCTTTAAAGGGAAGTACTTACTACTGGAAGTATTCCAAAGTGCTCTCGGCGGGTGGCATAAAGTGCCGCTGAGTGTGACTTTTCACTGGTTTTCAACTTGTTCAAACTCACCGAAATGAAGAGTAATAAATACAAATAAATAGTACACCAAGGTGATAATTGATTCTTCCTAGTTACTTTAAAACAAAAATCAAGTTACACTTTAAGTCAGGAGATTGAGTCAGGAGATTAAGGCAAGTTCTTACCTTGCTCAACAGCTGTTCAATCTCCATGGCCATCGTGTCAAACATGTGTTCACTGCTCGTCCTGTTGAGCAGTGGAGAGGTGTCACTGTAACACAAACAAATACATCAGTAAGTTAACAAATAAATAAAAGAAACAGCCCCATGGAAGTGATGTCACACACCAAAGAACAGTGAGATTCATTCAGTGTGACAGTCAACTTCACACCGGGCAATGCAATAATTAAGATAATGCCATAAATAAATTGAAAAGTAAATTAACAGGAAAAGAAAAAGAATTCTGCATAAAATATTCTTCTCAAAATCAACAGATATGAGAATAACAATTAACATCATTTAGAGGTTTCCGCCACTCCTTATGGTAAATGTACATACATTGTTTATATGTACAAATAAACCAAATAATATATATTAATCCATGCACAATCGATTAGCTTTTAATTTTTCATACCCAGTTACTGTCACTGATTCAACTTGGTTTCCCTATATGTTCAAATAACATTTTTAAACATTCATATAGAACATTAACAATAAAAAATTGCTGGGACAAAAGGCGTAACTTTTTTCCTCAACTGTTACCCCTGTGCCCTATTGACCAGCATCACCTTGTGTATGGCTAAAGAAGAGTACAGATGTACCCACATCGCTATACAAAGAAAGGGAACAGTCTCTCTCTAGTGACTTCGATGTTTCTGCTTCTATGAGTATGACCTGGACAAATTTTCCTCTCATATTTACATCAAAGGTGTTCTGTCATAGTTAAAACTCGATCATTGACCTGAGTTCAGAAGATCGATCAGTGTCTGTAAACTAGGGCAGACAGCTGGTCTGAGCTAAAAATATGGTCTTTGACCAGAGGTCACACAGCTCTGAGAATGCAGACTCTTTGATCTCAGGGAGAAATTGTATTTCCACCCTGTATACTTCCTTTAACTTGCGGCTAATACACAGGAAGCGCTTTTTTAATGTGGAATTTTCTCATTTTAAACGTAAAAATGGGGATTGTGCCTTTTAGTACAATGAAGCGCCTCATAGTCATGAAAAAACCCGGTATTTGCCTCTCTCTTACATACACATCTTTCCCTCTCTATCGTAATATTGTCTTGTTTTAATAACAGACTATGTGTAACTTTACTTGTACCAATATGCATGTTAACACGCCATCAAGTATCTCCTCTGGGATGGCAGGAATATAAGGGACCCAAGGACCTCATTACACAGGTGAGCCAAAAATCATAAAGAAAACAAAACGCAAATTGACCAAACGAAAAAAAGGAACATACATGCATACGTATGCACCCACAAATTTAAGCACACACAGACAAAATCAATTTCTTCAAAAGCGTTGTCAGCTTTGAAACTCAATTTTTAACTCAAGAATGGACATTTTCTCTCACTTGTGAATATAATCTAATGTATGTGTAATATGAGACTATGAGTATGACCAGACCTGAAAGTCCAAAAAATGGTGTACTCGCCTTTGGCTAGTGATTCTGAAAATGTACCACCCAGAGAACAAACTTTACTAATACTAGCCAATTTACCAGCAATTTGTTTTAGCAACTTTACTCGCATTTGGCGAGTAGATGAACATTTCTACTCGCCAGTTACATGTTTCTACTCGCCATGGCAAGTAAAATACACGCCACTTTCAGGCCTGATGACTGTGTTGACACTGAGAGCTTAACATCAAGTGTCTTTTGACATGTGTTACTGGTTTATGCATGATATTGATAATGGGACTTCCTGGCTGAGGTTGCTTCAAGACCAAAAGATAGTATTATAGGTTGATGTCCGCTTAAATTAAATCTACTTAAAACTCTTAAGTTGATATTAAGTTATAAACTTAAAGGTAGCATTGTAAATAAATAAATACATAAAACTGCAAAAGGCATGACTACAGGAGAAAAATAAATGAAAATCCGTACAACCATGCAAATATAAACATTATCATAATGCATATTGTACATTGTTAACACTTAATGAATAAATATTTGAATGTCCAAATACACTTCTAGTTTTACTAAAACAGGATACATTTGCAATCACACTTAATGATTTATGACGTTCATTTACCCTGCAACACTTTTATAAAGCTTATCATTTGCTCCCACAAAAGTGCAACCATACTCAAAGCCACAAGGTATGGAGATAATCTTACTGCACATGGACTTAACCACAACAATTCCCACGCGAGCCCGTAAGAGCTCATTCAAAGAAAGAAAGAAAAAAAATATCAGAAAAGGACAATACCTAGGCTGCTCCGTTGGTGGACTGCTAAGAAAATACCACAGTACTCACAATATTACTACTTTATCATTTCTAAATGGAAATTGCTTTGGAAGAAAGATTCATTCATTGTCACACTAAAAGTAAAATGATCATGATAACTTGGAATAAACCTTTGATAAGTTCTGAAGTGTACAGTTCACTGTGTCATATGGTTACTGAACACTGAAGTAGTTTTTGCATTTGGACTAAGTCAAAATCACTGACCCTCTTTGATAAAAGAAAGCACAATAACTTGAGTAAGCTGCTGAAGCTGATGGAACAGACTTTTGTCAAAGATTCACAAAATACATGCATACATGTATTTATATGACATTATAGCTGTGCTATACACTTTAAGTTCAAGCATATCTATCAGCTTTAAGTTATAATAACTAATAACTATGTTCTTTCATAATTGTATTGCTCTTTGTAAATAATTGGTGACAATAAGTATTATGCCATAGTGTGGGTGTTATGCATTACATTTAAACACTGAGATTACCAAGAGCAAGGTCAACAGGACCCTAAACACTCAGGTAATATACATACAGATATTGATAACAAATCTGGTTAAACTTAAAACTATTTCTAGTCATCTATAACATGCCTGTATACAAAATCTACAAGCAGTCTTTTAGTCAGAATCAAACAGTGCATACAGAGACACTAAAATACATACATCATTACATGTGTTATCATAGAACTTTATGTTCACACAATGGTACATTTCTGTTAATACACTGAACTTGATTTTTAAAAGCAGCTGTCACAAAGGTTATAAAATATGATACACATTTTTTTCTTAAATACCTGTCAACATCTCTGTGTGTTGAATAATTGGTTCCAAGCTTACTGAAGGAGACAAGCTTCAGATCAATTTCATTTTCAAGCTGCCTGGCCTGCTTCCGCAAATCTGCAAGAAAAAATATCTCATTTTTATTTCTAATTCTATAGCGTTAGCATATTCTCTGATTTATATTATAACTTTCTCTATCACTCTTTCTCCTGCTACCTATTTCAGTATCGGCCCATCTGTCTCTCTCAAACCTTGTCTCTCTGTAAGTGTAACACACACACACACACACACACACACACTAAGTTGACTAACTGACAGTGACACACAGTGATCGACACACAGAAAAAACCTTCTGAATGAACTGACAGGAGTTTATGACATCTAACTTACAAATACAAATAGGCTTAATTCAGGGTACTCAGACACCATATCACTTTGTCTTATGCCCACAAGTTTCAATGTAGCAACAACCACAGACTCAACTGACACAGCTGAGAGTGAGACATGAAATTGAAAAAATGGCGTAAAACTGAAACTCATACTTAGTCTTTCCAAACGCAAACTTATAAGCTCTTGAAATTTAAGGAAATTATAATGAGGCAATCTAATCCTCTCAACTGGTGTGACTTTCTTTGAGAGAATTTAAACAAAGGAAAGAAAATGTTGAGTAAACACGACCAGCGGCTGATGCTATTGTCAGTAGCAGACGGATAAATCTCGGTTTTGTGCCTGTCGAAAGACTTTGGTCCTTAATAAATAATCAAATACTACGTGACTAGTTAAATAATCAAATAAGAACTGATCAAAATGTATTCAATCATATACGCTTATCCCGCGGTTGTTACTCCCTTTATTCTGTCTCTACGCAGAGTTGAAAACAAACACAACTATACCTTCCCATAGGTTCCCCATGTCGGCCATATTAGTTTCAACATGTTGGCATCATCTCGCGAGAGCCGAGACAATGTTTTGATCAGATTTTGTTTTTCTTTTCTTTTTTGGTTGCTGTAGGAGCTGCTTGCTGAATCTATTTTACTGCCTTTTTGCAATGTGTCCCCTCTCTCTCAATATCTCAGAGCTGGGAAACAGAAAAAAAAGACATGGACATAAACACAGAAATATAGACAAAACAAGGGAAGTAAAAATAAAAGACCACCACTCTCTCCTAAGTGATTTCTTACAACCACCAATAGCAAAACAAATACATTTTTTATTTAAAAAAATCAACAGAACTTTTGTTGACTTTGTGATATTTTTGGTAGCACGATGAAGTTCGTGATCTTCATTATTATTTTTGAAAGCTCTCAAATAAATTACGCCATATTCCGGTATGAAGTCAAATTAGACAGCTTGAGGATTTCTCCAACTTGGGAAAAACCTCCATCGAGATCAAGTGAGGAAGACAGACGATGCAAACGTCTCCACGTTCGAGCCCCAGGGATAGGGGTTCACGGTCTCCAGCATACCCAAGACAAGATTCAACGGGCACACTGAAAGCTACCATCAGTTTTGCCCCAGGAAAGAATCCATCTGTAACACAAACCGGCACCTTTTACCTCATGAAAGATACTCCGGGTAGGTCACTGTTTTCCTTGGGTTTTTTTGGTACACACCTCAATTTGTTGACGACATGATGATGACTTTAAGACGGTCCTTCATGGAGCCCGACAACTCAGTGCTAAAGCTCCGGGAGACCAGATTCGCGAACCATACTTCACATAGTTGACTTCGCCCAATTATAATGACAGGTTTCACTTTTGCAGAACCAACAGAGATTTCTGCAAGTATCAACCTGCTGGCACACTATGGGTTGGAACACTCCTACAACAAGTACTTTGGGAAGAAAGTCAAGGAGGAGCTCAGCTCCTTTCTGCCCCATCTCCCTGGAAACATTGACTCTCCTGGTATACAGGACAACAGGTTTGCGTTTCACAATATCACATTTTGTTACCTTAATTTTGAATCAAAAAACAAGAAAGGTATGTTGTTGGAATGTTTCATTGTTGACAAAACAAAACACTTTGGGAAAAAAACATTGACTCTCCAAAATTTGTTGTGAACGTAACATGTGATTAAACGTTCCAACAACATACCTTTTCATACCCTCCAATCAACCACTTTCCAAAGGATTATCTTTGTAAACAAACAAATAAACAATGATGTATTTGAACTGCAAGTCCGGATAATGTGGGTGACGTGAAACCCATATGGACTTAAAGAAGGATTTTACAATGTTTATCCCTTTCGGATGGCATGGGACGTGTATGACGCATACTTTTAAAGTTGAATCCTTCTTTTAAACTTAAAGTTTGTGTCGTACATGACGCACATCATCCGGACTGTGTAGTCCAAAGCGTTATCCGGTGAAGGTTAAGGCCTGACTAACTCAGATTTTCTTAAATCTTGAACGGGGATTTCGCTGTAGAAGATTTTATTTTTAGTAAAATTATGAAATGTTAATGATGGATAATTAACTGTGCATACTTCATGTCCTTTGCATTGCCTGACTCTCTATCTTTTTGTTTTGTTTTGTTTGTGCAGTTCATTGAGATCTTTGATAGAGAAGGCGCCCATCACAGGGAAGGAGTTGCACCCCTTGTCTGGCTCTTCTCTGACGGGCTTTAGACTCCATCCTGGACCTGTAAGTTGGATGTTATCTGTGTGTCACTGTGTGTGCATGCAAATAAGAACTTGTGTTAAAGGTACTGAACTTGTCAAATCCAGGTGCACGGAGCCCCTGGGGCATTTAGTTTTAGTCATACCTCAGGCAGCTATCCGTTAGAAGAACTACCAAGTTTCATTGACTTGCACCCAAAGAGTCAAGAACTACGATTTATTTACGAATTAATTTCGTACTCGGACCCGGCTGGTCTTGACCTATTTTTGGGTCTAAATTTAGATCAGGTAGATCACCACATCATGCACAAAAAGACACGTCACTAGCAAACTATGTCAGACGTCATCATGAGTTTGTGTAAAACAAAATGGAGGCCGGAATCACTCAAGTTGAATCGAACTCCGACCAAACACCACGTAATAACTAGGTTAATTTATGCACTCGCTAGAACAAGAAACTGTCGTGCTTCACAGATGTCGTCGTTGGGTAGTTTTGGGTTTGTTTTACTACCATAGGAGGATTTTTGAACTGTAAATGCACTCAGCTGCAACAAAAACACAAAACGAAGGCTGTGAGCTGCACTGTGCCTTTAAGCTAATACTAGTAATCGACAAATTCCGCAAATAACTATCGGGTTTGTATGGGTTGTGAAAGAGTGAATTCCCTTACTCTTAGGGGGACAAACATTGCACAAGCCAATCACAAGTGATGGGCGTGTCTGAAACTCGCGGAAAAGGAGCACGTGTGCATTTATTTGTCCCCGTAAAGGCAAGGGTATTCACTCTTGTACAAACCCGACAAGAGTTTCGTGTAAAATTCCGAACATTGTCTATTGGTATGACTTTTAGTTGGTGGGTGACATCAGACATAGAGGACACACAGGCAACAGTCACGGTAAAAATAGGTGAGTATTTAACGTTTGCCATGTTGTACAGTGCGTGCATGGCTGAGACAAAGAACAGCACTGCACTGCTCCTGTGGCTGATCTGTTATTCCTGACACAACCTTGAAAAATGACCTGGAGGTTGCAATTTCAGCATTGCATTGTAAGCATGACATTGACAGGGACACTGATGACATCTTAGCTTATATTCTACATACATGTATGCAGTAGTACTCTGTGTGTACTTTTTTTCTTGGTAGTTTGTTGGCATCAGTACTACCCCTACACCCATCCTGTTGCTGTGGGAAGATTTCTTTCTTTCGATTGTTATTGAAATCTCTTGGTTTTCAAAATGATTGGGCAAATGGGTTTGTGTGTGCAGCTCCCGGAACAGTACCAGATGATGGCACAGATGCCCAACAAAAAGAAAAAGCACAAGAAGCGCTCTCGAGAAATGGACACAGCCAAAGGAAATGCCTTGCAAGTCGCACAAAGTAAGAAAGCTCTAAGTTTTGTCACCTTTTCCTGTGTGTTGATCTCATATACTATATTTAATCTATACTTACATAAACTGATTTATTTTTGTTTTTATATTTAATCTTGTATGGTAGATGATTTTTCTCTTATAAAAGGCACTTTTACAGTCACTCATGACAAGTTTAAACCTTGGTTGTCTATATATTGTTTTGAAAGTATGGTTTTAACAGCTGTTCAATTCTGAACATTTGCTGTAGAATAATGTAATATATTAATAACATCCTTGCTGTACGACTCTAAGAGGCCGGGGCTGAGGAATTTAGACGGGCTTATAATAAGTAGTTTCCCTTTGAACAGTGGGCTGATATAACTGTTGTCATCATGTGTGTCTGATTTGTATTCGACCGTGGATTTGATTTGTGTGACGGCGGGGGAAAAGCTCAGTCGGTAGCGGCGCTGGCTTCAAAACCACTTGTCTCTATCAGCGTAGATTCGATCCCCACGTTCGGCAAGGGATTTATTTGCCAGAGTCAACTTTGTGCAGACTCTTCTCGGTGGTCGAACACCCCCGTGTGCACGCATGCGAAGGATAAAGAACCCAGGTTCACAGCAAATTCTCAGGGCTTCGAAACATGAATATATATACGCATTGTCATAAGAAAAATGGGTAGCGCCGTATACTGTATGGCAGCTTGCTTTCCCCAGTGAGAAAGCAGCCCAAATGTCCATGAGGGCAACCTCACAGGACTGTATGAAATCTTATCCTTATCCTTATCACACAGCCCCAGACAACGCCGCAGACACAGAGGCCAGGAAGCCGAAGAAGGTGAAAAAAGAGGAAGACAACACCAAGGAGAAACGGAAAAAGAAGAAAGAGAAGAAGAAGAAAAAGGTATGGGATGATCCTGCATACTCCACTGGGCACTCCCATCCCCCTTGCTGTTACAGTGGAACCCCCCCATTTAAGACCCCCCAATTTAAGACTCCCTCCTTTTTAACCTTCGCCGGATCAGACGTTGTGGGTCCATATGGACCCAGAACGGTCTTTAAATGCCGATATCTCATTAACTATTTGGAATTTTTCTATGCAATTTAAAAAATGCTTTTTCTTAAAATTATATTAAACTAGGTCAACAACAAAAAAAAGAAAAAAAAAGCAACAGGTCAATTCTAGTACCTGTCACTGTAAAAAAGATGTGGGTCCAAGCGGGCCCACACCGTCTACGCAGGGGTAAACAAAAGTTTTGCTTCTTTGAGAGTCATGGGTCCAAGTGGACCCACACCGTCGGTGAAGGGGTATATGCACGTTTTTGCTTCTTTGAGAATCATGGGTCTACACGGACCCACGCCGTCTTCCGCGTGTAGTCAAAGGCGCAGTCTGGCGAAGGTTAAGACCTTGTTTTCTCAGACTTTCTGTTCATAACCTCTGTAAAATTACCCCCATTTTAAAGGCACAGTAAGCCTCCCGTAAACCATCACAGATACTGTCGGGCTTTTACACACAGTACAAACACCCTTCCATTTGAACGCTCACCAAACGGGAACATCCTTGGTGCCCTACGTAAAGAGCGAGCAATTTTTAAAGAATTAATTTTGCGCCAATTGCTCAGAGACAATCGGACCGTGGTGCGTTTTGGCGCTAGACCTAACTTTTAAAATCTAAATAATAAATTGACAGCTTGTTACACAAACATTCTTAAATCATAAAAGAATTCTTTTTTCATCAAGACAAGATCAGTACAATTCGAAGTTTTGAAAGTTTGAAAAAAGAAAAGCCCGGAAGCAGGGTCACGCGCAAGGTCGTGGTTCTCGTAGCAGACGACGGTTTATAGGCATCGCCAGTTCCTCTGAACAGTCAAAAGCCATCACTAGAGTTCTTGTGAACCACAGCCGTTTGTTTCGTGCATAGTCAGAGGTACATAATAACGTGCTATTGCAGATCAGCTCAAATCGAGTCGCATTCAAATTACTAACTGACGACTACATTGTGAAAAAGGGAAACTGGATCACACGGGTTCACGATGGCTAAACCACGCAAAAATAAATTCTTTGAAAATTGCTCGCTCTTTACGTAGGGCATCTAGGATGTTCCCGTTTGGCGAGCGTTCAAATGGAAGGGTGTTTGTACTGTGTGTAAAAGCCTGACAGTATCTGTGATGGTTTACGGGAGGCTTACTGTGCCTTGAAGACTACCTCCTTTTTAAGAACAAATTGTTGGAGGTCTTAAAAGGGGGGTTCCACTGTACCCGTTGTTATGGGCGTTCTGTTTGGGAAACGGCTAATGGTAGGAAGAATGAAAGCAGGATCTATGGAAAAGTGCTGGTAGCCTTTATGAATTTATCCATGAAAAACATCCAAATGTATTCAAGCTGAAGAGTAACGATTTGTACCTATCAATTAGTTTTTGAAAGAAGAAGGGTATACTGCACGGCCGTGTCTATCTTTGAACAACCTGGATTATGTCCCCTTATGTGCATGTGAATCTTCCACCTGGGGGGCAGTGTAATAGGTCTCAGACTTCATTTTTGTTGACTGATTTTACATAATCCAAAAACAAGAAAGTTATGTTGTTGTAACGTTTAATTATTGACAAAACAAAACATTACCTTCACAACTGTTTGTCAATATGTGAACGTTCGAACAACATACCTTTCTTGTTTTTGCATTCTGAATTTTGGAGCGTTGGCAGTCTAGTTGTTTTTGGATTACTCATTTTACACTTTTTCATCAAAACTAATCGCTGTCCATTAGTGACTGTTTGTCTTGTTGCAGCAAAAGCACAGTCCAGAACAACAATCACAGACGCACGGAGGGGCGGACTCGGCTTCCTGAAGGGGGACAGACCTGGTGTGGGAGGGACAGAGTGGACTGAAGAGAGCACCCAGACTGTGGAGTGGATTTCAGTGGATGTGTGTGCGCTCAGTATAATAATAATGAACACTTGTATAGCGCGAACCACCAAATATGTTTGTGCTCTCCGCGCTTCACAATATCAAACTATGAGTAACAATACACAAAATAAACAGATAATAACATCTTCTATGTAAATTATTGGGAATCGGTCAAATAACAACACAACATATAAGTTTAAGGCATACAATACACATTATAATAATTATAATTACTTGCTTAAATTACATGTAAACATGACTTTTATGCAAAAAAAGAAGCATTCCTAAGGACAATAGATAAATATATGTACAGTCCACATTAACAAATCTATTCACACACGCACACACACACACACACACACATCAGGCATGGGAATTGTCCGCGAAATCGCGGATTTCCACGAAAAGGAAATTACGTTTCAGCAAAAATAAAAAATTGTCCGCGGCAAAAAAAGTTGCATTAAATTATATGTATGCTACTGTCTCTCTATCCATTATTTGCTTACATGACAACTATCAAAATATTGGTCTAAAAAGCTCAAATTCGTTTTCCTTCCGGGCCACTCGTCCTCCCAACAGGGCTCTGCGGCCCCTGGACCTCGGCATATTTTCAGAGTTTTTTCTATTTTGGAATTCCCATGCCTGACACACATATCTTGGTGTTCTGTTTGACGCTGAGCAAGGAGATTCACATGGACGAAAGATTGTTGTAAGCTTCTTTTAACAGAGAGCTAATTGATTGTTTTATTGGTGCAGAGATCCTTCCCTGTTGAATTAGTATTGACAGTGGCTTTGATGTTGTTTGTGGATGACTGTTTGAGATGCGTTGGTGAGTGTGTGTGTGTGCATGATTGTGTACGATACAATTGTGTGTATGTGTGTTTGCGGCAATTTCATCGTTGGCATGATATCGTAAGAGGCAGCATTGTGTGTTTTTACACCCCCGGTATAGGGGTGTGTATAGGATTCGGTCGATGTGTTTGTTTGTTTGTGTGTTTGTGTTCGCATATAGATCTCAAGAATGAACGGACCGATCGTCACCAAACTTGGTGAACAGGTTCTATACATTCCTGAGACGGTCCTTACAAAAATTGGGAGCAGTCAAACACACGGTTAGGGAGTTATTGGTGGATTAAGATTCTACAAGGACTTATAGAGGGACATATTAATGGTCAAAGGGAAATAACCTTCTCAGTTGGTGGCAGTGAGAATGGTAAGGACGGGGGTGTTTTTCCTACCTCGGAGGAATTTCTTGTTTAACATAGTTTCTGGATGTGCGTACGAGTGTGTAAATGTTTTTTTGTGTCTGAGAAATGGGTGAAAACGTAAATCTGAATTGTCCATGAATGTTGTACCTAAAGATGGATACATGTATTACCTTGACAATGAATGATGTTTACTATTTTAGACATATAGCAGAGCGTGTGTGTATGTGCCAGTCAAAGGAAAATACATGTTAGAATAATCAACGGTTGTATCTGCTTGTAACATTTATGGAGAGAGTGTATGTGTGTGTGTCTCTCTACACCAAAGAATGACAGCAAGGCATTTTTGCTTCATGTTGACTTCATGAAAAGACAGAAAGTGTCGGGCTGGGTGCACGAGAAACTTATCAAACACACACACACTCGCACACACACATACATTCGCACGCACTCGCGCACACACACTCATACACACACACGCGCGCGCCCGCACCTAAATAAAAACAAAAGATTGAGGACAGCACTTGCACTTGAACAAAAACAAAATAGATCTGCTTTTGCAGAGGGTTTTAATAAGGCCATGAATTGCATACTTTCTTATACGGTTATCATCTTTGATATTTTAGCGCACGCAAACCTATCAACAAACAGGAACGCCGAGGCGTGATTAACCATTCAGTCAAGCGATTGGATTGAAATACGCACGTTTCTCTCGGTTTAACGTTCTTTACCAAACAAGGGGAGATAGAGATCGAGTTAATATAAGAAGACAAAAATAAGATCGAGGCAAAATCAATTTTGCTTTTTTTGTGTGTTTGGGGGAAAGAAAGTCACAAGGTGATGTTATAATCTCTCGCCTTTTTAATATGAAGTCATTTGCGTGTTCCAGACTTGATATGACGTTCGTTTATCTTGATCAGCCGAGTGTGCAATCGGTACAGGCTGGAAACATTTTTTCCATTCAAGGAATTTCTGCTCTGTAAGCACATTTTTATCGCCAAACACCATTAACTATATATTTTTGGAATCAGCAAATGATCATGAACAAAGAAATGATAATTTTATGAGTCTTCTTCAAAAAATAAATAAAGTCGCTATTTAACGGTTTTCTTAATTCTAAGCCCATTTTTCAATAAAACACAACAAAACTATATATTTGTGGATACAGGAGGCAATACAAAATACAACCAAGTGATGTCAACTCAGTTTGTAATTCAAATATCGACTTTGAAGAAATCGACAAAAGTGGCTAATTTTGAGTAAACAGTGACATTTCATAAACGAATTTTTAAGGTACCAAGCTGAAATGCAATCACATAGTCCGCACTAAGTCGAAGATTACGTCACACAAAATTCAAACAAATTGATAAAAAAAAACTGTAGCCGTGATCACGAGAGTGCCGCCTCAACTTTGGCAAACAGGCAAATATGACGTTATCAAATTGCCCAATCAAACATTTACAAATAGTGTGAAGCAAATGCTCTCAAAATCATGTCTGTACCAATTTTCATAACAATCCGTTCGGCAGTTTTTGATAAATGCTTTTCACTCACAGACACGCACACACATACATACATAGGGAGAGAAACTTCGCTCCCCGCTCTTGTTAAAACATTCATTCATTACTTGACAGTGACTGAATATTAAAAAAAAATGTAGGTCTTAGAGTGTAGATACGTACATTTGCTAACACTTTCAAATGAAAGTCTGGAAAAATTAGGAATTCAGTACAGCCGGTGTGACGATGACATCTTGGCCCCGCCGTGGTCATATTACGATTCTCGGCCTCGTTGATCATGTATTAACTCCACACTGAACAAAAAATCACCCTTCGATAGTACTGATGAGCGACCGTAGGTACCTTACATTCAAATTAGGGCCAAATTTGTCCAACCTCATTTTTGTATTCAATTTAGAAATTTGATTCATCCTAAAATGCTTCCCTTCTCGTTCAAGGGACGTAACCACTCGGTACACGTTTTCGAAGAAATCAATTTTGGGGGTGAAATCTATTAAATTTCACCACCAATTTTCTTCACATGCAAGAAACTGACACGCTTTTCGTCCTTAAAATAATTTCACTTCTTTAATTTTACCAGGAAACAACATTTCAGTCTTGAGTATGTATCGAGGGGGTAATATGACCGGGCCACGGGGCCAAGATGACATCGTTACACCGGATCTTAAAGATACACTCCTCGTGTAAACGTTCATGTGCATCGACTCAGATATGTCCATGCATGCCTTAATTAGGAGGCCGATGTCCTATCCACTACGCCTCTGCGCTAGTACCCGATGCAAACGACTGGGCAGATCTGTTGCGGTGTACATGATCGCTTGCACAAAAACTGATTACGGTACGTGTACCTTTAAAATGGAAGTAAATTTAAAGTCGGAGCTCCTAGATCCTTACCGAGAAAAGATTTCCTCTACCTTCGGATCCCATTTCTCAGACTTACCCTTCATAGTGTCATTCAAGGCGTAGATCATCCTACTTCTTCCCAAGAAAACAGTTTAGCTCACCATCTGAGATCCTGCCATGAGATATAAGACCATCATCCATCTTAAAATATACCATGACTCCACACCTTGACTGCATGCTTGTTGTGGTAAGTTGTAATGTTTTGAATTGCACAATGTCTGTTTTAAAAACAATATCACGAGTGGCATTTACGAAATGTACACACGTACACACACACACACACACACACACACACACACACACACTCACACACACACACACACACACACACTGACACACACACACACACACACACACACACACACACACACACACACACACACACACACACAAATCTACACCGTGCACAGAGAGCATCAAGGCTGTTGAATTTTGGTATGTGACCAAGTGGAGGGATAGTTTCATCCCACGTAAAAGCGCCTGACCAGATCTGAGACGATGAACCGAACTGCTTTCTTAGGAAGGAGTATGCCTTTAATGACACTGTGAATGGTATATGGTCTGAGAAATGCGGGGTCCTAAGATAGTGGCATTTTTTAAAATAGCATAACGCAGACATGGAAACCCATGCGATTTCGCCGTATTTTGTACGCACGATTGTCTAGAATACGATCAGTACGGTCAGTAAAAAAGGATATAACAAGAACAATTCCTAGACTACTTTTCTTCACAAACACATCCCGAAGCGATCCAGTATTTTGACAAATGATTACAGTTTTTGTCCGTGAACATTGAAAGAAGCATTTGTTTCAAATGTATTGGTAAACGTATTCAGGGACCTGTATTTAGATATATATAAGTCAAGGGTCTGCAGTAGGCAGCCCAGAGATCCCTAAGTACCTCTCCCAAAGATAATACTTTTTAGCTAGATTTACAGTTTCGAATCAAGCTGTTATGACAACTTCTTTAATTGTGTGGTTTTATATAGGTCTATGACGTAATTTACAGTGCGACGGACGCGTGTTAAGCATGTTTGAATAATGGATGGTCAATTGCTGTGTGAAGTACGCTCATTTTTCTGAAAATAAACCATGTTTGTTTGAAATGACTCCACGTGCAAAACGGTGGTTCCTAGGTCTGATTACTTATCTGAAGGGTACTTGTCTTTTCGTGCCTGAAGTTGGTTTTTGGGTTTTAATGTCCCTTCAGCAGATGCTAGCTGCTATTCGAGACCGTTTCGTGCCTGAGGAATTGTACTACGTTGCAAGCCCCTGGAGCAAATTTTTGATAAGTGCTTTTGTGAACAAGAAACAATTGACAAGTGGCTCTATCCCATCACCCCCCTTCCCTCCGTCGCGATACAACCTTGAACGGTTGAAAACGACGTTAAACACCAAATAATAAAAGAAAGTGCCTGAGGAAGACCCATAGGTCGAAACGTCGCCGTTATTTGTTCCGTGTTCGTCATTTTAACGTGAGTACAGTGCTTTTGGGTCTATTTGTTGTTCGCTCTCAGGTGCAGTCGCCATTGTTCTTTTGTTATCGTAAGGGACAGGCGCAGTGGCGTGGTGGTAAGACGTCGGCCTACTAATCGGGAGGTCGTGAGTTCGAATCCCGGTCGCTGCCGCCTGGTGGGTTAATAGTGGAGATTTTTCAGATCTCCCAACTTATGTGCAGACCTGCTAGTGACTTAACCCCCTTCGTGTGTACACGCAAGCATAAGACCAAGTGCGCACGGAAAAGATCCTGTAATCCATGTCAGAGTTCGGTGGGTTATAGAAACACGAAAATACCCAGCATGCCTCCCCCGAAATCGGCGTATGCTGCGTGAATGGCGGGGGTAAAAACGGTCATACACGTAAAAATACACTCGTGCTAAAAACATGAGTGAACGTGGGAGTCTAAGCCCATGAACAAAGAAGAAGAAGAAGAAAGTTATCGAAAGGGTCGTAAAGCAAAGGTCCCACTGTACAACCGACGCTCCTACAGAAGGCTGACATCGTGTTTTGTCAGCGCGAGCTAAGAGCACCGAGAAGACATGACGTAATGGATCAATACCCCGTCAGGGTCACGTGACGCTGAACCTTTTATCGACCCGATGGGACCCTACTTCCGGGCCCGGAATGGAATCATGAATAACCGACGACAACAACCGTCTCTGCCTGCTACAGCTGTCTCCAACGCTCTTTTCTCTCTCTCTTTTTTCCTCTTTTTCTTTCTTATTTCTTTTTGATTTTTGTTTTAAAGGGGAGTTTAAAACCAACATGTGAACGCAAACCTTGAAGCGATTGAAGTGAAAATATCAGTGGCATAGCAGGAATGATTTTAATGGACGGGGTGTTGTTGTTGTTGTTGTTGTTGTTGTTGTTGTTGTTGTTGTTGTTGTTGTTGTTGTTGTTTCTGAGTAAGAATAAATTTGGTGTTGAAATCAACAGGCGAGGTTAACGTCTGTGTCTTGATTTGAAGCACCGTAACTGATGCTGGCATGCATGATGTCAGTGTTTAAAAGCACACTCCTTCCCGCGGAAACTGTTCGGCTCATCGTCTCAGATCAATTATCAACGCCATGACTGCATGCTTGCTGTTCTGTATCTTTTGATTTGGATTTTTTTTGGATGAAAAGGTTTTTTTTGTTTCAAGGCACTTTTTCTAAATTAATTCATCATCAACAACAAACGCCACTGCATGTGCACAGAGGTAGGTTGGTTATTATTGTTGTGTATCGTCTCTTCAGTATTTCTGTGCACAGAGGTAGGTTGGTTATTACACCCCCGGTATAGGGGTGTGTATAGGATTCGGTCGATGTGTTTGTTTGTTTGTGTTCGCATATAGATTTCAAGAATGAACGGACCGATCGTCACCAAACTTGGTGAACAGGTTCTATACATTCCTGAGACGGTCCTTACAAAAATTGGGACCAGTCAAACACACGGTTAGGGAGTTATTGGTGGATTCAGATTCTACAAGGACTTATAGAGGGACATATTAATGGTCAAAGGGAAATAACCTTCTCAGTTGGTGGCAGTGAGAATGGTTATTTCCCTTTGACCAACGGGGGTGTTTTTCCTACCTCGGAGGAATTTCTTGTTATTGTTGTGTATCGTCTCTTCAGCATTTTTGTGCACAGAGAACCCCAAGGCTGTTCACGTTTGGTAATTCAAGGGACGGGCGAAGTAGCGCAGTGGTAAGACGTCGGCCTCCTAATCGGAAGGTCGTGAGTTCCAATCCCGGCCGCGGCCGCCTGGCGGGTTAAGAGTGAAGATTTTTCCCGATCTCCCAGGTCAACATATGTGCAGACCTGCTAGTGCCTTATCCCCCTTCGTGTGTACACGCAAGCACTAGACCAAGTGCGCACGGAAAAGATCCTGTACGTAATCCATGCCAGAGTTCGGTGGGTTATAGAAACACGAAAATACCAAGCATGCATCCTCCGAAAGCGGCGTATGGCTGCCTAAATGGCGGGGTAAAAACGGTCATACACGTGAACCCCCACTCGTGCAAAAAACCCACGAGTGTACGTGGGAGTTTCAGCCCATGAACGAAGAAGAAGAAGAAGAAGAAGGTATTTTCAGGCAGATACCACGTGAAGGGATGGTCTTACACCATGTAAATACCTGGCCAGATCAGGTCTGAGACGGTGAAATCAACGGTTTTCGCGGGAAGGAGCGCGCCTTTAGATAAGGTGGGTGGGTGTGATGAGATTTTCGTCCGTTGGGTAAACAGATTGAAAGCCAAGAAAACCCCGTCTTATAGGCTGAATAATCAAAGCTAAAAGCCCGTGGTGCCCAAAGCTGAACATCCGGAGTCGGAGCTGAAGTTGAATTGTGACTGGAAGGAGGATTTCTGAGTGAAGTCAATGGGAGCAAGATTCAAGACCCGCCCAAGCAAGCAAGCTCCATTAAGCCTGGGCAAAGTCGACTGCGCGAAGTATACTTCGCGAAGCTGGCCGCTCAAAGCTTTAGCACTGAGTTTTTGGTGAAAAGACTTCGCGAAGCTGGCCGCTCAAAGCTTTAGCACTGAGTTTTTGGTGAAAAGACTTCGCGAAGCTGGCCGCTCAAAGCTTTAGCACTGAGTTTTTGGTGAAAAGACTTCGCGAAGCTGGCCGCTCAAAGCTTTAGCACTGAGTTTTTGGTGAAAAGACTTCGCGAAGCTGGCCGCTCAAAGCTTTAGCACTGAGTTTTTGGTGAAAAGACTTCGCGAAGCTGGCCGCTCAAAGCTTTAGCACTGAGTTTTTGGTGAAAAGACTTCGCGAAGCTGGCCGCTCAAAGCTTTAGCACTGAGTTTTTGGTGAAAAGACTTCGGGAAGCTGACCGCTCAAAGCTTTAGCACTGAGTTTTTGGTGAAAAGACTTCGCGAAGCTGGCCGCTCAAAGCTTTAGCACTGAGTTTTTGGTGAAAAGACTTCGGGAAGCTGGCCGCTCAAAGCTTTAGCACTGAGTTTTTGGTGAAAAGACTTCGGGAAGCTGGCCGCTCAAAGCTTTAGCACTGAGTTTTTGGTGAAAAGACTTCGCGAAGCTGGCCGCTCAAAGCTTTAGCACTGAGTTTTTGGTGAAAAGACTTCGCGAAGCTGGCCGCTCAAAGCTTTAGCACTGAGTTTTTGGTGAAAAGACTTCGCGAAGCTGGCCGCTCAAAGCTTTAGCACTGAGTTTTTGGTGAAAAGACTTCGCGAAGCTGGCCGCTCAAAGCTTTAGCACTGAGTTTTTGGTGAAAAGACTTCGGGAAGTCGACTTCGGCCTCAATTAAGGACCGCTTTTACTGACGTCATGTGTTATGTTATATGAAGTCTTATATATCGCGCACATATCTCCAGACTCGGACTCAAGGCGCAGGGATCTAGATCTATTTATGCCGTGTGAGATGGAATTTTTTACACAATACATCACGCATTCACATCGACCAGCAGATCGCAGCCATTTCGGCGCATATCCTATTTTTCACGGCCTATTATTCCAAGTCACACGGGTATTTTGGTGGAAATTTTTTATCTATGCCTATACAATTTTGCCAGGAAAGACCCTTTTGTCAATCGTGGGATCTTTAACGTGCACACCCCAATGTAGTGTATACGAAGGGACCTCGGTTTTTCGTCTCATCCAAAAGACTAGCACTTGAACCCACCATGCACCTAGGTTAGGAAAGGGGGGAGAAAATTGCTAAAGCCCTGACCCAGGGTCGAACTCGCAACCTCTCGCTTCCGAGCGCAAATGCGTTACCACTCGGCCACCCAGTCCATTTTGTTGTTGTTATCATTTTATTTTGTAGGCACTTTCAAGGCCAAAGACAAACGAAATGATGATTATTTGTTTGGAAGTTTTTGTTGCATACTTCGCAATTCCGGCATCATTGTGTTTCAAAATAGTACTTGGAATTCACATGGGAATGTATCTTCGCTGATCCGGAAGAAAGAAAAAAATGGCCTAAGTGTAGGGATGTTCTTTGCGCCAAAAAAAATGTCTTCCTTCTAATGAGAGGAGCGGTGGATATTTGGGGAGCTAATAAAGGAAATACATTCGTTGATAGAAAATGTTTCACCACGCTTTACATAATATTATAATACTTCAACGCTCTATAGGATGGCAGCAGTAATGCTAATTTTATTGTCCCACAATTGGTCCCATGGCGCGATCGAGACTGTGGGGCATTATGGGGCATGGTGTCGGTGTAACGCGTTCAGCTTTCCCCCGGCATTCAGCTTTCTGATTGGAGATATTATCGAGACTGAAATGTTGTTTCCTGGTCAAATTAAAGAAGTACACTAATTTAAGGAGGAAAAGCATGTCAGTATTTTTGCATGTGAAGGAAATTGGTGGTTACATTTTAATAGATTTCACCCCAAAAATCGATTCCTTCGAAAACGTGCACCGATGTGTTAATTACGTCCCTTGAATGAGAAGAGAAGGAATTTAAAGATGAAGCAAATTTCTAGTCAAAAAACATTTTTAAAAAATGCAAACGAATTTGACCCCATGAATGTAAACTAGGCTACCTAAGGTCAATCATCAGTACTATGGAAGAAAGGAGGGATTTTCAGTGTGGAGTTTATACAAGATCAACGAGGCCGAATCAGAAAGCTGAGTGCCGAGGGAAAGCTAAACGCGTTACACCAGCACCAGTGTGCATCCCTGGGTCCATAACGTGAAATTAGAAATTAGATTCTTTTTATCGTCGCTTGTCTAAACTCATCATAAGTGAACATTTTTCAACAGACATGAGGTTAAGAATTATAATTTTTTTCCACTGTAGAAACATCTTCAGTTGAACAAAGCAAGTTTATATCAATGCGTAAAGTATATTACGGAAAAGTGTCATTTTAGTGTATTAGGGCCTACGTCATTACTCAAGAGAGCCACCGATATATAGATATTTCATGGGTCTGTCAATTTGATCCGGCCGGGGCGGGGATGTAGCTCAGTCGGTAGCGCGCTGGATTTGTATCCAGTTGGCCGCTGTCAGCGTGAGTTCGTCCCCACGTTCGGCGAGAGATTTATTTCTCAGAGTCAACTTTGTGTGCAGACTCTCCTCGGTGTCCGAACACCCCCAGTGTGTACACGCAAGCACAAGACCAAGTGCGCACGAAAAAGATCCTGTAATCCATGTCAGAGTTCGGTGGGTTATAGAAACACGAAAATACCCAGCATGCTTCCTCCAAAAACGGCGTATGGCTGCCTAAATGGCGGGGTAAAAAACGGTCATACACGTAAAATTCCACTCGTGCAAAAAAAACCACGAGTGTACGTGGGAGTTTCAGCCCACGAACGCAGAAGAAGAAGATCCCACCAATTTTATGAATGGACCTTAATAATACCAGTCTTGCCTTTTCGGGTGCATTTATTTGGAATACACTGCCGTCATCTTTCAAGCACTTCCAACACATTTTATTTTATTTTATAAAATATGTTGATAACCAACTCATGCCTTGATAATTTTTTCAAAAGTCTACAGCCTAGATGCGTCCTGTGCAGAGTAGTAATCTATTGCTGAATTAATTAGTATTCTAAGACCTTTGCCAGCTTGCGAAATTGATTAAGCCGAACATGTCAACTTTGCACAAGCAGTCAGACAGTTGAATGTTGTTATGTGTCCAAATTGCAATGATACTTTAACCCTACGCGAAAATCTGGACAGAGCGTTCGTTGGTGGTCTGCGTGATAGTTTTCACTGCAAACAAGATACCTTAAATCAGGGCACGGTCAAAGTACAGGGGCTTGTATCAAAGCGTTGGTCGATTTCACACCGGTGACACTGTGACGGTTCCCCTACGCTTTGTGTTCGGTGCCCTGACCCTTTGTGTTCGGTTCCCACTCGGTTCCCACACGCCAAAATTCGCGGACAAAACATCCATTTATGGTAGTATTACGCAATGTTGCTCTCTGAGAATGGTCTTGTTAGATCTGTGAGTGTTTACACTACATGCCTAGGTGCTGTTGGATTGAAGGTTTTTGATATTTTAGCCGTTATTAGGTAGAATGCCTTCCACTTTACTGCAAAACTGCATAATTCGTAGCATCGGCAAGAAATATCCTACCAAAAAATGCCTGCTTGGAACTGTCGTTGGTCCAGCAAAAAGTTCAACATGTCTGTAGCAGACAGCCCAAGTTTCAAGATTGTAGGGCCATCCAAACAGCCGTAATAATAAAAACAACAAAAGTAGTCAGTGAAATTGGCTGTGTTCGGTCCCCACACACTTTTGTGACGTAGGCGTGACGGTTCCCATAATTCATTGTGTCGGTCCCCACTTTCTGTGTCGGACCCCACTTTCGACCTAATTTCTCTGTGACGGACCCCACAACCAGCCTATTTTGTGTCGGTCCCCACACCTTCTTGGATTTATGACTTGCCGGTTACTTGTATCATTGTATTCATTGAATCTAATTGTCTCGGAGTTATTTTTCAGCAACAACCGGCAAGGCAGCACCTTTTGTGATACCAAGTAAGTCAGATGACATCAGTATGTGTGTGTATGTGTGTGTGAGAGAGAGAGAGAGAGAGAGAGAGAGAGAGAGAGAGAGAGAGAGAGAGAGAGAGAGAGAGAGAGAGAGAGAGAGAGAGAGAGAGAGACTAACTTTATTAGTTTATGCCACAAATAATATATAACATTATTTATCTCTGGGACGGTTCCCAGTATACCAGCAAATTATGTGTTGATCCACCCACACCTTCTTGAACTGGCCTTCCCAATATCTACTCTTAGTCTTACGGCCTTGGAGATATGCAATTTGGCACATTTTTAAAATAAAAGATCCACCTGTCGTATGTGAGATTCAGTTTTCAGAGCAAAATGCTGCCCAGGGACTTCTAGTGGTGATTGAAAAAAAAACAAGTCGCGTAAGGCGAAAATACAATATTTAGTCAAGTAGCTGTCGAACTCACAGAATGAAACGCAATGCCATTTTACTCGTAGCATCGTCAGGCCACCGCTCATGGCAAAGGCAGTGAAATTGACAAGAAGAGCGGGGTAGTAGTTGCGCTAAGAAGGATAGCACGCTTTTCTGTACCTCTCTTTGTTTTAACTTTCTGAGCGTGTTTTTAATCCAAACATATCATATCTATATGTTTTTGGAATCAGGAACCGACAAGGAATAAGATGAAAGTGTTTTTAAATTGATTTGGACAATTTAATTTTGATAATAATTTGTATATTTAATTTTCAGAGCTTGTTTTTAATCCGAATATAACATATTTATATGTTTTTGGAATCAGCAAATGATGGAGAATAAGATAAACGTAAATTTGGATCGTTTTATAAATTTTTATTTTTTTTTACAATTTTCAGATATTTAATGACCAAAGTCATTAATTAATTTTTAAGCCACCAAGCTGAAATGCAATACCGAACCCCGGGCTTCGTCGAAGATTACTTGACCAAAATTTCAACCAATTTGGTTGAAAAATGAGGGCGTGACAGTGCCGCCTCAACTTTCACGAAAAGCCGGATATGACGTCATCAAAGACATTTATCAAAAAAATGAAAAAAACGTTCGGGGATTTCATACCCAGGAACTCTCATGTCAAATTTCATAAAGATCGGTCCAGTAGTTTAGTCTGAATCGCTCTACACACACACACGTACGCACATACACCACGACCCTCGTTTCGATTCCCCCTCGATGTTAAAATATTTAGTCAAAACTTGACTAAATATAAAACAAGTCGCGTAAGGCGAAAATACAATATTTAGTCAAGTAGCTGTCGAACTCACAGAATGAAACTGAACGCAACGCAACGCAGCAAGACCGTATACTCGTAGCATCGTCACTCCACCGCCCGTGGCAAAGGCAGTGCACGTGGAATTGACAAGAAGAGCGGGGTATTCGTTGCGCTGAGAAGGATAGCACGCTTTTCTGTACGTCTCTTTGTTTTAACTTTTTGAGCGTGTTTTTAATCCAAACATATCATATCTATATATTTTTGGAATCAGGAACCGACAAGGAATAAGATGAAAGTGTTTTTAAATTGATTTCGAAAAAAAAAAATTTGATAATAATTTGTATATATTTAATTTTCAGAGCTTGTTTTTAATCCGAATATAACATATTTATATGTTTTTGGAATCAGCAAATGATGGAGAATAAGATAAACGTAAATTTGGATCGTTTTATAAATGTTTATTTTTTTTTACAATTTTCAGATTTTTAATGACCAAAGTCATTATTTAATTTTTAAGCCACCAAGCTGAAATGCAATACCGAACCCCGGGCTTCGTTGAAGAGTACTTGACCAAAATTTCAACCAATTTGGTTGAAAAATGAGGGCGTGACAGTGCCGCCTCAACTTTCACGAAAAGCCGGATATGACGTCATCAAAGACATTTATCAAAAAAATGAAAAAAACGTTCGGGGATTTCATACCCAGGAACTCTCATGTCAAATTTCATAAAGATCGGTCCAGTAGTTTAGTCTGAATCGCTCTACACACACACACACACACACACACGCACGCACGCACACACATACGCACATACACCACGACCCTCGTTTCGATTCCCCCTCGATGTTGAAATATTTAGTCAAAACTTGACTAAATATAAAGAGTACTTGCCTGTGTCAAGTATGTGTCTTTATCCACGCTTGTTGTAAGAGGCAACTTTTCCCAGCTCCTTGTGTTCATGACTGCTTTCTCTTAAAATTAATTACTTTATGACAGTCAGAATACAATGGAACAAGGCTACATAAACCCTGACAGCCTACGACAACGGCCCGACTAAGGCTCAACACCGCGCCAATAAATTCAGCATTGGGCCAATGTTGGGCCATGATTGCTCCGTTTTCGTAGGCTATCAGGGTCAAAGATACATATTGGTAAACTAGTAAAATACATGTTCAGCATCATCAGCAATACCACAAAAGGATTAAAACAAGAAATTCCTCCGATAGGAACTACACCCCCGTCAAAGGGAAATAACCTTCTCAGTTGGTGGCAGTGAGAATGGTTATTTCCCTTTGACCAACGGGGGTGTCCGTCTATACCAGGCCTTGTATAATTTTAATCCACCAATAACTCCCTAACCGTGTGTTTGACTGGTCCCAATTTTTGTAAGGACCGTCTCAGGAATGTATAGAACCTGTTCACCAAGTTTGGTGACGATCGGTCCGTTCATTCTTGAGATCTACTTGCGAACACAAACACATCGAGTGAAACCTATACACACCCCTATACCGGGGGTGTAAAAATCCTATTAGCTGTATGTCAGCGGCACAATGCAACCAGAACCAGCGTTTATGTGGAGTGATCGGGTGCTGGTCACTACCGCGAGCGTCACTACCGCGAGTACCACTACCGCGTCTCACACTAAAGTTGTGTTTCCGTACCCGCGATAGCGTTTTTCCAGCGGTGCGACGAAAATCAAGCACATAGAAAATGACCAGGAGTGTTTCCACACGCGCGACGCGTTAGCGGCGCGACAAGCGGCAAGCGACGCGATTTTTTTGAAAGGGTCCTGGAGCGATTTTTTCGCGTTGTCGCGCGGCAACGCGGGAGTTTACAGATTTTACCGCATGTTTAAAACGCAAGTACGGAAACACGTCACGCGTTTGCGCGCGTTTTCTTTTGTCGCTGCCGCTGTCGCGGGTACGGAAACAGAACTTACCGCGAGTACGACACTACCGCGAGTACGACACTACCGCGAGTATAACACTACCGCGTGTCACACTACCGCGAGTATAACATTACCGCGTGTCATTTTATGACTTCCATGGCTGAAGGCAAAGGTTGAAATGTTTCCTTGAAATATAAAACAAAAAGGCCTGGTCTGTTCTCTGAACACTAATTCAATGTTTGTCATGCTAACCAAGAACTCAAAACGATCAGAACACACTATCAGAATACATATAGAATGGGTTGCTTCCAATCAAAGCCGTTAGAACACAAACTCACAAGAAGTAAGTTTGCATGCGTTCTCTCTACGGTTATGGTACTCGCGGTTGTGGTACGCGCGGTAGTGTGACACGCAGCAGTGTTATACTCGCGGTAGTGTCGTACTCGCGGTAGTGTGACACGCGGTAGTGTTACACGCGGTAGTGTCGTACTCGCCGTAGTGTGACACGCGGTAGTGACGCTCGCGATAGTGTCGCATAACCGGAGTCAGTGATCTGGAAAGGTGTCAATCTCTCTCTCTCTCTCTCTCACTCTCTCTCTCTCTCTCTCTCTCTCTCTCTCTCACATACACACACACACACACACACACACACACACACACACACACACACACACACACACACACACACACAGACACTCACATACTGATGTCATCTGACTTACTTGGTATCACAAAAGGTGCTGCCTTGCCGGTTTTTGTTGAAAAATAACTCCGAGACAATTAGATTCAATGAATACAATGATACAAGTAACCGGCAAGTCATAAATCCAAGAAGGTGTGGGGACCGACACAAAATAGGCTGGTTGTGGGGTCCGTCACAGAGAAATTAGGTCGAAAGTGGGGTCCGACACAGAAAGTGGGGACCGACACAATGAATTATGGGAACCGTCACGCCTACGTCACAAAAGTGTGTGGGGACCGAACACAGCCAATTTCACTGACTACTTTTGTTGTTTTTATTATTACGGCTGTTTGGATGGCCCTACAATCTTGAAACTTGGGCTGTCTGCTACAGACATGTTGAACTTTTTGCTGGACCAACGACAGTTCCAAGCAGGCATTTTTTGGTAGGATATTTCTTGCCGATGCTACGAATTATGCAGTTTTGCAGTAAAGTGGAAGGCATTCTACCTAATAACGGCTAAAATATCAAAAACCTTCAATCCAACAGCACCTAGGCATGTAGTGTAAACACTCACAGATCTAACAAGACCATTCTCAGAGAGCAACATTGCGTAATACTACCATAAATGGATGTTTTGTCCGCGAATTTTGGCGTGTGGGAACCGAGTGGGAACCGAACACAAAGGGTCAGGGCACCGAACACAAAGCGTAGGGGAACCGTCACAGTGTCACCGGTGTGGATTTGTTGCACTCCTCCATCATTACTGTATTGTTACACCTACTACTGTAGCTAATAGTAGTATATATAGTAGTAACAATACAGTAAGACCGGCGCGCTTTGATACAAGCTCCTGTGGGTCAAAGTATACATTTAAGTGTGCGCGCATGCATGCACGTATTATGTGCTCACGGCATCATCTCCCGCGCACACTGACTGATACCCGCGTCAGTGCCAGCTTCTGTTAAACACACATAGCCACGGGCTGATTGCACTCTCTTTAACCCCTTGACTGCCTAATTAGGACGGGTATACCCGTCCTGCACTTGTGCATTATTTCCATGATTAGATACTACAAACAGATTCTTGGTTGAATTTCCTTTAAAAATAACATAGGTTTTACTTTCCTACCTACTGCCAGTTTGGAGCTAGAATTTTTTGTGAATTATTACACCCCGAACTCCAATATTCCCTGGCAGTCAGGAAGTTTTGATTGGCAGCGAAAGGGTTAAATGACCGCAATGCGCTTTTCGTGGGTCGTGCACGGCGAAATGGAAGTCGGCGAGCCGATCGAAGCTCAGCGAACCTGAGCTATAGACCAAGTTCCCCCCCCCCTTCCCCCCAACCTCCACCCTTTTAGCAACCAGGCTGCTGTGCGACATCCAGCGAAGACGAAAACGAAGGACGCAGCAAGAAGAGAGGCACACACCGAGCAGGGAAGCTCAACTGTCTGCATTGCACATGCTGATTTGGCCGAGACTGTGAACGCACAAGACTGATGTTTTTTTGTGGTTGATTCGTGCATGTTGAGGTTGCCCGAAGACTGTATACAGAAGACTATAACTATTTAGCTGATTCGTGGTTGTTAATTTTGCCCGAGACTGTATGCAGAAAACGGACTTTTTGGATGATTCGTGTATACATGCTAAAGGTGCCAAAGACTGTTGTATGCAGGGGGGTGATTTTTTTGGCCGATTCGTGCATGTTGATGGTGCCGCGTAGCTTACGGGCTTACAGGGTAATGACATTGTTTTTCTTTTAGGTTCTTGTGAAGTGTGTTGTAACTTGTTAGATTGGAAAGTGGTGTTGGTTGTCAGTGTCGCGGTGTGGATTTGAGCCGAGGAGATGGAGGAGTGATTCAGAAGGTGAGATATGGATATGCAGACTTCGAGATTTTGGGACGGCAAAAAAGATGGTGGGCAAGCTGGATTGTGTAAGTTATATATATATGTGTGTGTGTGTGTGTGTGTGTGTGTGTGTGTGTGTGTGTGTGTTTATGTGTGTGTGAGTGTGTGTTTGTGTGTGTGTGTGTGCATGCGTGCGCGCGTATGAGTGTTCGTGTGTTCATGTGTGTGTGGGGGTGTGTGTGTGTGTGTGTGTGTGTGTGTGTGTGTGTGTGTGTGTGTGTGTGTGTGTGCATGCGTGCGCGCGTATGAGTGTTCGTGTGTTCATGTGTGTTCGTGTGTTCATGTGTGTGTGTGTGTGTGTGTCAATGCGTGCATGTGCGCGTGTGCGCATAAATGTGGTTGAGCGCGTGCGTGTTTTTGTGTGCAGGTTTCTCATACCATCTTTCAATCCGTCCTGTCTCTACTGTCAATTTCCTTTTTATATTTAGTCAATTTTGACTAAATATTTTAACATCGAGGGGGAATCGAAACGAGGGTCGTGGTGTATGTGCGTGCGTGTGTGTGTGCGTGTGTGTGTGTGTGTGTGTGTGTGTGTGTGTGTGTGTGTGTGTGTGTGTGTGTGTGTGTGTGTGTAGAGCGATTCAGACTAAACTACTGGACCGATCTTTATGAAATTTGACATGAGAGTTCCTGGGTATGAAATCCCCGAACGTTTTTTTCATTTTGTTGATAAATGTCTTTGATGACGTCATATCCGGCTTTTCGTGAAAGTTGAGGCGGCACTGTCACGCCCTCATTTTTCAACCAAATTGGTTGAAATTTTGGTCAAGTAATCTTCGACGAAGCCCGGACTTCGGTATTGCATTTCAGCTTGGTGGCTTAAAAATTAATTAATGACTTTGGTCATTAAAAATCTGAAAATTGTAAAAAAAAAATAAAAATTATAAAACGATCCAAATTTACGTTTATCTTATTCTCCATCATTTGCTGATTCCAAAAACATATAAATATGTTATATTCGGATTAAAAACAAGCTCTGAAAATTAAATATATAAAAATTATTATCAAAATTAAATTGTCCAAATCAATTTAAAAACACTTTCATCTTATTCCTTGTCGGTTCCTGATTCCAAAAACATATAGATATGATATGTTTGGATTAAAAACACGCTCAGAAAGTTAAAACAAAGAGAGGTACAGAAAAGCGTGCTATCCTTCTTAGCGCAACTACTACCCCGCTCTTCTTGTCAATTTCACTGCCTTTGCCATGAGCGGTGGACTGGCGATGCTACGAGTATACGGTCTTGCTGAAAAATGGCAGCTACTTGACTAAATATTGTATTTTCGCCTTACGCGACTTGTTTTTAGTTTATTTATTAAAGATGGTTGTGTTAAGAAACCAGCCTGACTGTTGTTTCTCCACTTATCTTTCCTCTGGCTCTATGGATCCCCCTCTTCCCCTCCCACTCCTCCCCCTCCCCCCTCCCCCCCCCCCCTCCCCTATCCATACTCCGGCTCTACCCGACTTTTTCGTATGTCAATGTCCTCAGTTCCACAAGAGTACAAATCCCTCTCTAACCCAGACACAGGATTGTATGAATGTCCGTAATGGCACGACAGATCAATACGAGACTGTAAATCCTTATTGTATACAAAATCAGTCAAATCTCTGGTGGCTTTCAAGAAAATAATTCGTAAATAAGCAAAACCCACCTAATTGGAACAGAAAGTAGTTATAGGCTGTTGATTGTTGGCACGTGTCCATGTGGCGGAATACCCTTATCCCAGGTGTAAAAGCTTGAGCGGATCTAATAACCATGGTGAGCCAAATCGTTTACACTGTGACAGGGGAGGCTACCGCTCCTTTCACAGCAGACTCTGCACCCGAGTTGTTGGCCTTTAAGTCAACACCTCTGGATTGTGGAATTCTGTTTGTGATGGGGTCTGGTGGTTTCCGATTGTCCGTATGTTCATGGAAACCTTCGGGTTTGCATAACAGTTTTTATAGGGCTAAGAAATTAGCCCTAACATTTTCAATCCTGTTTGATTGCACTGCGCCTCCCGAGGTGATCGTAGTGTTTCGGCACTCGGTTACAGGGCTAAGAAATTGGCCCTAACATTTTCAATCCTGTTTGATTGCACTTCGCCTCCCGAGGTGATCGTAGTGTTTCGGCACTCGGTTACAGGGCTTAGAAATTAGCCCTAACATTTTCAATCCTGTTTGATTGCACTTCGCCTCCCCAGGTGATCGTAGTGTTTCGGCACACGGTTGCAACACTAATGTGCTTTTAGTGATTTTGTTGGCTATAGTTGAGACAATAAATAAGAATAATGCCTTGGTCGCGCTTTAATAATGTGTTTCAAATGATTGCAGTGAACCGGCCTTTAATGCATTTTCGTATTCCAATAAGACACTCACACGTGGTTTGTTCAAGAGAACACACCCGGTAGCTCAGTTGGTAGAGCACTGGACTTGTGATCGGAAGGTCGCAGGTTCGAATTCGGGCCGGGACAGACACGGGTCAACTTTATGTGCAGACCCAGAGACGGAAGCCATGTCCCACCCCCGTGTCATCACAATGGCACGTAAAAGACCTTGGTCATTCTGCCATAAGTGCAGGTGGCTGAATACACCTAAACACGCAGACACCTGGGTAGCGCGACTCCGTTGCTGCTAGCTTTCCACTGGGAGGAAGCGACCCGAATTTCCCAGCGATGGGACAATAAAGTAATGAAAATGGAAATGGAAATGAAAGCCTGGGCGAAGTCGGCTACGCGAAGAATACTTTGCGAAGCTGGTCGCGCGAAGCTTTAGCACTGAGTTTTCGGTAAAAAGACTTCGCGAAGTCTTGGCGAAGTCGACTTTGGGCTCAGTTAAGGGCTGCCTTAAGCCAGACCCAGACATTTACAAATACCCTCGCGCCACGCTCTAGAGATCAATAAGAGGCTTTAAATCGTTATTGTCTCCAAAATCAGTCACTTCTATGTATTGATTTCCTGGGGTTCCGTTAGGACCATAAACAAAACAGGGCTTATCTTTGGCTATTTTACGTTGTGGATTTGTGTATTCTTTATAAGGTACACATGTTTTGTTTCTTGTTGTTGTTGTTGTTGTTGTTGTTGTTGTTGTTGTTGTTGTTGTTGTTGTTGTTGTTGTTGTTGTTGTTGTTGTTGTTCTTCTTCTTCTTCTTCTTCTTCTTCTTCTTCATTCATGGGCTGAAACTCCCACGTTCACTCATGTTTTTTCCACGAGTGGGTTTTTACGTGTATGACCGTTTTTACCCCGCCATTCAGGCAGCCATACGCCGCTTTCGGCGTAAGCATGCTGGGTAGTTTCGTGTTTCTATAACCCACCGAACTCTGCCATGGATAACAGGATCTTTTCCGTGCGCACTTGGTCTTGTGCTTGCGTGTAAACACGAAGGGGGATAAGGCACTAGCAGGTCTGCACATAAGTTGACCTGGGAGATCGGAAAAGTATGCACCCTTAAGCCACCCGACTGCGGCCGGGATTTGAACTCACGAACTTCCGATTACGAGGCCGATGTCTTATCCACTAGGTCACTGCGCCCGTCATATTATTCTGTTTGATAAAGTGCGCGTAACAATATGTAACCCAGACTCAGGATTTCAGAAATATCTTAGCGGCCAGCAACAGCGCAATGTCAATCCTTTATTGTACACACACTAAAGAAGTCACTCCACTGTGTGTATACCGGCACGGTTAGCCTAGTGGTAAGGCGTCCGCCCCGTGATCGGGAGGTCGTGGGTTCGAACCCCGGCCGGGTCATACCTAAGACTTTAAAATTGGCAATCTAGTGGCTGCTCCGCCTGGCGTCTGGCATTATGGGGTTAGTGCTAGGACTGGTTGGTCCGGTGTCAGAATAATGTGACTGGGTGAGACATGAAGCCTGTGCTGCGACTTCTGTCTTGTGTGTGGCGCACGTTAAATGTCAAAGCAGCACCGCCCTGATATGGCCCTTCGTGGTCGGCTGGGCGTTAAGCAAACAAACAAACAAACAAACAAACTGTATGGATTGTGTTTGTTGTTTTGTTTGGACAAGAAACTAACAGTGCTTATCCCTGACTGTTTCACACTGCGGATTTGTGCATTCCAATAAGACACACACACATATATATATATACTACTTGGTAAACTACACACCATAATCTCTAGCCCAGACTCAGGGTTTCATGAATATCCTAGCGGTAAGCTAGAGACCAATGTCATTGCCACACGATTTTATGGATGTCTCAGTGGCACGCTACGGATCAATAAGAGACTGTGAATCCTGATTGTATACAAAGTCAGCCATTACAATATATTGATTTCCTGGTTTTGGAATTGGGCCAGAAACAAATGGGGCTTATAGAGGGTGACACGCACACAAATAATGCAACCCACAAATATGCTAAATACTTCTCCATCTGTAAGCCGAATCATTTTATATTTGGAGGACATGATTATAACTTCAGCTTATGCATGCACCAAGTGGCAATTTTGTGGATTAAATGGTCTGGTTTTTGTGCAATTTCCCGAAAATGTTTTCAAATTCGGCGATCGACTCAACAGAACGAGATTTGAAATTGAGCTGTAGCCAAACTAACCCGATTTAAGCCCTCCAGATTGTTACCTTTGGGGTTATTTGAAAAACCTAGTATACCATAACCAACATTAGACAATCAGTGACTTGAATACAGCAATTATAGGCAGGATCAGGGCATTTCCCATGGAGGAATGCTTTCGTTTCATTGAGGAATCCTGCGCGTCATTACGCAAGTGTAACTTCACAAAGAAGGGGGTCATTTTTCCAGTGATTTGAGTTGAGCGAATATCTTCATAGTTGTTGTTCATAAAATTCAGTTTGTTCTCAACCATTCCACAAAGCTTTTAGTCTGTAGGCAAAATGGTCCGACTATTGCTTTCTCTTGAAAATGTGTTCCAAATGACACCTCCGAAACTGTCAATGACATCAACACTTTCCTCTCAAGGGATTGCAGTGAACCTAACTGTAAGGCCAACAACAACAAAATAGTCTGTTTACGGTATCCCGACCGACCCTATTTTTTCGCGCGACCCTAGACTTTTTTTTGGCATTTGGGGAAAAAAGAAAGAAAAAAAAGTCTGGTTTTTTGGCAAAATAACTTAAAAATACGTTTTTTGGTAAAACAAAAATAATAATAAAAAAATAGAAAAAATCCCGACCTACCGACCCTATTTTTTTTGTGCCTATGTTACCGTAAACAGACTATTTTTTTGTGTGTGGCCTAACTGCTTTCTTCAGGTCACCGAGGATCTTTGGTGTGAAGGGGGTGCCACTTTTGGGGAAGGGTCATGCATAAGCTGAAATTAATGTCCGTGAAATATAAAGTTATTCGGTCAGCAGATGTAGAAGTTGTTAGCATTTTTGTAGGCTGCATTTGTTTTGGTCACCCTGTAGCTCGCGCTGTTTTAAGGCGGTCCTTTAATTGAGCCCGAAGTCGACTTCGCCAAGACTTCGCGAAGTCTTTTTACCGAAAACTCAGTGCTAAAGCTTCGTGCGGCCAGGTTCGCGAAGTATACTTTGCCCAGTTAAGGACAGGCTTCACGGTGTGAATTTGTGGATTCCACCAACAATTTAGACGCACACAGAATGGTTGGTAATTGGCTTTCTCATTGTGGAGCTTTGATTTGAACAGTGTTTTATTCAACAATTAGTTGGAACTGTACATTATGAGCATAATGTTATTTAGAATCAACAACAAGCTTTCAGTTTATAGGGGTGAATTGATGAGCTTTATTGGTTGTGGTAATACGATTGGTTGGTTTGGTGGTGTTTAACGTCCCTTCGACCTCTTTGCCCAGGCGGGACCGAAGAAAGTTTGTTTCCTTTTTCAGTTGACATGGTAGACTCCACTGAAAGCGGCGTATGGCTGCCTAAATGGCGGGGAAAAAACGGTCATACACGTAAAATTCCACTCGTGCAAAAACACGAGTGTACGTGGGAGTTTTAGCTCACGAACGCAGAAGAAGAAGAAGACATGGTGGACTAGTTTTGTCTTTAAAACTATTTACATTTTGGTCTATCACAGTACAGCATGGAGAAGGTTCTCTTCTTATTCTTCTTCGTTCATGGGCTTAGACTCCCACGTTCACCCATGTTTTTAGCACGAGTAGATTTTTACGTGTATGACCGTTTTTACCCCGCCATTCAGGCAGCATACGCCGCTTTCGGGGGAGGCATGCTGGGTATAACCTTCTATAACCCACCGAACTCTGACATGGATTACAGGATCTTTTCTGTGCGCACTTGGTCTTGTGCTTGCGTGTACACACGAAGGGGGTTAAGTCACCAGCAGGTCTGCACATAAGTTGACCTGGGAGATCGGAAAACTCTCCACTATAAACCCATCAGGCGGTGCGCAGCGACCGGGATTCGAACTCACGACCTCCCGATTAGGAGGCCGACGTCTTACCACCACGCCACTGCGCCCGTTTGGAGAAGTTTCTAAATGGCTCATGTCTTTTCACACTTGTACTTCACATCCTGTTAACAATCTTGACCTTCTTTAATCTTCACCGGATCACGCTTTGGACTACACAGTCCGGATGAGGTGGGTCGTGTACGACCCATACCTTCTAAAGAAGGATTCAACGTAAAAAGTATGGGTCGTTCACGATCCACGCGGCCATCCGAATAGGGATACACACCGTAAAATACCTTCTTTAATTCGACGTCCACGACCCAAAACATCCGGACTGTGTGACGTCATTGTTTATTTGTTTGTTTACAAAGATAATCCTTTAAAACGGTGTCGATAGGAAGGTTCTATGGTGCTTGAGGATTGCATGCAGTCTCAATCCAAAACTGCCACAAGTTTTAGAGATACAGACACGTGTGTTAGGCTGTGTATGGTCGCCCACTACTCAGAAAGCACGTAGAAGGTTAGGCCAAAAAAAAAAATAGGTCTGTTTTCGGTAACATAGGCCCCAAAAAATAGGGTCGGTAGGTCGGGATTTTTTTTTTCTCCAAAAAAACATATTTTTACGTTATTTTGCAAAAAAAACCAAGATTTTTTTTCCCTCTTTTTTTCCCAAATGCCCAAAAAAAAGTCTGGGGTCGCGCGAAAAAAAATAGGGTCGGTCGGGTTACCGTAAACAGACCTCTTTTTTTTGGCCTTAAACTGTTACAAATCTTGTCCGGGGGACGTCCCAGTATAAAACCTTCAAAGCAAAGCGCACAGCCAGACAAATAGACCCACTGTCCATCCCCATTCACCCGCCACCACCGCCATCTTCGGCTGTAGCCTATGTTTGTCCTGTCTGCACGAAATGAGTCGAGGCCCGTCTGAACATTCATGACTTTAAAAAATATATATTCTTTTAATATTTACATAGCATTGATTAGGCCAAAAAAAAATAGGTCTGTTTACGGTAACCCGACCGACCCTATTTTTTTCGCGCGACCCTAGACTTTTTTTTTTGGCATTTGGGGGAAAAAAAAAAATCTTTTTTTTTTTTTTTGCAAAATAACGTAAAAATATGGTTTTTTGGAAAAAAAAAAAAAAAAAAAAAAAAAATCCCGACCTACCCACCCTATTTTTTTGGCCTATGTTAACGTAAACAGACCTCTTTTTTTTTGGCCTCAGTTGTAGATATAGAGAAAGAGAGAGACAAAAAACACAGAGAGAGAGAGAGAGAGAGAGAGAGAGAGAGAGAGAGAGAGAGAGAGAGAGAGAGAGAGAGAGAGAACTTGAACTTTGAACTTTATTTATTTATCGAGGGTAACAGAATAAGCAAAGTATACATGCTTTTTTTCGTCCGGCCCTCGCCCATTGAGGGTAACTCGATTAATAACAAGAAGAAATAGAAGTTAAGTTAATTACAATACAATGTATATAATTAACATGTCAAACAATTAAAAAGACATTCAAAATGCATTATGAATATCAAGCAATGATGTAATATTATCACATAATTATTTACTTGTTTCCAAGAGAAACAGCATATACATTTCTTTGAAGGAAGTTTCACTGAATTGCATTTTAATTAAATCAGGAATGGAGTTCCACAATAAGGCGACAGAATAAGAAAGACGATTTGTAAAGGTCAATTCTAGGGGTTGGGGTAATTAATTTGTTTACTTTTATTGAAGTATTCAGTTTGAAATTGGAGGCAAAGAATGTAGGTGCATTCCCTGACATAATTCTATGCATCATTGCACCTTTGTTATAGATAAATCTTGATTTGATAGGAAGAATCTTTAGTTTTTTATAATCAGACGTAGAGAGAGATGCAAGAGAGGGATAGAGAGAGAGAGAGCACAACACACACACACACACACACACACACACACCACACACCGACACTACCCCCCCTCCACACCCACCCATCCCCCTAGCCTATATCCGCACGGTTTCAGTCTCGACTGTGACAGACAGAAACCCTTTCAAAACCGTTTCCATATTTGCACGGCATATTGATTGACGGCAGAAATTTAGCGCTTCGTCACTCTTCTGTGCAAATATCAAAGGCCAAGTTATTTCAGCACGTGAACAGCGTGTGCACTGATGTGCACGGGGACTGGCCTGGATTGATTAACACTTTCTACCCCACCTATGTTGACCAAGTGGTGTTTTTTTTAGCCAAGACCAGCTGTGCTGCAGCAGGTCACTCAGAATTGTAGTAACCGTATAGTAACTGTGTAGCAACACGCAGGAATGCAGGCGTTAGATCGACGTTACAGGAAGCGACTGAAGTGACAGTGTGTACGGATATATCCGTCCCAGATCAGATAGAGCCATATGAGTGGGTACGGATATATCCGTACCTGGGAGACATATGAGTTAAAGGGACAGCTAGCGCTTTCCAACCTTGACTTAATTAAATTCAGAGAGGGCTGAACGTACGGTGTTACATTATTAATTGTTTTAAGTTTTATAAATTGAAACACATACTAAAAATCAAATTAGGCCCACTTGTCGATGAACCGTCCCCCAGCCGACATGCAACTGGCCATCCAGCTCAGCTATGCTTGGGACCAGGTCCGAGGTGCACGACAAAGTGACCAACCGGGTGGGAGACAGCCGCGCTGTTGGGTTGGTTGAAATTGAGATTTGTTGTGATTTCAACGAATCAGACCCCGCGGTTTGTTCTCTCCCGTTTGGGTGGCGCCCATTTTCGGTTCGTGCATCTCAGCCCAGATGACATCAGCTACACGTTATTTTGCCTTCGTGAAAGCTCGGACTGCGTCTTCATGGCTCTCAAACCAGGGATGTTTCCGCGGCTGTTTCTTGGCTTAAGGGGAGAGGAAGAAGTCGCACTGTGAGAGGTCTGGAGAATAGGGTGGATGCAACTACAGCAGGTTCCATCTGAAGACAACAACTGTCTTGTCACAAAGGCAGTATGCGCTGGTGCGTTGTCGTGGTGCCGCAAAATTCCACGAATACCCGTGTTCGCAAGTCTCGAACACTTTGTGTAAGCAATATGGTGGACGTACATACCAGTCAGACGTGTCTGTACGACTGCCCTTAGGGAGGTACAGTGGCTACAGATTACAGTGGCTACAGATTACAGTGGCTACAGAGGTACAGTGGCTACAGATTACAGTGGCTACAGATGTACAGTGGCTACAGATTACAGTGGCTACAGAGGTACAGTGGCTACAGATTACAGTGGCTACAGATGTACAGTGGCTACAGATTACAGTGGCTACAGAGGTACAGTTGCTACAGATTACAGTGGCTCCAGAGGTACAGTGGCTACAGATTACAGTGGCTACAGAGGTACAGTGGCTACAGATTACAGTGGCTACAGATTACAGTGGCTACAGATTACAGTGGCTACAGAGGTACAGTGGCTACAGATTACAGTCGCTACAGATTACAGTGGCTACAGAGGTACAGTGGCTACAGAGATACAGTGGCTACAGATTACAGTGGCTACAGATTACAGTGGCTACAGAGGTACAGTGGCTACAGATTACAGTGGCTACAGAGGTACAGTTGCTACAGATTACAGTGGCTCCAGAGGTACAGTGGCTACAGATTACAGTGGCTACAGATTACAGTGGCTACAGAGGTACAGTGGCTACAGATTACAGTGGCTACAGAGGTACAGTGGCTACAGAGATACAGTGGCTACATGCTCTAATCTGGCCATGAAAGATACAGTGGAACCCCCCTTTTAAGACCACCCAATTTAAGACTCCCTCCCTTTTAAGACTTTGGTTTTTTTTCAGATTTTTCTTTCAGAACCTCTGTAAATTTACCCCCATTTTAAGATCCCTCCTTTTTAAGACTTGATTTTCTCAGATTTGTGGAGGTCTTAAAAGGGGGGGGGGGTTCCACTGTACCACCATTTTGTTTTCCCCTGCTTCGTGTTCTTTGGAGCTTGGCGGGAGGTGGGTCACATGAACACACACAGACCGAGGACTCGCGTTTCGTCTCCAATGAGGACCTTCCATGTTGATTCTGCCTGGCCATTGATGAATTGTTCATGTTGTTTCTGCCTGGCCACTGATTAAATTTTCATGTTGATTCTGCCTGGCCATTGATGAATTGTTCATGTTGATTCTGCCTGGCCATTAATGAATTGTTCATGTTGATTCTGCCTGGCCATTAATGAATTGTTCAGGCATTGTCTACTCTACCCTACCATCTTTCTGGTCGTCAGAGTTCATGTGCTTCCCAACCGACACCTCGTCTGCGGACCAATATGTATTTGTGTAGGATCTTTTCAGCTCAAGAGCTTTCAATTGCCAGGAACATATCTTGCACGGACTCTGTGAATGTGGATTTATATAGGGACCTTCTGTTATCATCTGCTCCGCAGTGTTAATTTTTCCGGGGAAACGCCTGAAACGGGTGGTCCAGAATGGGCATCATTTTCGATGGTTCCATCTACCCCGCTTGGACTTTACTTTGAACGATCATCCCGAAACATTTCACCGACATTTTTTATGAAACGGCCACTGTTAGCCTTTTTAATTTTTGTAGTCAAACACCAAGTGCTGACCCTAAATGGGGTGGAGACATTTCGGTGCGAATCTAGTAGAATTCCACATTTTGTGTGTGTGTGAGCCGGTGTGTGTTTCAAACAGAGCGTGGTCAGAATCACCCAGAGTCGATTCCGCGATAACAAACGAGACTCCGGATTTTAATTTGTTTGCCAACTCTGTGATGTCATAATATTGTTTTTGAGGCCATTTTATCAGGAGCCTAGATTGTAATAACGGAACAGCCATTGCATATGTTAGAGAGAAATTGGACGTTGGGGAGGGGGGGGGAGTAAGGAGGGGGGTATACGTGTATGTTGGGGAGAGTATATTGATTGATTGGTTGGTTGATTGTGCGTGTGTGTATGTGTGTGTTGATGTGTGCAAAATAATCCTGCAGACACATGCAGACAGGAACGGACATCAACCCCTCTCAGTACTCTTCGTCTATGTCTTTATCTCTCTGTCTCTCTTTCGGTCTTCCCTCACACAGGCACAGAGAGAGAGAGAGAGAGAGAGAGAGAGAGAGAGAGAGAGAGAGAGAGAGAAAGAAAAAGAGAGACAGAGAGACAGAGAGAGACAGAGACAGAGAGACAGAGACAGAGAGACAGAGAGAGAGAGAGACAGAGAGAGAGAGAGAGAGAGAGAGAGAGAGAGAGAGAGAGAGAGAGAGAGAGAGAGAGAGAGAGAGAGAGAGAGAATGACAATGACAATGACAAATCTGTATTTTTCGAGGGTGACAAGAATAAGCACAGATATGCTTTTTTTGCATCTGGCCCTCGCCCTAAAGAGGGACTAAACTATTTTACTATAACTATGACTAGGGAAGAAAAAAAAAAGAAAAAACAAGTCGCGTTAGGCGAAATTACAACATTTAGTCAAGCTGTCGAACTAACAGAATGAAACTGAACTCTCTGCATTTTTACAGCAAGAGCGTATACTCGTAGCATCGTCAGTCCACCGCTCGATGCACAGGCAGTGAAATTGACAAGAAGAGCGGGGTAGTACTTGCGCTGAGAAGGATAGCACGCTGTTCTTTATCTCTACTCTTTTTAACTTTCTGAGCATGTTTTTAATCCAAAAATATCACATCTATATGTTTTTGGAATCAGGAACCCACAAGGAATAAGATGAAATTGTTTTTAAATCGATTTCGGAAATTTTATTTTAATAATAATTTTTATATTTTTAATTTTCAGAGCTTGTTTTTAATCCAAATATAATATATTTATATGTTTTTAGAATCAGAAAATGATGAAGAATAAGATAAACGTACATTTGGATCGTTTTAGAAACAATGTTTTTTTTTACAATTTTCAGATTTTTAATGACCAAAGTCATCAATTAATTTTTAAGCCACCAAGCTGAAATGCAATACAGAAGTCCGGCCTTCGTCGAAGATTGGGGCCAAAATTTCAATCAATTTGATTGAAAAATGAGGGTGTGACAGTGCCGCCTCAACTTTTACAAAAAAGCCGGATATGACGTCATCAAAGGTATTTATCGAAAATAAGAAAAAAAAATGTCCGGGGATATCATTCCCAGGAACTCTCATGTCAAATTTCATAAAGATCGGTCCAGTAGTTTGGTCTGAATCGCTCTACACACACACACAGACAGACAGACACACACACACACACACACACACACACACACACACACACACACACACACACACACACACACACACATACATCACAACCCTCGTCTCGATTCCCCCCTCTACGTTAAAACATTTAGTCAAAACTTGACTAAATGTAAAAAAAAGAAAAAACCCATTAATGGTAGAACATATAAGAGAGAGAGGGAGAGAGAGAGAGAGAGAGAGAGAGAGAGAGAGAGAGAGAGAGAGAGAGAGAGAGAGAGAGAGAGAGAGAGAGAGAGAGAGAGAGAGAGAGAGAGAGAGAGAGAGAGAGAGAGAGAGAAGCTATTGACAATGACAATAACAATTCTTTATTTTACGAGGGTAACAGAATAAGCATAGGAATACCTTTTTGCATCTGGCCCTCGCCCTAAAGAGGGACTAAATCAGAGAGAGAGAGAGGGGAGAGAGAGAGAGAGAGAGAGAGAGAGAGAGAGAGAGAGAGACAGAGAGACAGAGAGAGACAGAGAGAGACAGAGACAGAGACAGACAGAGACAGACAGAGAGAGAGACAGCGACAGACAGAAAGAGAGACAGAGACGGAAAGAGAGAGGCTCAACGTCCACGGGAATCGATACATAATTTAGCAAGACAGTGACAGGGAGAAAGTGCGCAGCGTTTCGTTCTCTCCTCACGCGCCCTTGTTATCCAAGACGATGAACAGAAACAGCATCTAAGAAATAATTGTTATTGGCAGGCTTATTCCCTGGCCTACCCTCTTGTCCTTTCCTTTTGTACATAACTGTCTGTCTGTCTGTTTGTCTGTCTGTCTGTCCGTCCGTCTGTCTGTCTGTCTGTCTTTCTGTCTGTCTCTGTCACGCATTCCTCCGTCTCTGTTTGTATGACTGTCTGTCTGTCTGTGAGTTCCTGTCTGTCTGTCTGTCTGTCTGTCTGTCTCTCCCTCTCTCGACTTCAAAGACAGCATTGTTTTGGTTTCGTGTCCTAGTTGCAGTTTTTCATTTGTTTCATGTCATGTATATTGAATACAATTTTGTTTAGACCAACACCATGATTATTTTGAATGCATCAAAGCGATCTATAGACAAGAGACTTTTCGATCCTTAAACATGCCTCCGGCCCCGTATCTCAACATAAAGCTTGTCCTTAATTGGGCGAAGTCCACTTCGCGAAGTATACTTAGTAGTCGACCTCGGGTTCAATTAAGAACCTCCTTAAAGCCCAGCGTACAAGAACACTATTCGTGCCCACCCATAGCGGTGTACGCCTCCTGTTCCTTTTTCCGATCTGTAGGTGTACGGTGCTTTTCAGCTCTTCAGATGAATAGTAGTGGAGCACTGTGGCCATTATTTGTTCGTTCTTGAAAATGTGGACTTAAAGCATACTAGCAGGTAAGCGCAGTTAGTAAATAAGGACTTAGAACACCTTGATGAAGCTGCACTAATAGATATTAGTGATTTGCTGGGTATGTGGGTATATATATATAGTGTGTATAGCATATAGAATATTTTGTGAACAGCATATGTGGGGATTTTTGTCCGCAGGGTTAATTGTTTTATTTAGGTTGTACATTTAATTGTTCTATTCTGTACATGTTCTTTTGTAAAGGGCCTAGAGCCATAGGTTAGGCACTTAAAAATGTCCAGTTATTATTATTATTATTATTATTATTATTTCTCATCCAAGTGGACGTGTCCGCAGGGACATTAGCTGTTAGTAATTATTAGGACTTAAACCACATTGATGAAGCTTTGCTAATAGATATTAAGTGTTTTTTATGCCCCTCTCTTAGCCCTTAACCCCTGCCCCCCTCCCCCTCTTGTTCTACCCGATTCCCTGGCATTTACCTCCCATCCTACCCCCCCCCCCCCCCCGAGGGTGCATGTATGTGTGTTCGTGCGCGTGTGCTTAGACTCTTTGTGCGATTCACAGAACGCCTGTGCGCAATCGAAATTTAATAGAGGATACACCCACATGTTAATGTGAGTTTTTCTTATTTTTAAATGTTGTGGATGTAACTATTGATTAAATGCGATGATTTCCGTTTTCGCGATTTTTTTTATAATTGTTCCGGACTTTTTTCTCTCTCTGTCTCTCTCTCTCTCTTTCTGTCTCCCTCTCTTTCTCTCTGTGTCTGTGTCTCTGTGTCTCTCTGTCTCTCTCTCTCTCTCTCTCTCTCTCTCTCTCTCTCTCTCTCTCTCTCTCTCTCTCTCTCTCTGAGATAATCTCATGTAAACTGAGAAAGGAAATGATATGTCCACCAAATACCCGTGTGACTTGGAATAATAGGCCGTGAAAAGTAAATATTCGCCGTAATGGGTGGAGATTTACTGGCCGATGTGAATGCGTGATATATTGTGTAAAAAATTCCATCTCACACGGCAGAAATTAATATGTAAAGCGCTTAGAGAACGTCTAGCGCTATATAAATCTCCCATATAAAAAAAAAAAATAAAGGAAACCGGTTCAGAATAGCTGTCGTTCGCTCAGGCAGGCAGTCCGGTCCTCTGTAGATAATTATATGCTGCTGTCAGTCGAAGGGTCGCCACAGGGCCAACAAGTTTTAAGGGACGTAAACAAAAAACACCCAACAACAACCACTAACCAATCCAAACCTTCTTCTTCGTTCATGGGCTGAAACTCCCACGTTCACTCATGTTTTTGCACGAGTGGGTTTTTATGTGTATGACCGTTTTTACCCCGCCATTCAGGCAGCCATACGCCGCTTTCGGGGGACAACCCACACCGAGAGTCCAGGGACTTGGAAACACACAGAGAGTCAGCACCCACACTTTTGAAGGCGGCATCATTCTGAAGAACAACAACAACAAAGGTCTTTGTGTTCCGCCTACTAAGGAGTCAGAGTCGTGCCAAAACATTTTGTCGATTGATTCCAACGGCGCCTTCGTGTGTTTGAGGACCGATCAAGTTCCGGCCTAGGGATCCCGTAGGGCCTGTGAAGAGACATGCCTTTGAAAATGAGGTCAGCGCATTGCGAGAAGTCAAGCTGACTGTCTCCAGAATGGGAATGATATCCGGACATTGTCATGTCGCTGCCTAGTTTGGAAATTACATCTTGTTTATGCTGGAAGGAGAGAGAGAGAGAGAGAGAGAGAGAGAGAGAGAGAGAGAGAGAGAGAGAGAGAGAGAGAGAGAGAGAGAGAGAGAGAGAGGGGGGGGGTGATTGGGTGTTGAGGTAAAAAAAAAAACAAGTCGCGTAAGGCGAAAATACAACATTTAGTCAAGCTCAGTCAAACTCACAGAATGAAACTGAACGCATTGCATTTTTTCCGCAAGACCGTACACTCGTAGCATCGTTTGTCCACCGCTCGTGGCAAAGGCAGTGAAATTAACAATCCAGAAAAGCGCGGTAGCGGTTGCGTTGAGGAGGATAGCACGCTTTTCTATATCTCTAGTCTTTTTAACTCTCTGAACGTGTTTTTAATCCAAACATATCATATCTATAAGTTTTTGGAATCAGAAACGGACAAGGAATAAGATGAAATTGTTTTTAAATCGATTTCGAAAATTTAATTTTAATCATAATTTTTATATTTTTAATTTTCAGACCTTGTTTTTAATCCGAATATAACATATATAATCCGAATAAATTATAACATATTTATATGTTTTTGGAATCAGAAAATAATGAAGAATACGATAAACGTAATGTTGGATCGTTTTATAACAAAATTAATTTTAATTACAATTTTCAGATTTTTAATGACCAAAGTCATTAATTAATTTTTAAGCCTACATGCTGAAATGCAATACCAAAGTCCGGCCTTTCGTCGAAAATTGCTGGGCCAAAATTTCAATCAATTTGATTTAAAAATGAGGGTGTGACAGTGCCGCCTCAACTTTTACAAAAAGCCGGATATGACGTCATCAAAGGTATTTATCGAAAAAACGAAAAAAACGTCCGGGGATATCATTCCCAGGAACTCTCATGTCAAATTTCATAAAGATCGGTCCAGTAGTTTGATCTGAATCGCTCTACACACACACACAGACAGACAGACACACACACACACACACACACACACACACACACACACACACACACACACACACACACACACACATACACCACAACCCTCGTCTCGATTCCCCCCTCTACGTTAAAACATTTAGTCAAAACTTGACTTTTAGTCAAAATTTGACTAAATGTAAAAAAGAAGAACAAAGATGTATGCACTGTAAAGGCACAAGCAATTCAGTAAACTCGATCGTACTTCAACCGTCACAGAAAAGTCAATTTTCCAATGCTCCAAGGCGCTGGTGGTAATGCTGAAGAGTTTGAGGCAATCACAGTACAGACACGGATTGACCCGCGACACAACATTTAACTCGCACGTATTGAGTACAAGTCATGCGCACGGGCAGAACAGTTGAACCTGCCAGGTCAATTATATGCTTGTCACAGGTTACGTTGTGATCGCTAAACAAAGGGTACTCAGTTAAGTTATTGTAGAGAGAGAGAGAGAGAGAGAGAGAGAGAGAGAGAGAGAGAGAGAGAGAGAGAGAGAGAGAGAGAGAGAGAGAGAGAGAGAGAGAGAGAGAGAGAGAGAGAGAGACGGACAGACAGACAGACCTACAGAGACAGAGATACAGACATACATAGATGTAATTAATCTCTAGAAGCAGAGAGCAATAGGTGGGAGGGAAAGGTTAAGAATAGCGATGGACGAAAAGGAAGCAGGAAAGGATGTAGGGGGGCCTAGGCAGGAACAGCCAACGCAAGAAACAATACGAATCCTGGCGCTAGTCACACAGACGGAAGCCGGGTTGCGCCAAATGCTTTGTCCAGGGACTGCAATTGAGGAAGAGAATCCAAGTCTCCCCGGAATTTCCATCTCAGTTCCCTATACCAATCACGGTAATGCCTTTATACCAGGGCTGGGATGCACGAAGCGACAGTGGGTGCCACCCAAACGGGAGAGTGCAAACCCCGGGGTCTGATTCGTTGAAATCACAACACATCTCAATTTCAACCAATCCAACGCCTCGGCTGGCTTCCACCCGGTTGGTAGCTTTCTTGTGAACCTCGGCCCAGAAGTGTCAGTCCCAGCGACAGCTCAACGTTGTGCGACACAGCCTGCGTCAGCTGCACCACTTGAATGTATATACTGTAATTATATAATATACCCACAGGCACTTGACATGGGATTGGCCGGGAGGGTTTGGGATTGGAGGGGTGGGGGTGAGGGTGGTAGGACTTTAAAATGAGCTTTACGGTACTATACGGTACTATAGTATTGTAATACAGGGGACACCCCCCCCCCCCCTTTTAAGACCCCCCAAATTAATACCTTGCTTTTCCAGATTTTTTTAAGACCTGTTTTTTTTTCTCCAGATTGTTGAAGGTCTTGAAAGGACATGTAGTTTGGTCAAAACGACTCACGACACACCATCCCCAGCACACATCCACGTACCGCAACACGGTGGCCTAGTGGTAAGGCGTCCGCCCAGTGAGCCCATGGGTTCGAACCCCGGCCGGGTCATACCTAAGACTTTAAAATTGGCAATCTAGTGGCTGCTCCGCCTGGCGTCTGGCATTATGGGGTTAGTGCTAGGCCTGGTTGGTCCGGTGTCAGAATAATGTGACTGGGTGAGACATGAAGCCTGTGCTGCGACTTCTGTCTTGTGTGTGGCGCACGTTAAATGTCAAAGCAGCACCGCCCTGATATGGCCCTTCGTGGTCGGCTGGGCGTTAAGCAAACAAACAAACCCACCCACGTTTGTCAAGTAGTGTACTTAATATTTATATGAGAACTATGCAATAATTATCTATTATTGAATCTGAATGTACCGTGTGTGTGTGTGTGTGTGTGTGTGTGTGTGTGTGTGTGTGTGTGTGCGGGTGTGTGTGTGTGTGTGTGTGTGTGTGTGTGTGCGTGTGCGTGTGTGTGTGTGTACGCCTTATGAGAATAGGTCCAGCGTGAGGTTAAGCGTCACTATCAGTGTTCTGCCAAGACGATGCTTCCCCAAGCTAGGCACGTACTATGCAGCACTCTTTACATGCAAATGTCATTGATCTGCAGAACGAGTCAGCCTGCTGTGGACCTCAAGGGTAACGGCAGTCAAGCGGAGAGCGGAAGGTGACGCTGGTCGTCTTGCACATGCGCAGAAAGTATGCACGTAATTAGTGACCTGACGGTTACCTCCCAAACTAGACTTCAACGACGAATAGTGAAAAGAGAGAATGCTTACTGTCCTACAGGCTAAATATCTCGCCTCTTAAGGACATGATATGGGATATATATAATAATTTGAGTTTTTACGCCCTCACGGCTTTTGATGAGATAAACAAGTGTCTGCGTGTTTAGGTGATATCACCCACCTGCACTTATGGCAGAATGACCGAGGTCTTTTACGTGCCATTGTGGTGACACGGGGGTGGGATATGGCTACCGTCTCGGGGTCTTCACATAAAGTTGACCCGTGTCCGTCCCGGCCCGAATTCGAACCTGCGACCTTCCGATCACAAGTCCAGTGTTCTACCAACTGAGCTACCGGGGCCCCCAACGACGAAAAATATGCTTCGCGTGGTCGACTTAGCCCAATTGAGGACAGGCTTTACGTTGAGATTGGGGAGGCATGTTTAAGAATCGAAAAGTCTATTTTCTATAGATCGCTTTGATGCATTCAAAAATAATGATGGTGTTGGTTAAAAGAGAATGTTATTAAAAATACATAACATAAAACAAATGACAACATGGAACTAGGACACGAACTCAAGCAAATGCTTATTTAATTACGTGACCAAAACATTACTAAATTACATAAATGTTCATGATTATGGTGTTGTAGCAGAAAACAACAACTTCAGGACATAGACAACGGCGGGGACCCTATACTGGGTCTGTTCATACATATGGCTGGGATGTTTAACTTTAAGGATAGAGTATTCTTTAAACATGCAGATTTCAATGTAGGAAACAAAACTTGGCCGTCGCGATATAACCTTTGTGGTTGAAAACAACGTTAAACACCAAATAAAGAAAAGAAAGAACAAAACTTGGTATATAGTACTGACACAATTTCTGTCACAGACAGACAGGAAACTCTGGGAGCAGTGTGGGAGCAGTGTGGGAGCAGTGTGCAAGAGATAGACAGGCAGTCCAACGACGAACTGTATGGAGATAGAGAGCAAGGGGTGGGGGAGGGAAGAGAAAGTGCGGCTTCAGAGGGTGGGGTGAAGTGGGGGGGGGGGGGGGGGGAGTGCAGCTTCGGTTTGGTTGACGTTAATGGAAGAAGGAAAAAAGCAAAGGAGCCGGAGTATGTAGACGCAGACAAAGCAAGAGCACACACACATACTGACTAACAAGAACGGGAAGTAATTGGAACGTTTATTATTGACACAACAAAACGTTACACTTACAAGTAAATGATTCTGAATTTTGAAACGTTAGCAGTTTATCTATTTTGGATTTTATTAAATGACAAGCAGGCCTGAGATTATGATAAAAGCTTGTCTAAGGACTGGAATTGAAGGAAGAAGTTTCCTCAAAGTTTCCTCAAAGTATCTTCCTCAGCACTCTCTACCAATCACGGAAATGACTTTATACCGGTCCCAAAGGCAACCAAACGCGTGCGCTAAACTGCTGGTGTCAGCGTCATGTTTTACCGTGCGCGCTGCGGAAATGGTAATCACAGATCTCTCTCGGGATTTAGCAGTGTCGTTTAACTTTATTCTGCGAAAACAGAACCCCCTCCCCCCCCCCCCCCCCCCCACACACTTTCTCTCCTCTTTCCTAGCTAAGCCTGTCCTATGCATATCACTCTTTACATGCAAATTGTCATTGTTCTGCAGTACTGTCCTGTGTTTCTTTGCAAGAGCACCCTAGGTAGTAGCTTTCTGAGCTTGAAAAACGACATGCTGATCGATGTGCGAGCGGGTTCAAGGTGGCGGACGAATGTCAGCCAATGCGCGATGCAATCGAATTTGACAGACATAGATTACAAGCAGAGACATTTATGACGACAACGTTGTGGTCTTTCTTTCTTTATTTGGTGTTTAACGTCGTTTTTAACCATTCAAGGTTATATCGCGACGGGGAAAGGGGGGGAGATGGGATAGGGGAAAGGGGGGAGATGGGATAGAGCCACTTGTTAATTGTTTCTTGTTCACAAAAGCACAAATCAAAAAATTGCTCCAGGGGCTTGCAACGTAGTACAATATATTACCTTACTGGGAGAATGCAAGTTTCCAGTACAAAGGACTTAACATTTCTTACATACTGCTTGACTAAAATCTTTACAAACATTGACTATATTCTATACAAGAAACACTTAACAAGGGTAAAAGGAGAAACAGAACCGTTAGTCGCCTCTTACGACATGCTGGGTAGCATCGGGTAAATTCTTTCTCGTCCCAACCAATATGGGACTCCCCCTAACCCGCGGGGGGTGACCACGTTGTGGAATACGATTGTTTCAGGACAATTTCACAGTCAAAGTTTTCTTCAAAAAGATCTAGAGTTAAAATACTTTTTCATCATCACCTAATTGGTGTAGTTCTCGCGCTAGAACCGTCGTGTTAAAGAAGGTATCGTCGTCGAAATGAAACCCAAACATTACGGCCGCCATTTTTGTTTTTCTGCGCACTAGCTTTTCAGATTCTGCGGCAGCGTTGACAACTCTCTCGGTGGGCGAAGCGTTTCTTAGGCGCGACGGTCAAATGTTCTAGGACGTCTTACGCTGCGAGACGGCCTGCAGGTCAACTTCGTGCGCATCCTCATGGAACTCAGGTCGCTTTTCCTATTCCGAAAGGGTTACGGGTGTCAGGTGGAAAACTTTCTTCCCAGACCGAAAGTAGCGAACAGGAATATGACGTCAGTTGCCTTGTTCATGCGCAGCAGTTGTACACAGAATTGGCAGCCGGATACTCTACATGTAGTATGTGGTGTAATTTCTGCAATTCCTATGTCCACCAAGGTCTACATTTCATGTTGTGTTGTTGTAATTGTGGTGTTCTATAGGTTCTTATGTTATTGTTTATACGCATTCAACATTAAACTAGTGTGTTTTATTCATTGTTAATTTGTAAAGTTGTGGATCTGCATATAACATCTACTCACGAAAATATTATATCCTCTGTTTGCAGGAAATGACCCAGACATGACCCAGCGGAAAGGGCTGTGAAACCTAATAACTCCACCTTCCCGTGAACGTCTCTGCAACGTCTAGGACTTGGACAGTTTTGTTTCTCCCGTGATATGAATACCGAGAAAAGTGTTTAACAATTGTGTGTGTGTTGCTGCGTTATTCAATGGACATGCATAAATGACACCATGACTGGCCGCTCATCTTGTGCAAACGTGTTTCTAAACTGAGAAAGGACCCTCTGCCAATTAATTCACAGCCAGTTCGATTGTTTTGGACGGGCATAAAGGAAAAAGTAGAACGACAATGGAAGACAAAATGAAAGGAACGTTCTTGTTTTCGTCTCAGCGCACAGAAAGCAGCAAATTAATTGTCATTGCTCACAATATGACTGTTGTGCTCCCCGCTTCCCAACAACATCAAAATTGCACTGAATACTTTAATATTTAAACCACCACAACAAGCTGCTAGCTACCAGCAGCAATAACAACAACACGAACAACACACAAAAACATTCAACCAAAATGGATGAAAATCTTTCCCGAGGATATTGCCAACTCAACTCGCCCCAGGTGGGCCGGAAGTGGAAAGGCGGGATATCGTCACGTGACAACATCACGCCCCCACGTGACCCGTGTAGCTGCGTGTATCTGTCCCTCGTGCTAGCGGGCGCTGGCTTTCTCCTGCCCTACAACAGCTTCATCACCGCCGTGGATTTCTACCAGGGGCGCTACCCGGGATCCACGATCATCTTCGACATGAGCCTCACCTACATCGTCGTAGCCTTCGTCAGCGTCATCATCAACAACGCCTTGATAGAGGTAAGCCTGACGCAGGGGAAAAGTTCATGCTTCAACTCAATTTAGAAGCTGCTGCTGCTGCTGCTGATGATGATGGTGATGATGATGATGATGGTGATGATGATGATGACGAACATGATGATGACTAAGACGACGACGACGAAGACGATGATGATGCTGCTGCTGATGATGATAATGTTAAATGATGATGATGATGATGATGATGATGATGATGATGATGATGATGACGACGACGATGACAAGACAACGATGCTAATGATGATGACTTTGACTATGACGACGACGACGACGACGATGATGATGATGATACCAAATACGTTTTTGTCCCATTGTTGTTTCTACGTGACTCCTGTCTGTTTGTCTGTGCACCTCCCCCCCTCCCCACACACACACACACCTCCATATCCTCTGCTCCTTACTTTCCGCTGAAGTCAGGTGGGTATTTCGTTCGTACACCGTAAAGATCAATATAACGTCGAAGGTGCCTGTAAATGTTTCGTTATGTCCAAAATGCCACGTTCCACAAGCTGACCTTTATTTCTATTCTGATTCTTTGTCTGTATGGTTTCCTTCAGATTTTGATTTACTATCACATGCCATTTACTTCATCTTGCAGGCTCTGCGCATGCCCGTTCGAATTACATTCGGCTACATCCTGTCCTTCTTTACGCTGATGATGATCGCCCTTTGTGATCTGTGGTTGCAACTCTTCACGCTAGATGTCGCTTACTTCATCACGCTCATTGCTGTGGGGGTGGTGGCGGTGGGTTCAACTGGTTGGTATTGTATTCTCTTCCTCTCTGTCTGGCTGTGTGTTTGTCTGTGTGTCGTTGTGTCTTTGTTCTTTATGTTGGGTTCTTTGTCTGTGCACATGTGTGGCTGTCTGTCTGTTTTGCATGTTCTGGCTGGCTGACTGACTGTTTGTCTGTCTGTCTTTCTCTGTGTGTGTGATTGTGTGATTGTGTGATTGTGTGATTGTGTGTGTGTGTGTGTGTGTGTGTGTGTGTGTGTGTGTGTGTGTGTGATTGTGTGTGTGTGTGTGTGTGTGCGTGTGTGATTGTGTGTGTGTGTGTGAGCGCGCGCGCGTGTGTGTGTGTGTGTGTGAGCGTGCGCGCGCGTGTGTGTGTGTGTGTGTGTATGTGTGAGTGTGTGTGTGTGCGTGTGTGATTGTGTGTGTGTGTGAGAGCGCGCGCGTGTGTGTGTGTGTGAGCGTGCGCGCGCGCGCGCGCCTGTGTGTGTGTGTGTGTGTGTGTGTGTGTGTGTTTGTGTGTATGTGTGAGTGTGTGTGTGTTTGTTTGTGTGTGTGTGTGTGTGATATTGTGTGTGTGTATGTGTGTGTGTGTGTGTGTGTGTGAGTGTGTGTGTGTGTAGGTGTGTGCGTGTGTGTGTGTGTGTGTGTGTGTGTGTGTGTGTGTGTGTGTGTGTGTGTGTGTGTGTGTGTGTACATTTTTATTATTGAAAGTTCGTAGTGAAAGACAAATAATGATTTTGAATATTCTTTCATTCTACACATACCACAGAACAAAATTAAATCCGTACCTTTCTGTTTTAACAAAGTTCCTTGGAAATGTGGTTGACTTACGATGGACATTGAACTTTTCATGTACTATACCTCTTGTGTTATTTTTTTGATATGTTACTTTCCTTCTTCGATTATGTATGTTTATTATTTTTACTCATCTGTTCCAGTTCAGCAATCCAGTTTTTACGGGTACACAAGTATGCTGCCCAAACGATACACACAAGCAGTCATGACCGGAGAAAGTGAGTCCTTAACTTCAAGATACCTCCCTTTCATGGCAAAGGACCACTCCGCCTCACAGGTTTACAGAACGATGACAACTTTTCAATAAGTCAGCTTTACTTACCTGAGGAAAAACACTGGCAAAAGCACTCAACAACATCAAATGCCACTTATAAATTACTTGAATGGCTATTTAGCACGCGTAAACTATACAGCAATTCTCGTGGTATATTCAATCCCCAAGACACCGGGGCCCCGTGTGCCCAACTTTATTCATAAATGTCATATTGAGTCGCTTGAGGTTTCAAAGCGACTCCACATCTGCAATAGCACGTTATTGTGTACCTCTGAACCTAAAATGCAATAAACGACTGCAAGTGACACAATTTTATTTTTATTGTATTTATTAAGCCGCCATTAGAATAATGGGGGGGCTTACTGGATTCGCTCTGTCTGTTTGTTTGTTTGTCTGTTTGAGGCGGGCGGGCGTTGAGGCGGGCGGGCGGTCAGTCGGTCGGTGTTTGTCGGGTAAGACTTGTATCTCTGGGTCAATTAAGCTCAAATTTTGTGAAATTGTTAGGAATAGGCTTTGTTTTTTGTATTCAAAAAATTACATTCCTAACGGTAGTCAAACGGAAGATATTAGCTTTTAACGGACAAACCGAGCCAGGGGACGAAACCAGGGGACGAAACTCACTGACGTGTGCGGGAATTCCCGCAGGTTACTTCCCTTTCCCCTTTTTGGTTCACTGATCTATATTTTTAGATCAGTGTTTTGGTTTGGCAGCTGCCATGCTTTTGTTCAATTTCATTTTACGTGCTCCGATATTTGGATGCTTCGTTGGGCGGTAACAGTGGAGTTTGTTTTATTGGTGTGTGTGGTTCCGTGGTACGGACTCGTTTGCCAAATAATGTTTTGGTCTTATGTTATTACTAGCATTTTGTTTCTCACTTCGACTCAATATATTCTATAAGAATCAGACAGTGTAAAAGTATTACCGTCAACATACTCAGTTTGCTGAAAAATAACTTTGATTTGAGTTATCTCCCTTCCTTAAGAACGTTTTAGAAGATAGTAGAGATTCAGGGCCAAAAACATATAAATATGTTATATTCGGATTAAAAACAAGCTCTTAAATTTAAAAAATATAAAAATTATGATTAAAATTAAATTTCCGAAATCGATATAAAAACAATTTCATCTTATTCCTTGTCTGTCTGTCTCTGTTCTTTTAGCTTCCCCTCACTGTCGGTGACTAATCTCTCTCTCTGAATATGGCTTGAAACAGTTTTGCGTGACCTAAGGTCGCGGCCGGTTTGGAATCCGGCCCGGGACGGACACGGGTCAACTGTTTGACTGTATCCATGTCCCACCCCCGTTTCACCACATGGCGGCGTATTGACCCGTTATGGTCAACCCTTGTTTGTTTTGTTTCGCTGAATGAGTTGACCGATTGACAGATTGACCGAGGAGTCAGTTTTAGGATTAATTCAGTTAAAAGTCACCCCTCTAAGCAGAAAGTTAGCAAATTTGATAGTGGTGGGGGGGGGGTGGGGGGGGAGGGGGGGAATGTCTCCGAGTAGAAGTATGCTCTTTCCTTACAATATGGTTCGCGCTGGAAGTGAGGTACGGTCAAACCTGTCTATAACGGCCAACCAAAAGAGGTCGTCATAGTAAGGCGGTCGTGGAATGGAGGGAATAGTTCTGTCCTATGGGCAATTTGTTGGCCTCTTAAGGACAAGTATGGTGTAACGAGATGGTCGTTATAGGAAGGTACATTTTATAGGAAGGAACCTTTTTGGGGATCCTTTGGGATGGTCGTAACCGATAGGCAGGTGGTCGTTATCAAGAGGTGGTCGCCGTGCAGGTTCGACTGTATCTTACATGCGTGTCTTTTTACAAGATTTAGAATTAGATACTGGTCTTTCGAAGGAAAGGAAGACGCGTCGCATACGGAGTTTACAACGAGAAGCGTTTAATTGTTTCCTAAATTATTTTAGGAGAATAGAAGTTAAGGATTGACCGAGCAAAGTTCCACAGGCTGTTTGTGTGACAACTTTGTACACGACGAAGACGAGAAAGTTCAATTTTTGCATTTCCTTTTTGAATACGACATAACCATATCAAATGTCATTGGTGTAATAAATAATAAAACAGGCGTCATGAACTATATTCTCTTGGTTTTTACGAAGTCTGTGATTGAACAGGTGCATGTGCACACTTCATGGCCGCGTGTTTGGATTGAGTCTCGTTTGGCGGCGAAATCCATTATAAATCAAATATGTTGGAAAATGAACTGAATCGCAATTCTAGTAATTAGTTCTTTTCAGTTTAAGTTTTAGCCATGCGACACTGTTGCCAACCAAAATCATTTTGTTTTGAGTTGTTTTGTATTATGTAGTTAGGAATATGCTTTGTGTACACGACTTAGTTGTTGTTAATTGCTTAATTGCTTTTATATGAAAGGCTCTGTGGGGTTTGGAGATAAGATTAGGACTGATTTTGATTGAATGATTGATTGATTGGATTGATTAATTGGTAGATAGCTAGATAGATAGCTAGATAGATAGCTAGATAGATAGCTAGATAGATAGATAGATAGATAGATAGATAGATAGATAGATAGATAACAGATAGACAAATTGATTGCTTGCTTGCTTGATTGCTTCATTGATTGCTAGCTTGCTTGCTTGTTTGCTTGATTAATTGATTAATTAATTGATTGATTGAAAGGTTGATTACTTACTTACTTACTTATGCCTTTGACCCCGTCCGGGGCATAGACCGCCAACAAGAGCTCGCCAGGCACTCCGATCCTGGGCCAATCTCTCCAGTTGTCCCCAGGTGTAGCCGATGCGTTTCACCTCTGCCTCCAAGTCACGACGCCAGGTGTTTCTCGGCCGGCCTCGTCTCCTCTTCCCCTGCGGGTTCCATGTGAAAGCCTGTCGCGTGATGCTGGTTGTCGTCTTGCGGAGTGTGTGGCCAATCCACCGGAAGCGTCTTTGCAGAATGTCCTGTTCTACGGATAACTGTTTTGTTCGCTGCCAAAGGTCTTTGTTGCTGATCGTGTCAGGCCAACGAATTCGGAGGATTCTTCTGAGGCAGGTGTTAATGAAGGTCTGGATTTTTCTTGTGATGGCAACTGTAGTTCTCCAGGTTTCGGCTCCATACAGCAAGACTGACTTTACGGTGGTGTTGAAAATCCTGAGCTTGGTGTTGATGCTCAGGTCTGCTGATGCCCATACGTTCTTCAGTTGAAGGAAAGCTGCTCTTGCTTTGCCAATCCGGACTCTAACATCAACGTCCGTGCCACCCTGCTTGTCGACAATGCTTCCGAGATAGGTGAAATTGTCTACCTCTTGCAGTGCTTCACCATCCAGCGTGATGGGGGTCGTGTTGGCTGTTGCGTTGGTCCTAAGGACCTTGCTCTTCCCCTTGTGGATGTTGAGGCCAAATCGAGCGGAGTTGTTGGCCACAGTGCTGGTCTTCTCCTGCATTTGTTGTTGGGTATGGGAAAGAAGGGCCACGTCATCTGCAAAGTCCAGGTCATCCAACTGTGTCCAGAGTGTCGAAAGGTTGATTGCTTGATCCATTTGTTAGTGTAAATTGTATACTATATTTAATCGTCCTAAACGTTTTGATAATTTAACCTTTCTTCTTGTTTATTTCTTTTTGTTACGTTAGCAGTCTGTCTGCTTTGGATTTCTATCATTATTGATCAAGCTTGATTCCATACCTCTTGCATCTGTTTCAGGTTTGGCCGGCGTACTGGTATCCACAAACCGAATCCTGACCAAAGCGTTGCTACGAGACGAACGCCTCAACACCGTTATCTTCTTTGGTGTTTCCATAGCAACGCTTGTGGCTTGTTTTGTCGTCTTCCACGTCAGCCGGCGGTCGAATTTCGTCACGTTTTACGTCACGTTGTGCCAGGGGAACTCAGAAAGGCGTGACGACAAGCGCAAAAGATTGACATCACGACCCTCTTATACAGAGGACGTAAGCTTAGTAAGAGATGTTGGTGGATGTCTTGTGTGCTGTTTAATGAGATATGATACCGATACATACACAACCTAGCGGTGACCTTATACCGTGATTTTCTACTGCTGGTATGACGAAGTAACCGAGACAAACATCATTCTCGAAATTGTTTGTCAGTTCACCCGTAGACATACAGAATACGTGATAGATGTTTAATGTGACACTATTACTCGCATTATGACGTCTTCTCAAACTTTGTTTCGGTTTAACTTTAAAGGTCAGAGATCTCACTTTGGAGGAGAGGGTCAGGAAGAAACGTTTTGGTTTGTGTAATCGGTGTCGTTTGTCATTAAAAGCTGTAAAACGAAAGACGTGAGAAGAACAGGTACATATAATCCTACCGACACACAGAAAAAAAGCGATATAAAAATGCAATTCAACAAAGAGTTGACGAAAAAAAATAAGCAAACGGAGACTGACAAATTCTTGAAAAACAGAAATGAACGAACAAGCAGGTTGATGTGAACATGTATTCGTCTATATTCAACCACGTATATTTGCAGTGAGCTAGATTAATTACTATCGTCGAATTTACAGAAAAGATAGCGTTTTTTCTATGTAAGCAAACTTTAGTCCTCTTCTTTATTTTCTATTCCCATAGAGCCTCTATCCCACTTTTAAGCTTGACACAAATGCCTTCATTTTACATTGTTTGTTGTATGTAAGCAAACTTTAGTCCTCTTCTTTATTTGCCATTGCCATAGAGCCTCTATCCCACTTTTAAGCTTGACACAAATGCCTTCATTTTACATTGTTTGTTGTATGTAAGCAAACTTTAGTCCTCTTCTTTATTTGCCATTGCCATAGAGCCTCTATCCCACTTTTAAGCTTGACACAAATGCCTTCATTTTACTTTATTTATTATTTTTTTATTAAAAGGCACAGTACTTTCCGTGATCATCATCTCAGATTCGGTCACGTTGTAACATGGAATAAGACTAACCCTCCACGTAGACACATACCCAACACGAACAGCCTGGATGCTCTTTGTTTGTTTGTTTGTTTGTTTGTTTGTTTGCTTAACGCCCAGCCGACCACGAAGGGCCATATCAGGGCGGTGCTGCTTTGACATATAACGTGCGCCACACACAAGACAGAAGTCGCAGCACAGGCTTCATGTCTCACCCAGTCACATTATTCTGACACCGGACCAACCAGTCCTGGCATTGACCCCATAATGCCAGACGCCAGGCGGAGCAGCCACTAGATTGCCAATTTTAAAGTCTTAGGTATGACCCGGCCGGGGTTGGTGCTCTTTGTGCACGTTGAGATAATTATTTTGTTAAAGCCAACAGTGGCTGTCACAAAATTAATTCATAAAAAAAAGTATTCCAACTGTTGACAGAGAGCATGTTTTTTTAAATTGGTTTAATTTAAATTTGTGTAATGTTAAACTTGTGGGGTCCTGATTTGGCCTATATGGTCCGCTGGACCCAAAGAGCAAGATATATCAAATCAAATCAAATCACAGAGAGCATCCAGGCTGTCGTTTTCTTGGTATGTGACCAAGTGGAGGGATGGTCCTATTCAATGTAAAAAGCCTGACCTGATCTGAGACGTTGAGCCGGACTGTTTCCACAGGAAGGAGTGTCCCTTTAAACGATGTCGGGAGTCTTATTTATCAACTAATTAAGTAATTACGGAGGCCATGGATGTGAAAGGAATGGACATTCTTCTTCTTCTTCTTCGTTTGTTGGTTGAAACTCCCACGCTCACTCATGTTTTTGCACGAGTGGGTTTTTACGTGTACGACCGTTTTTACCCCGCCATTCAGGCAACCATACGCCGCTTTCGGGGGGAAGCATATCTTGTTGCTGCTATGCTAATGAACTATTTTTGTCCCCAGTTCTAGTGACTATTTGTGACATGAATTAGTGTTAATACGCTAAAAAAAAAATCTTGTTTTTATGACTTTTGTTACAGGTGGACCTCCAGGATCAAGCTGGTGGTCCGAGGTACGGAGTGTTAGTTATCCAGAGTCCGGCCACAACGCCCAGCGAATCAAATCGCGCTTTTCAACCGGAAGAGCAGTCCGCACTGACGCATGCGCCCAGCCTAACCACTTGCGATGACGAAGCGCATTTGACGGAAACTGCTGACATCATATTCAGTAAAACGAACAACTACACAGTGACATTCTCAACATGGTCGGCAATAAAAAGTGAGTTTGTGGTGTTTTCTTTTTCCTTTGTTTTTCTTTCATTTTTTCATTAATTGATTGTCCCATCGCAAGGAAATTCGGGTCGCTTCCTCCCAGTGGAAAGCTAGCAGCAATGATTTGTTTGCATAGCGTCTCGGCGTGCTTCGATCTTCGTCATTGAGAACAGCATAACTCGGTGCATTTCTCGGATATGTTGAACTTTACTGTTGTAAATTTATAGCTCACAATCCAGTGGTACTTAGGACTTATTTTTGATACAAGTCACTTGGATTGTTATATGTATAACAATGGTTTTGTTATCTCGTCTTTTTTCTTAGAAGGGTTGTTATATTAGGATGCTCTTTTTGCCTTGTCCTTTTTCTCAGGAGAGCTGATATAATATAAAAAATAAAACATCTTGTTATTTTGTCCTTTTTTCTAAGGGGGGCTGATAACGCGATACGAGGTGTCACGCAGTGTGTGGCCCTACATGCTATCCATATGCCTGGCCTACTTCGTCACGCTATGCCTGTTCCCGGGCATCGAGTCGGAAATCATCAGCTGTCGCCTGGGAACATGGATGCCAGTCATCATGATGGCGGCCTTCAACGCCAGTGACGTCGTGGGAAAGGTCAGCATTAATAATGAAACCTAGTTTAATAGATCGGGGGTGGGGGGGGGGGGGGGCGAGGAGGGCGCTCGGGTAGCTCAGGTGGTAGAGCACGTAATTTGTGTTCGCGGGTTCGAGTCTGGGTCGGGACGGACACGGGTCCACTTTATGTGCAGACCCAGAGTCGGTATCCATGTCCCACCCCCGTGTCACCACAGTGGCACGTAAAAGACCTTGATCATGTTGCCATAAGTGCAGATGGCTGATACCACCTAAACACGCAAACACTTGTTGTGTATGTCATCTAAAGTTAGGGTAACACCCGGGAACATGCCCATAATGGCTTTGCCGTGAAGGCGTACGTAAAACTTGGAATTTCTCTCTCTCTCTCTCTCTCTCTCTCTCTCTCTCTCTCTCTCTCTCTCTCTCTCTCTCTCTCTCTCTCTCTCTCTCTCTCTCTCTCTCTCTCTCTCTCTCTCTCAATGGATGGCTCGAGCAAGGCAGGATCGATCCGTTCAGTATGCCAACATGCTGGGCATTTAACTTGAATATTGTGTGGTCAACGTGATGAGGAATGAAATACAATGTGCGTCAGTTATTTTGTGTTGAATGTAAGCTGCGTAACTTGATTATCTCACTGATCTTGATTCTGAATCTTTGGTCCTCTTTTGGGCGGAAAAATCCTTACCTGTTGTTGTTGTTTTTTTTACCCCTGAAAGCTGTAGGTCGTATTGGTATTTTTCAAATTCCGGATTTGATTTCCCAAAATCAAACGGATTTCGTACCTAGATGGTTGCTCACCAGACAACGGTGGAAAATATTACGATAAACAATTGACAATCCACGATTGACATTCATCTAATAAGTTATTAGAGCGAGTAAACCATCGCAGGGTAGCGCTTCTTACTTATGGTACAGCGAGTGTTCGTGCGTGTGTGTGTATGTATATATATATGTGTGTGTGTGTGTGTCTGTGCGTACGTGTGTGTCTGTGTGTGTGTTTGTGTGTGTGTCTGTGCGTACGTGTGTGTCTGTGTGTGTGTTTGTGTGTCAGGTCACGGTCAAATTCGCCAGAAAACTTTCCCAAAACGGCTCTGTAAACACCATGCAGACTTCACGGCAAACTGTAACACATGACCTTTGGTTCTCTTCTGGCAGATTTTGGCTTCCATACCTCACGACTGGTCACGTGCTCGTCTCGTGTTGTGCACGTTCTGTCGCGTGCTGTGCGTCCCTTTGCTGATGTTGTGCACAACTCCACGCATCCACCCCGTCATATCCGGCGAGGCCTGGCCAATCATCTTCTCGCTATTATTAGGCCTGAGTAATGGCTATTTTGGGAGCGTTCCCATGATCCTCGCGCCAACCCACGTACCGGATGAGCAGCGTGAAATTTGTGGTGAGTGAACTGTAAGGATGGACTTTTTTTTTGTAAGTAAATTGTTTACGCTGGAAGTCGGTGATATATGATTTTGCTTTTCCAAATACAAGAGGCCCAATCTTAGAAAACCTAAGGAAAACCGTGTGGCCATGTGCAGTCCCCCTCCGCTGCCAGCTGTACGGAGGAAAGGAGGTCCTGGAGAAGACAGTATCATTTGTCTCGCTGTCCGGTGTCACGAACTGAAACCTTTGCTGAACAATCCTTCTCATTGCGGTCAATGCGCACGCGCCAATCTTGGACTTAAAAAATGTGACCCTTTGACCGAACGAACCATGGGTAAGGGTTATGGTTAGTGTTAGGATTAGTGTTAGGATTAGGGTAAGGGTTAGGGTAAGGGTTAGGGTTAGGTTGTTCACGACCTGATTAATCTCCCCATGTTAGCGCATGCGCATTGACCGCAATGAGAAGGATTGTTCAGGCAGAGTTTTCAGTTCGTGACACCGGTCTAACAGTAAAGACGTGCGATCGACAAGAAGAAGAAGAAGCTTTCCCCAATACAAAGTGATCGAGAACAGAAGGAAAATCATAAAGTTAAGGCGACTCAAACTATAAGATCGACAGAGCATTTCCTGTAGCGTTTCGCTGATCTTGCTGATAGTCACGTGATGCCTCGAGACATCGGTAGAATTTAATATTTTACTATCCTTTTTTTGGCGTATTTTTCAAATAAATTCGAACCAGTGTTGCAATTTTCATTGAAGAAATGAGAAAATCCATTGAGTCCTCTTAGGCAATGCATTTTAGATGTCCATTAAGGGAAGAGACGTTTAGGTGAGTCACGCTTTATAGACTTTTATAGAAGTCTATCGTCATTGTGCTAGTGAACTAGTGAGTTTCCCTCAATCCCTTTCGGTTTGTGGAATGTGTATGACCACGCGTCGACTGATTCTACGTATACGTTAGGTTACATATTTGCGTTGTATGGGTATACACTTAACAGAGGAACAATTGCTGCAAATGTCACCGTGAAAAGAAACTTCAATGTTTCGATATCTTTTTTTTTCCCTGCACTACTATGACGTGTCCGATAGTTTTGGATTGACCGCAGCGCTGTCTTTGTTTTTGAAACCTTACTAGGTCGAATTTTAAGTGAAAGTTTTGCTTTGTCAAAGATTAAAAGTTGCAGAGTTGCATAACTTTACCAATTTTTAATCAAGCAAGACGCTGAGCCGGAAAGTCGATGGTCCGAGCCGTCCTGAAGAGTGTAGTGGTCTTCGCCGTCACTTCGCGCGTGGTGACAAACATGGCTAAAATGGTCTTCCCGTCACGATTTGGTTATTGTTGGAATGTTTGCCGTATCTCCATTTCGGGTTATTATAACAATTATAAAAATGTCTTTTTTTTCAGGCAACATCATGACTTTGTCCTATAGTTTCGGTCTGACCGCCGGGTCGGCTGCCGCCTACGCTTTGGACTACCTGCTTGACCCCATCACGGGCAGTGTCCGTGACCGTTGTTCGACCTTGACTCCTGACCTCAACGCCACCACGCCCATACACGTCACACAATTCCTGTCGACGCAACTTCCGGTGTAGTGTTCCTCTGCTGCTGATCCCGAGAACCAACTCTGACCCGAACTCAAAGGTTCCTTAAATTTTAAGTGGATTTGTTTGTTTGTGTGTTTGATTGTTTTTTTAATTTGTTTTTTAGCAGGGGTGATATTTGGAAAACGAAAAATTTGTGTTGGAAGAATTGGGTGTGCAGGTTCTTCGCGGGATCAAGGGGCAGCGCCCCTCTTCGGAATCAAAGACCGACACACGGGAACGCTCAAAATGTACACATCTTGTATCTGTTGTGTTTTTTTTCCCCTTCAAAATCAGGACACTCTCCTGAAAACCATATTCAGAATCAAGAGTTCCAGATTTCGGGTGGGGAACTTTTATCCCTGCTGTTGGTTTGTTGGTTTGTTTGTTTCTTTCTATTTCCCTTGTTTTACCTTCCTTCCTTCCTTCCTGTCTTTCTTTCTTTATAGCACAAAAGCAAGTTTTTCTTCCACTCATTGAAGACTGACGAAATTTTGCTGGAAAGGCGGCGGTGATAATGATGAAGATGAAAAAAAAAATCCATCAGCCACAGGACCGGTGTAACACGAAATGTTTACTCCACAAAACATTTACTCCGGAGTAAAAATTTCGTACGAAATTCTTACTCCGAGTACACATTTCGTACGAGAAAAGAACTCCCCAAGGCACGAAAAAATTACTCCGTCCACAAAATGTTTACTCCCCATTTTTATATTTAGTCAAGTTTTGACTAAATATTTTAACATCGAGGGGGAATCGAAACGAGGGTCGTGGTGTATGTGTGTGTGTATGTGTGTGTGTGTGTGTGTGTGTGTGTGTGCGTGCGTGCGTGTAGAGCGATTCAGACCAAACTACTGGACCGATCTTTATGAAATTTGACATGAGAGTTCCTGGGATTGATATCCCCATACGTTTTTTTCATTTTTTTGATAAATGTCTTTGATGACGTCATATCCGGCTTTTCGTGAAAGTTGAGGCGGCACTGTCACGCCCTCATTTTTCAACCAAATTGGTTGAAATTTTGGTCAAGTAATCTTCGACGAAGCCCGGGGTTCGGTATTGCATTTCAGCTTGGTGGCTTAAAAATTAATTAATGACTTTGGTCATTAAAAATCTGAAAATTGTAAAAAAAATATTTCTTTCATAAAACGATCCAAATTTATGTTTATCTTATTCTCCATCATTTGCTGATTCCAAAAACATATAAATATGTTATATTTGGATTAAAAACAAGCTCTGAAAATTAAATATATAAAAATTATTATCAAAATTAAATTGTCCAAATCAATTTAAAAACAATTTCATCTTATTCCTTGTCGGTTCCTGATTCCAAAAACATATAGATATGATATGTTTGGATTAAAAACACGCTCAGAAAGTTAAAACGAAGAGAGGTACAGAAAAGCGTGCTATCCTTCTTAGCGCAACTACTACCCCGCTCTTCTTGTCAATTTCACTGCCTTTGCCATGAGCGGTGGACTGACGATGCTACGAGTATACGGTCTTGCTGAAAAATGGCATTGCGTTCAGTTTCATTCTGTGAGTTCGACAGCTACTTGACTAAATATTGTATTTTCGCCTTACGCGACTTGTTTTACTTCCAGTAAAAATCTCGAACGCGAAAATGGGATGCGTGCGAAGGGATAATGCCGATATGTGATCTCGCGCAAACGAATGTCGCGCTACCCTCCCTCCACCCCTTCCACCACCAAGACTAACAGGGAACAAGGGAGTGAAAATTTCGTACACCTGGCATGGGAAGTTAAATTGCTCGTGTTAGGGTGAAGTGATTTATTCGTTATTTATTCGTCAGGGGAGTAACATTATTGTACAAAATGTTTACTCGGAACTCATCTGTCGCGGGGAGTAATTTTCTCGTGTAATGGGGGAGTACGTTTTTCGTAAAGGGAGTAATATTTTCGCACGAAATTTTTACCCCGGAGTAAAAATCTCGTGGGAATAATTTTCTCGTGTTACACCGGCACGGTTGGCCTAGTGGTAAGGCGTCCGCCCCGTGATCGGGAGGTCGTGGGTTCGAACCCCGGCCGGGTCATACCAAAGACTTTAAAATTGGCAATCTAGTGGCTGCTCCGCCTGGCGTCTGGCATTATGGGGTTAGTGCTAGGACTGGTTGGTCCGGTGTCAGAATAATGTGACTGGGTGAGACATGAAGCCTGTGCTGCGACTTCTGTCTTGTGTGTGGCGCACGTTATATGTCAAAGCAGCACCACCCTGATATGGCCCTTCGTGGTTGGCTGGGCGTTAAGCAAACAAACAAACAAAACCAGCCACAGAAGCCTCGTTATTCAACACTTTTTTTTTGTTAGAGTTCATTTTGTTTTTTAGGTGTTACAATGCAGGCTCATATTATGTCTGTTACTTTGTTACTCTGGTAAATGACAATTGAACAATCAGTCGTTATTGTTTGTATTAAACTGTTAAATGATTCCAATTTTCTGACATGTTCTGTATTTTGAGAAGAAAGTCCGATCAGTCAGTTCGTGCAAGTTAAGACTGATAGACACCCACTCTACCACCCACCAACAAACACACATGCACACACACACATAGACATGCACGCATGCACGCACGCACGCACGAACGCACGCACGCACACACACACACACACACACACATACACACACACACATACACACACACACACACACACACACACACACAAACACACACACACACACAGGCCTGAAACTTTTTCTCAGTTAGCTGTGGTTCTGGATGGTAAGGGAACTGTTACATCACACTGAACAAATAAATGTAACCAAACGACGCATTGCAGACTGCAACAGGGCAGTTCGTTCTCTCTCAGAGGATGCATGCAGCTCATGAATATTTGCACAAGTTGACTAATGTTATGCTGTCCTTAGAATCAGTGTACATTTTCTCCCATCCAATATCCATGCCGTATTTCTCACTTGTTGGATTCTGGGTAAATAAACGTGACGGAATACAACATGACGTCACGCTCATAAGAAATATACCTAACTCAGTGTTGTGCATTTGTGAAGTGAGACTGCAGGGGAAGGTACTGGATGGGTATCTGTCATGTGTTAGAGAGTACAAACTCTCAGACCATCAGAAACCATTGCCACGGTAACTAAAGCAAAACTGCCAATATCGGTTTTTTGAGTTAGGCACTTTTTTTTTATAAACAGGAAGACTTGTTTGGAAACTGCGAAGGTATGCAAAAGCTTTTGGGGGGTTGTTTTGCAGTTGTGCTGATTGAACATTTTGCTGTCAGCTCTTATCTCACGTTTATCCCGTGGTAACAGCTCGAGATAGGCAGTTTGCAACTTATTACTAAAATGAAATAGGTAGAAACCAAATCAGTTTTTTTGCGCTTTTTCTCAAAACAGTAAAAAATGACATAGGCAATTATCCTATGAGCGTGACGATGACTAGACCCCGTGCTGAGTGTTTACACAGATCGTGTGAGCTCCCATAAAAAGAGTCTTTATTAATTTTGTTGTAACACTGTAATTGTGTGCAGCTTGCGGCTGTCCAATATAGCAGCCACCTTAGAAGGCATAAAATATGCGACATGGGTGAAACTAATCAACCAAAGTTACAGTGGGTCTCCATTTAATATGGCATTTTTTTCAGTTGGTGTGCACGATAAGATTGGAGGGGGGGAAATGCAGTGTTTATAGAAAATTAAAAAATAAACGAATATTGCTCATAATAATATTATGTTGGATGTACCGGTTGATTTTTCGGTTTGTTGGAATAAAGACTTCGTGTACATTGATTTAAAGGGTTTACGGTGGTATGTGCGCATGCGTATGTGTGTTTTTGTGTGTGGGAGGGTGGGGTGTGTGTTTTAGGTTTGTGTTATATGCTTGAACTTTTAATGACGCTCAGTTCTGTCAATAATTTATTCCAAGGGCTCTATCTCAGTCTGTCTGTCTGTCTGTCTGTCTGTCTGTCTGTCTGTCTCTGTCTCTCTGTCTCTCTCTCTCTCTGTCTCTGTCGATCTGTACGTGCGTGTATGCGTGCGTGTGTGTGAGTGTGTGTGTGTGAGTAACACACGCACACACACACACACACACACACACACACACACACACACACACACACACACAAAGAGAGTGATAGAGATAGAGACTAAGAGAGAATATTATTTGCTAAAATGTGTAAGTTTATCGAAATTAGTATTTAATTATCTTCTTGTGAATCATATGATTCCGTTGTTCATACCACTTTTGTGTCCATTTTGTGTAATCCCCATATAATGGGCTGACGGCCTTTGTTTTTTTAAATCGTCAGTTCGTCATTCCATTTCTCTCGATCTGGTATGCGAGTAGAAAGAAGGGAGTTAATTGACGTGCAAGGAGCTATTATAACGTCAGACACGATTGCTTCCCTTGCTTATGGAACGTAGTGCATTGAGGACATTCAGGGTTAGATGTGCGATATCATTTTGTTATCACCGGCACTGCTAGTGTATATCCCTCTTGTCTGATATCTTTTTGCAAGTAGTCAAGCGATTGGAAAAAAATGGAATAAACACAGACATACTAAGATATGCACACAAACACCGTGGTACACACACACACACACACACACACACACACACACACTGACACTCACACACACACACACACTGACACACACACACACTCACACACACACACAGACAGACACACACACACACACTCACACACACACACACACACAGGGGCACGCACGCGCTCACACGCACGCTCACACACACGCACGCAAGCACGCACGCACACACACATGCACACACGCACACATACACACACACGCACACATACACACTCACACATACTAACGCACAGACCCACACAAGCACATACCCACACACGCACACACACACACAGACAGACACAAACACAGACACACACAGACACACACAGACACACAGACACACACACACACACACTAACACTAACACTAACACTGACTAACACTAACACACACACACACACAATGGCACACAAACACACATAGTTTATCGCTGTCAGAGATGGTGTAATTTATTAAGTACACTCAATAATACGACTAATTGCATCCCATACGGGGCCTCAGGAAGTCTGTTCAAAATCTGTGTCGCAGGTAAGATTGCGCTTGAAATTTGTCCTTCTTCTTCTTCTTGTCGATCACACGTCTTGTATTGTCAGCCCGGACAGCGAGACGAATGCTGCTGTCTTCTCCAAGTCTTCCTTTCCTCCGTACAACTTGCAGTGAAGCCACACGGTTTTCCTCAGGCTCTCTAGGATGGGGCATCTGTGGAGGATTGGTCTGTGGTCACATCCTCTAGTCCACAGCTGAAAGTAGGGGAGGGGGACCAGCTTCATCTTTTGGGACATGTGGGCATGTATGCGGTAATGTCCGGTGCGGAGTCGCATCAGCATGTCGGGTGAGGAGATGACAGTCATCCTTCCGCTTCCGGGGCCTAAAGGCTGCCTTGGTGAGGGTTGTCTTCTCTTTGAACCTGACAGGTCCGATCGTTTCATTGCATAGAAGGCCCCAAAGGGGGGGGGGGGGGGGGGGGTATCATCACGATCACGGGAAGGGAAATTTTAGCTTTCACGATCACAGTTACCTTGATTTTTGTTTTCACGATCGCAAACACCTTGACGAATAGAGGATCATGGAGTGATACAGCTGTGAAAAATGTACGTTGAAAATAAAATGCTTTGCAATAATGCCCATCACGATCACGAAAACAAATGACGATCACGATCACGAGACTTGATTTTTTTGTCATTACGGATCACGGGCAAAGTCCCATCACGATCACAGAAATGGAAATGTCGGCAATCACGGTCACAGAAAGGTCAACAAACGCCAATCACGATCACGATTTTAAACCCTTTGGGCCCTCTGCATAGTTCTCGAAAAAATAAAAAGTGAATACTCACTCCACTGCGCTGTTCTATTTGTTTGTTGCGTTGGATCAATTAGTTGAGAAATTAGCTTGTAAATCAGTATTTTCCAAGTGGTTGGCCCGACACTGTTGTACAAAACAGACCTTTTTGGTCTTGTCTAAATCAGTATTAAGCAAATTCGTACTGCCGCCTCACAGGAAATATATCAATGCATGCTTCATGTGAAGCTTTTCTTTGTGCAGGCAGGATACAACTCGAAAATGTCGTGCACCCAGAATGTATGCAGTGTTAATTGTTTAATTATTGTTTTGAAAATGTTAGGGCTAATTTTTTAGCCCTATAAAAACTGTTATGCAAACCCGAAGGTTTCCATGAACATGCAGACAACCGGAAACCACCAGACCCCATCACAAACAGAATTACACAATCCACCGGTGTTGACTTAAAGGCCAACAATTCGGGTGCAGAGTCTGCTGTGAAAGGAGCGGTAGCCTCCCCTGTCACACATTATTACATATCTTATTTTTTTTCGTGATAATTGCAAATTTGTTTTTAGAATTCATGTAACCATAGTTTTTAAAAAAAATAAATATTGACTTGACTTGGCATATTACACATGTCGTATTTATTTTAGAGTGCTTACTTCCCTTTGTTTATCAGAATGATACACAGTGGCATAGAAGCATAACGACGAAGTCTCACTGGTTGTTATTGACCCTCAGTGCCAAGGAAAACGTTGCTCTGTTTCTATCAATCTGTCACGAAGGCGGGGCTAAGCTTCTTTATGTCTGTCTCTGTCCTTCTCTCTCAGAATGTCATTATACGAACATCTGAACTTGCGGATCATGTCTGGTATCTCAGGAAGTGTAGAACTTGTTGTGACATGTATTCAAACACAAAGCAAATATCAGAAAAGATTGAGACAATAAAATAAAGGATTTTGAAAATGTTGGTGCTATGGAATCGCTTTCAACATCATAACGTGACAAAAGTGAACGCAAACAGTTAACAATGTCCAGCTTTCTACTTCAGAACGAGAGAAAAGTAATCACTACTGAAACTTTTCTGTTCAGACCGTGAGTACAGTTACCACTACAGGAGCACATTTTCTGTTTAGAACGTGATAAAAGATAAGGCAATTAAAAGAAGTAATTTTGTTTTCTTCCAAAAGCAAAATATAGGAATTACAACAAAAAAATGAAATATATAAAAAAGAAATAGAAAACAAATCTAGAAAAACACACATTCAAGCTCTTCAGAAGCCTTACAGAGACGACATCCAAGATTGTCATTGCAAAGACAGTAAACCAAGCCGACACAGCCGCCAAAACAGCTCCTATTACCATGTCAACAAGAGACAGGAATGACGCACACGTGACTGCAGGCACAACAAAAGTGTCTGCCTCGCCAGAAAGTAAGATAATCATCTTCACACACAAACAAACGAAGACAGACAGACAGAAATAAATGTACACAGAAAAACAGTCAGGCAGTGAGTTCATTCAAAGAAAAAGGGCACTTAATTTATGCAAGTTGAGTTGGAGGCCGATCTCTTCTCTTTTATTGTACGGATTTGTTCAACACAAAAAAGGTGGTGGTGATAATGGTGGGCGGGGTGGGGGGAAGGGGGATGGGGGGAAGGGGGGGGGGGGTAAGCATAAGATACAAGTAACCGTGTGTCTACAAAAGGTGAAAATGCGAATTGTCTCCCAAAAGCCCCCCCCCCCCCCCCCCCAACATAAAAAAAAGTCTGTTTACGGTAACATAGGCTCCCCCCCCCAAAAAAAAATAGGGTCGGTAGGTAGGGATTTTTTTTCTCCAAAAAAACATCTTTTTAAGTTATTTTGCCAAAAAATAAAGACTTTTTGTCCCCCCCAAATGCCCAAAAAAGTCTAGGGTCGCGCGAAAAAATAGGGTCGGTCGGGATACCGTAAACAGACTTTTTGTTGTTGTTGACCTAAGCTCGGGATTTCCAGTCCCCTTTTCTTACCTTGCACAAACATACTCTTAACAAGAGGCGAAACCAAGCCTTTAAGGCTCCCGTAAGAAATCGACAAACAGTAACACAAACCCAATCACTCCGTCACACATACACACACACAGTAAGCATAGACACGGTGCAAGAGTGGGAGACGCTAGATCTAGATCTGTCTGTCTGTAGCCTACTTACGGGGACACGACTGCCTGAGATGGCCAGATCGACACTGCGCTTTCGACAGCGCTTAATTCCTCGCGCAGACACTGGAAACATATGGAAAGCCGTTTGGCTCATAACTATTACAGCTGTAATTTAAAATAAATACACCTGTATTTAATGATAAATACAGCTGTATTTATTTCTTAAACGTATACAATAAGTATCATTATTAATTACAGGTGTATTTTTTTTTTATTAATTACAGGTGTATTTTTTATTAAATACAGGTGTATTTATTATAAATTACAGGTGTATTTATTTTTAAATACAGGTGTAATTATTATTAAATACAGGTGTATTTATTTTTAAATACAGGTGCATTTATTATTAAATACAGGTGCATTTATTATTAAATACACCTGTATTTATTATAAAATACAGGTGTAATTAATGATAAATACACCTGTATTTAAAAATAAATACACCTGTATTTAAAAATAAATACACCTGTATTTAATAATAATTACACCTGTATTTAAAAATAAATACACCTGTATTTAAAAATAATTACACCTGCATTTAAAAATAAATACACCTGTATTTAAAATTAAATACACCTGTATTTAATAATAAATACACCTGTATTAATCAGTTATTAGTCACGTGGTTAAGCGACTTAAAAACTTGGACTGGGAATCCACATGAAAAACACTAAGCTTATAGGCGTCTTCATCGCCTCGCTTTGCCGCCTTTTGACAGACTGAACAGCTCAAGATGGCGGGGGTGGCAAATGTCCCTGATGTTTTGGAAGGTTTGCGAGTGCAGTTTTAATTAACGCTGTTGCCCAGGCTCGCACAGCAGGGTAAGTTAATTGTTTTATCAGACGAATTCGGTTCTTGTGACGATCTACACCGAGTCAGTGGGGCATCCACATCCAGAAGTTGAACTTGAAGGGAGGCCTGTACGCGTTTTTGACCAAAGATGCAAAATATTGGAATTCGGTGCGAGAGACTAGCTGCTATATCGTGTTATCGGTAATCTTGAACTTTAGCGTGTTAAATTCATAGCTCTTAATTCAGAGGCATTTAAGTCTCCAAATTTGTAGAACCTGTACTTGTAATCATAACAAGTCATTTTAGATCCCTTTGAAGTTACGGAATGAACTCCGATGATGAACTGTACGAATGCATTTGACCCATCAAAGAAGGAATTATCCGTGTGACCAGACAAGGGAGACAACTCTTTCGTGTAGATGATGTCCCATGGTTGACAACGTACACCATTTTCGGTGCATTTTCGTCACGCTAAAGTTCAAGATTACCTTGTTATCTGTGTGTGTGTGTGTGTGTGTAATCCGTTGTAAAGTGTATATTATGATTATTTGGTGGCGGCGGCAGTGGTACGTATATAATCTCATATGGAAAGCCGTTTGGCTCATAACAAACCTTGATTGATATGGGTTAAAGCTGTGGTCTATTTATGACTTTCCGGGGCTACGAGGTTGAAAAATAGGGACAAAATCATGTACAGATTTCTGTACAGCAAACACTACCCGAAACCCCACCTATACGGCGTGTATGACCTTGAGAGCTTCAGTCAACGCTTGAATTTTGCAGTGGTAACATCTGGTTTGCTCTCGCAGAGCTGAGCATATTTGTTGTCAAGAAGGATCGAGCAGAAAAAATAAACGACTTGGCAGGGATTCGAACTCAAGGCATCGGGGCCTCGAAATGTCGGGGCCGATGTCTTAACCGCTAGGCCACTTCACCAGTATTGTCAAAGATAAAAAATTGATAATTTTATATCATTCTACGCTTGAATTATCATTTATGCGTTGCAAAAACGTAAAAATTGACATTAAAATTTGCCTTTATTTGCAAACATGTTTTACAGAATCGCAGTACATGTTTACACCGTCATGCTACACGACATTCGCGCCATGCAAATAGCTGCGATATCTCTATTTACAACATGCAAGAAAATGACAAGAACAGTAATTGAATCTCTCCAAAGCCAGTTGAAACCAGACATCTAAGAAATAGTTATACATGTATTCACTTCTGAACAACCGGCACGGTTGGCCTAGTGGTAAGGCGTCCGCCCCGTGATCGGGAGGTCGTGGGTTCGAACCCCGGCCGGGTCATACCTAAGACTTTAAAATTGGCAATCTAGTGGTTGCTCCGCCTGGCGTCTGGCATTATGGGGTTAATGCTAGGACTGGTTGGTCCGGTGTCAGAATAATGTGACTGGGTGAGACATGAAGCCTGTGCTGCGACTTCTGTCTTGTGTGTGGCGCACGTTATATGTCAAAGCAGCTCCGCCCTGATATGGCCCTTCGTGGTCGGCTGGGCGTTAAGCAAACAAACAAACAAACAAACAAACTTCTGAACAATGGGCGGATAGAGATATAAATCATGCTGCTTCAAGAATAACATAACATGAATTCATATCAATGTTTTTCCTTCATTTTCTCAATTGGCGCAGTAGCCTAGTGGTTAGGACATGAGACACGAAGTCGAGAGTTCGAATCTTCGCCGGGGCGTTTATTTTTTCCCCTTGATCTCTCTTGAAGATAAAATATGATCAGTCTTGAGAGAGCAAACCGGCTGTTATCCCTGAAAAATTCAAGCGTTGACTGAAGCTCTCAAGGTCATACACGCCGTATAGGTGGAGTTTCGGGTAGCGTTTGCTGTACAGAATTCTGTACATGATTGTATCCCTATTTTTCAACCTCGTAGCCCAGGAAAGTCATAAATAGACCACAGCTTTAATCTCCAGAGCTGTGTACCAGGGAAAACCATGTTATAAAGTAGACTTTTTATTAAATTTAACTTGAGACATTTAAGCTGTACAAATTAATTTCATTCACAAATACTAGTTTCATAAATATCCTTGGCCTGCAGAGATAGAATAACAAATACTTGCACATTTTGTTTGTCTTAGTGTTCAGTAAAAATACAAAGGTTTTAAAGTAAAGCACCTTCATAACATGGAAACCGGAAGTTGTGACATGAATTTGAATACTGCTAACACTACCAAGAAAATAATATATATATATATTCTATGTTGTTTTGTTGCAAGTCTGCATCATTAACAACCTGGAGTATTACTGGAAAAAAATTATTACTAAAGAAAATATGTATACTCTCGATACTCTCCATGCACATGATTTTTGTGCAGACGAGAATTTTTGCAATTCAATAAAAGGGCGACCACCCAGTAAAGTCTTGGTTCAATTATTTTCTTTTTATGGGTTAGTTGTTAGCAACAATGTAACCGACAAACTTCAAACTGAATTTTGGTGCTTTCCTCTAACATATATTATATATTTGAAAAAGCATCAATGTTTACCTGTGTCAAGTTTCTTTTTTGGGAGAGTATACATTCAAGTTGCCATTTAATACATGTTTTAAGGACTGAAAATACATGTCACAAAATGGGAAACGGCCCAGGAGAATAACTTGTATGTAAAGCAGCAAATGATAAACACATGGTTTTACCCCTGAAAGCTCCAAAGATTTGGGAAAATGAATCTCGTTTGCCTTCACATATCAAACTGAACGTCAAGCAGCTCAAAAAAAGTCTCAAGAAAAGTTACGCTTTCAAAATAGCATTTCATTCTGTGTCGCAAAGCATGCTTAACATTTCTACGCTTCTACAAATGAACACAAGCATGCAATAATTCCCTCTCTTTTGAGTCCTGGTACTTGTATGCTTATTAAGAAAGCGGGATGATGTTTCCTTTATTTCAGAATTTCTTTTTTGTCTTGTTTCAGATGGAAAGTGCGGAGAAACCACCATCTCAGATTTCGTGTTTTTCATGTCTGGGAGCCGGTCCACAGTACCAGGAGGGTACCAGAGTCCTCTGACCGTGGTGTTTGTGGACACACCCGAAAAGCCACTCCCCAGAGTGTCAACTTGTGCCCTCAGAATGCAGGTGTCTGCCCGACACGTCAAGAACTGAGGCAGAAGCTGTCCCAGGCTGTTCTTGAAGGGGGTGGATTTTATTTATTGTAAAAACTTTCCTTCAATGGTGCGTTTAGTTTCTGCTTGGTAGCCGTAGCTGTTGGTGTTTCTATCTGTACACACCCTGGGGGGGGGGGGGGGGGGGTGTTAACGTTGAACTTTGAAATCTTAAAATTATTAAGACAAGGTGTGTGTGGTTTTTTCTCTCCGTAAAATAAGCTTTATTTTAGGTGCCTGTACCGTACATCATTTCTTACTTGCTATTAAATGCAAGAGAGAGACTTTCGAAGATTTGATGTTTGTGTTTCGCATTATTTTTGCTTGGTAGCCGTAGGTGTTGGTGTTTCTTTCTGTACACGCCCTGCGAAAAAATGTTTGTTCTGCAATTTTGAAGAGAATTCACAAATGTATTCAAACTGAATTATTTGAGGTCATGCTGCAAAGGAAAAAAAAAAACATGACCCTGATTTAAACGGTTTCCTATACTCCTTTACATACCTTGTTTTTGTTTTGATTGTTTTCTTTGCTTTTTGCAGGGGGGGGGGGTGTTTAACGTTGAACTTTGAAATCTTAAAATTATTAAGACAAGGTGTGTGTGGGTTTTTTCTCTCAGTAAAATAAGCTTTATTTTGGGTGCCTGTACCGTACATCATTTCTTACTTGCTATTAAATGCAAGAGAGAGACTTTCGAAGATTTGATGTTTGTGTTTTGCATTATTTAAATTGCCGTTGTGTTTCAAGAGTGTGTTCTGTTCTTATTTGTTTTTTTGCACCACTGTTTGTCATTATGTTGCCTGCCTTTCGTGTTCCGTGTAACGCTGTCCATGGAAAACATGTAAAGCATTGTATTTCTCTCGACTATTGATCAAGTAAACTAAGCACTTCACATCATATCAGGTATCAGTTACCTAATGTACAGAATAAATGGTTCAACCCCCCTACTACACGAATAACACGTTGCCAGCAAAATATCAAAAGCACTCGGACTAGCGTTACAGTGTCCCATACAAAACTTGGCAATATACACCATAAACCGGATACAAACAAATCAATTGCACGCTAACAACTTTGTTATACTGTCTCATAATGGTATACAAATTAATAAACTCAAAAGCGTTTGTAACAGTTATGATAATGTGATATTCGTGCCCTGTGTAACGATAGTCTGTTTTTATGTTTTACCAAATTAACCAAAACTGGCGTTGTCTACTGCTTTTCCTTTTATAGTTTTACACTCCTCTGTAGTGAAGGTCACTGCTCACACAAGGGCGGGGATGTAGCTCAGTCCTGTTGGCCGCTGTCAGCGCGAGTTCGTCCCCACGTTCGGCGAGAGATTTATTATTGCTCACAGTCAACTTTGTGTGCAGACTCTCCTCGGTGTCCGAACACCCCCGTGTGTACACGCAAGCACAAGACCAAGTGCGCACGAAAAAGATCCTGTAATCCATGTCAGAGTTCGGTGGGTTATAGAAACACGAAAATACCCAGCATGCTTCCTCCGAAAGCGGCGTATGGCTGCCTAAATGGCGGGGTAAAAACGGTCATACACGTAAAAGCCGTGGGAGTTTCAGCCCATGAACGAACAAACGGCTCACACAATTTCAGCTTTCTTGTTTAGTTTATAAATTTCAGCCTCAATTCCTCGTCTCTGTAACCAGTATTAAATAGTGACTGTTTTGCTAACTGTTCAGCTGTCACCTGCCAAGTAGAACCGATGTATTCTTTATGATGTGATAAAATTAAAGTATTCATTCCACTTTGTGATGGATGAACTCGCAACTGCCAAGTATTACCAGTCTTATGATGGGATAAAAATTAAGTATTCATTCCATTTTGTGATAGGTTAACTCTCAACTGCCAAGTAATACCAGTCTAATGATGTGATAAAAATATTCATTCCATTGTGTGATGGGTTAACTCTCACCTGCCAAGTATTACCAGTGTGTCTTGTGATGTGATAAACATAAAGTATGCATTCCATTTTGTGATGATTTTCCTTATTTAAAGTGGATTTTCTGCATGACACTTGTTTGATTAAAATTAATTGTATTTGTGGCAGACAACTTGAGTTATGTTTTGTGTTTTTGTAAAAACTTGTTTTTTTTAATATGACTGGAAATGAGACTAGCAGCCATGAATCCATAACTACATTTTGCTGTCCATCATAGACATCTCACTCGCACATGTTCATTGCCTCACCATACAGGAATCAAAATCCATACAAACAATTTGTATTATCCAATATTCAAACTTGTCATACACATTTATTAATACACAAGAATTATGTGTCATACACATTCAAGCAATCAAGATCCAATAAATGTATATAATTGATGTTCTTAAAAAGACTACACACACACCTAAATATATAGGTGATCTTTGAAATGGGACATTTACATGCAAAATTCAGAATGCAAACGGAGCTTTGGCTTGCAAATTTAATAGTCATTAACCAGCACATAATATGAATAATTTTTGAAATTGTTGTGATACTGATTCAATTTTTCACATAAAATCAGAATTTCATTTATTTTAGTTTCCTGATACAAATGATTCGTCTAGCTTACCTTGAATAAACATACCAATACGTCAAAAAGTAGGACATCTGAGCTCAAAGATTAATACTGTAGTTTGGTTTGAAAAATCTCTAAATACACATAATTACAAAAACAAAACAAAATTCCGTGATAGAACATGTACTGATCTTGCAACTAAAGTAAAAAGGGGACTCGGGTGTGCTGTTAAAATTGTTGGCACATTTTAGTATCTAAAACTCACCTTTGATTTTAGGGCAGGGGCTCACATCCATGAGAGGTGGTATAGGACAAATGTCCTGGACAATGCAAAAGTGATAGGACATTTGTCCTGAACAAAACTAAATCAATAGGACTTTGTTTTTTTGCAACAAAACGTAAATTTAATTAAACGTGACTCGTTTATTGTCACACAATTAACAGAACAAATAAATTAATTTTCTTGGCAAAAAGGTATAACAGAACAAATCAAAGTAATAACAACGTGTTGTTTTGTCTGTGAGCTAATGACGACAATTCACTGTGATTGTTCCTTTCTCTTGCTGAAGAGCATGCGCTTTCTGGTGGATGCCCACAATTACACAACCTTCACCACCCACTGTTTCTTTTGAATGTCATCCTTTGGCCCCTCCAGGTAGCAAATCAAACTACTGTAAATTGGAAAGTACTGACAATGTCCGGATCAAATGAAAGCATAATCGGACAATGGCCTCTTTGTGACAAAAACAATAGGACATATGTCCTCTTGCATGAAAAAGTATATGACATTTGGAAAAAATATCCGTGTATGTCCGATGTCCGACGTGGATGTGAGCCCCTGTTAGGGGGTGCCTATTCTTTCTTTATTCGGTGTTTAACATTGTTTTCAACCACGAAGGTTATATCGCGACGGGGGAAGGGGGGAGATGGGATAGATCAATCAATCAATCAATATGAAGCTTATATAGCGCGTATTCCGTGGGTACAGTTCTAAGCGCTTGTCGAAGAGTTGTCAACACAGGACTAACAAAGAAACTAACATCTTCAGACGGACACGAACCCTATCACACACTAGCAAACCCTGGTAAACAAACAACTGTTTAACAACAATGTACACATCAATAGCTAGGTCAAACAAAATAATATTAAGCACAAAGAAAACACCTCTCACAGAGCACAGCACAAGAATGTCTTTTGAGGCACAGCCACTTGTCAATTGTTTCTTGTTCACAAAAGCACTTAATCAAAAATTTGCTCCAGGGGCTTGCAACGTGGTACAATATATTACCTTACTGGGAGAATGCAAGTTTCCAGTACAAAGGACATAAAATTTCTTACATACTGCTTGAGTAAAATCTTTACAAAAATTGACTATATTCTATACAAGAAACACTTAACAAGGGTAAAAGGAGAAACAGAATCAGTTAGTCGCCTCTTACGACATGCTGGGGAGCATCGGGTAAATTCTTCCCCCAAACCCGCGGGGGGTACCTATGCGACTGACCACAATGTTTACTTTCATCAGGCACAAAGTTCTTCAGCAGAAGAATGATTAATATTCTAGCAACAAACATGCAATAAATTCATACATGATTATTGATGTTCAAAAAATGCTCTACACTACTTCACCAAACTAAATGGAGAACTGAAAATGTTTAAAACACTTTCTTTCTTTATTTGGTGTTTTCAACCACGAAGGTTATATCGCCACGTGGAAGGGGGGGGGGGGGAAGATGGGATAGAGCCACTTGTTAATTGTTTCTTGTTCACAAAAGCACTAATCAAAAAATTGCTCCAGGGGAAAACACTAACCATAAACAATAAACACCACTATGAGGTTTGATAGGTAACTTAAAGGGACCTTGACCTTCAATGAACGTTGCAAAAAGCTTATGTTCTGATGAATATGGGTGAATGAGGCACCATTGAATATAAAAAGAAAAATAACTGATTTGACTCTAGTTAAACTATGGCGCTCATGGCATCATACCAAAGTTTGAACGAGTATCCCTTTCACTGTTCTGTACAGCTGTGAAAACACAGTGAGACATAATAATAATGAACATAAATTAATCACCCCTTCTCGCCAGAGCTCACGGCAAAACACAATAGCAAAACAAATCAGAGCATTCACACACCGACACACACAAAGTCGTTAAAGGTTTATTGGCTGCGGCAATAATAGCCGCAAGAATAATCCTTTAGTTAGTTCAAAGTACCCAAGCATGTCCTGTATACAAAAGTAAGGCGATTGAGATTTTATTTTGTTTTTTTTTACACAAGCCAGAGAACACCAGTGCTTGTGAGAGCAAAACGTTTGCCCGTAGGGAAGTGAACCTTCCTTATCTTTCGCACCAGAGAGCTGTTCAAAAGGGGTATTGTGCAAGTTGGCTATTAAACCATTGTAATTCGGAAAATGTCTTTAACCTTCGCCGGCACTCGTGGGTCCGTGCGGACCCAGAAGGGTGTTTGATTGCAAATATCTTTTAAACGAGTTGGAATTTTTTAATGAGCTTTTAGAAATGCCTCAGACACCTAACAAGCTATCATCTCCTAAAAGCTCATTAAATTTCAGTGATAATTAATTAATTAATTAATGGTCAAATTTAGACTACACACGGAAGCATTTGTGGGGACGTGCGGACCCATACTTCTCAAAGAAGGAAAAGCGTGTATACCCTTCCGAGGCACTCGTGGGTCCGTGCGGACCCAGAAGGGTGTTTGATTGCAAATGAGACAGTGACAAAAGGTCAGGTGTCATGTCTACTGTCCCGAATGACACACGATTGCTGACATTTCACCATTGCCAAAAGAATAAACAAATAAGAAATAGGTAGAAAATGAATGTGAAAACTGACTTTGATTGTTGATCAGTATTTTCTATACCACTAACAAATAATCTACTTACACATAGCTGTTTGGCAAATGTATGTTGCATGGGACACACTGACATGAAAGTGGAAGATGTTTTTCCCTCTAGAGAAACTACATATCAAGTTACACTTTTTGTGCTCTTCCATTCCAGTTGGCAATCAATTGTTAACGCATGTTATTAGAAAAAATAGAACGAAAACAGATTAGATAGAATGAAAAATGTACTGGTGATGTCATTTGGGACATACTGACATGAAAACGTCACCTTTTGTCATTGTCTCAAATATCTCTTAAACGAGTTGGAATTTTTTAATGAGCTTTTAGAAATGCCTCAGACACCTACAAAGCTTTCATCTCCTAAAAGCTCATTAAATTTCAGTGATAATTAATTAATTAATTAATTAATTAATGGTCAAATTTAGACTACACACGGAAGCATTCGTGGGGACGTGCGGACCCATACTTCTCAAAGAAGGAAAAGCGTGTATACCCTTCCGAGGCACTCGTGGGTCCATGCGGACCCATACTTCTCAAAGAAGGACAATTGTGCAAACCCTTCCGTGGCACTCGTGGGGCCATGCAGACCCATAATATTTTACCAAATACCGTGTGCAGTCTAAATTTGACCATTAATTAATTAATTAATTATCACTGAAATTTAATGAGCTTTTAGGAGATGATAGCTTTTTAGGTGTCTGAGGCATTTCTAAAAGCTCATTAAAAAATTCCAACTCGTTTGAGATATTTGCATCAAACACCCTTCTGTGTCCGCACGGACCCACGAGTGCCACGGAAGGATATGCATATTTTTCTTTCTTTGAGAAGCATGGGTCTGCACGGCCCCACGAGTGCCACGGAAGGATATGCACATTTTTCCTTCTTTGAGAAGCATGGGTCTGCACGGCCCCACGAATGCGTCCGTGTGTAGTTGATAACGAGTGCCGGCGAAGGTTAATGGCTGAATAACAATGAGTTCCTTTATACGTTGGATTGGGCAAGCCATATATATATATATATAAATATATCTAGCATCAATAAACCTAAAAATACACTAAGGTCTTTTTCAAAAACAATAGTCTGTTTTAAAAACTTTCAGCAATTTTCAACCTTATAAATCTATACTATAGATACATCAAAAGAAATTTGGTCAGACATGGGATTCAGAAAAAGTGATAATTAAGGAAAAAAAAAGTGGGGGTCTGGGGGCCGCAGAAGGCCCCCAGTAGGGTCCAGGGGCAACGCGAAGCCCCCAGAAGCTGAAGGTTTTTAGTATTTTAGACACACAAAAATGGCCCTGAAATGCATATTTCAGCTTAATCATAGCCCCCCCCTCCCTTTCTCTTCCTTCCCATGTTTCTCAAATTAATTTTACGCTAAGACTCAAAATAAGGAGGAGAAAGAGAGAGAGAGAGAGATGGGGGGGGGGGGGGGGGTGGTGGTGGCGTGTGACGGTGTGGTTTCAATGTTCTTACCTTGTCGGTGCCAAACGACCCCAGTGACTGATTACACGACTGGGTTTTCAGGATAGTCAGGTGCTTGTTGCTTTTCAAGTGGCTTTTGAGGGCAGTCTTTCCATTGGAACCGTAGTTGATAACATTAACATCGTTGCACAAAGTGCACTAAGCTTTTCCCGGCAAGTTGATTTTAGCAAAAGCATCGCCAACTTTCAGTTTCACGTCTTGTGTCTTCTGGCCTTTCTCGTATTTCCAGCTCAATGATACAACTTCATCGAGCCAGTCGAATCTCCAGAGATTTTTCTTGTACTTCTGCTGGTCAATTTCCCGGGATAGAACGGTTTCGTCTCGCTTTAGCTTCCTCATCATTTTTGCAAGTGGCTCGAAGCGATGTAAAAATGGCGCCGAATCATTCTCATACGGTATGCTTTAGCTTATACTGAATCCCCGATAGCTACGTTGAAACAGTGACTGTAGGAGACAAAGACACAGAGCGCGTTCCCATACGGATCGACCAGCAACAGTCTGACCGTTTTAGGAACCAACCGTTCAAGAATAGTATGGAATGGAGCGTCGCGATCAGCGGACCGTCCGAAAAACTTGGGTCTTTACCTACATATACCCCAACATTTTCTCAGCGGATTTGCACGAATCTCAAGAATGATCCCTGGAGCCTAAAAATTTACGGAATTCCGTAATTTTACGGAAGAATCCCATGTCTGTTTGGTGCAATTAAACAGGTAACCTAATGGCAAATCATTGTGTAAAACTTTCTTTACAACTTTCTTTCACAAAGTGTACATATTTATTTTTTTTTTTTTAGCAATATTGTTTTCGTGGTGCAGTACCTGTGTTTAAAAATAATAAAATACACAGCGGACATAATTTCGCTTTATTTGAATGACTTTCCACTTTACAAAGATTGGTTTAGAATTAGAGCGCAGATTTAAACCAATTTGAAAAAAACAGTTGCTTATACCTTCTACCATGCTTGGTACTTTGAACAAACTTTATGATTGTTTTTGAGGCTTACATTGTTGCAGCACAATGCTGCTCAGTGCAAATTAACTTTTTTGAAGGCGAAGTGTCTGCACCCAGACACATCCTTACTCTGAGGTCTGAAAGCAAACCCGCAAATTGAGGCACACCTCCCAACGCCATGCAAGATATTGCAGATTTATTGCACGATTACGTGGCTGGAGCGGATAGGGCAAGTAGCCTAATAAGTTTACAATTTAAAACGAATGCTTCTTTCATTGACAAAAGCAGTAATCATGTGTCAAAACACTGGATCGGCTTTGGAATGCGCTTGTAAATAAAAGTAGACAATGAATTTTTCTTGTGATTCCACTGACCAATCTGCTTGTAGTCTGGACAATCAAGCGTACAAAATATGGCAAAATCGTATGGGTTCACAGGTCTGCTATACACTTCAGGTTTGGGGTGTCCACAAGCTAACTTTTTTTTTACTCGAGCATGTTGGCAACGAACTGGAGAACAACATCTGACCATGTTGATCGGTGGGTGGCCCACTCCGAGGGTCAATGCGCTCCGTTAGTTGCACGAGCTGTTCCTCAGAGAGGGGGCAAGCCGTGGCAGGCACATCCTAACGACTGTCTGGCAAAGGATGGTCCTCGATTATCGATTGAAGGCTTCTCCCTTTCCAGAAGTCCTGTACTGCTGTGGATGTGCTGGCTCGTCTCTCCAGCATCCCCCTGAAGAAGAGCTGCAGGGGAGTTCTGTTGCGCTCTGTCCTCAGGGGTTGGTGGTTCTTCTGTTCCACAATCCACTGTAGGGACCGGTTCAGCCTGGGCAGAAAAACATAGTGGAGGGCCCACAAGTGAATGGGATTGTCCATGTTCAGTATCCCCAGACCACCTTCTGCCTGTGGTGTTCCCATTGCAGTAAACAGGTCATGGTAAGGGTTCACCACATCTTTCCAGACGTCGAGCCAGAGACGCTCGATCCTTTGGTTATGGTCACTGCGGCCTTGCATCGCACTGCCTCTCCCTTCTCCCCTGTGTTCATTCATGAGGGCGACGACATCCAGATTCTCGCCACCATGGTCCATGCGGACTCTTGACGGGAGTCCAAAGCGTTGGGTTCCACCCAAAAACAGATCCCGAACGGTCTCTGACCTGTTGTTTCGGTGGCATGGAGGAAGGTAGTGGCCCGGCTAAAGCCATCGATTGCCCCATGAATCACCATTTTCCACCTGCAATATAACAAACAGAGATCCGTTTCCATATGTGATTTCACCACACAAATTCTGATTAAAGAGTTATTGGGAAATAAGTACAGGTAACATGCTCAGTAAATATTAAAAAGTAATGGTCAAAGTGCTTTTTCATGACCGAGAATCAAGACCATTATTTTTAATATATATCATTGAGAAAAGGTGTGTAACCCATTTAATCCACCTTTCTTCAATTTTGCAAAGAAATAAATCAAGAAAAGCAATTGCTTTATATGACTTTTCTTCGTCATGTCCATAAGCCTTAAGGGTCTTGTAGGTCTTAAAAGGAGGATTCCACTAACTGCTGGGACTCTAAAATTTGATAAAAATAAGCAAAATTTTGGTAATGTCTGCTGGTTAATAACACATACAATTCAGTGAAATTTAATAAAAATAACTGAGAAAACCGCAATGTAAAGCTTTTACAAACTTGACCCCACTGTGACCCCAAAATGTGACAGGGATCAACCAAACTAGGGTCACGTAGGTAGATGATCAAATCCTTCAAGTATTCAAAGTTTCAAAGCTCAAGCTTCAAAAACACCTGAGATAACATCAATGTTAAGATATTTTGATTCGAACATGACCCCCTGTGACCCCAAAACTTGACGAAGGTCAATCTTCTTCTTCTTCAGCGTTCGACGATGGCTGTGTCTAGATTCTTTGGCCCGTGATGTTGACGAAGTGGGCTGTGACGAAGGTCAATCAACCTTATGTCGTCTTCTTCTTCTTATGCGTTCGTGGGCTGAAACTCCCACGTGCACTCGTGGTTTGCACGAGTGGAATTTTACGTGTATGACCGTTTTTACCCCACCATTTAGGCAGCCATACGCCGCTTTCGGAGGAAGCATGCTGGGTATTTTCTTGTTTCTATAACCCACCGAACTCTGACATGGATTACAGGATTTTTTCGTGCGCACTTGGTCTTGTGCTTGTGTGTACACACGGGGGTGTTCGGACACCGAGGAGAGTCTGCACACAAAGTTGACTCCGAGAAATAAATCTCCCGCCGAACGTGGGGACGAACTCACGCTGACAGCAGGCAACTGGATACAAATCTAGCGCGCTACCCACTGAGCTACATCCCCGCCCACAATCTTATGTCAAGTTGGTAGATTATCAAAACCTAGAAGTGTGCGTACTATTAAAGCTCTAGCTAAAAACACATCTGAGATAACATCAACGTTAAGTTTTTATTAAACGAACATGACCCCGCTGTGACCCCAAAATTTGATGAGGGTCAACGAAACTGGGGTCACTTCGTGAAATCATCAAACCCTAAAAGTGTGCAAAGTTTCAGAGGTCTAGCTGTATAAACTTCTGAGATAACAGCTCAACGTTACATTTTTTGTCCTTGGACAGACAGCCTGCCCACAGCACACATAATTATTTTGATCAAGTATTATTCACTCAGCCAGTCTACCTGCACAAGCATGTGATTAATCCATGGTTGAAGAGTTCTGTGAAAATTGCGCAATTCTGCAAACTCTTTATAGCAGTTAATTTAATTTCGAATAAAATAAAGTACATAGTTGTTCTGCTAAGACGATAAGGCAAATATTTTTGCGTTCTTTTCATGTTTAAGTATCTCGGGAAAAAAAGTTCTATTTATGAAGTGAAATATAATTGACCTACAGATTACTGTCTTTTTATTTGTACAAATGCAAAATGGGAACAACTCTATTTTCTACACAAAATATGAGAGTTACTTGCCTTGAGACCTTGTGTCTGGTACAACGTAGATTTTGATTTAGAAAACAACCAAACTTATGGATCTTATATTGGATTCTGTGTGTTGAAACCTGAAATGAATAGTGTAAATGCAGTATGTATGAGCTCTTTCCTCTTTCGAATATTTGAGCATTCAGAACTTTTCAGTCACCAAGCAGTGACCACACAGTGTGGTTTCTCAACCTATGAGCTATCGAGGATTCAGACTGGTTGCTGGGTGGTTATTTGTTAGGACTAGGTAACTTGGTATTCACCGAAAAGTATTCCCCCCTCTGCTTATTTCTCTGTTAACTTGAAGGGGTGTTTATTGTTAAAAAAAACACCAAGCAACCAAATTTAAATAACCACCCAGTAGAAATGGTAAGGTATAACCAGAATATGTTTTGTATTCCGTGGGGAAATCATCAATGGACCAGTCTTTCATTACATATCCAGAAAATGACAAAATAAAAAGAAAAGAAAAGAAAATACTTGCACACGACTCACCTTCGTTACCCACCTACCCCTTAGAAGACGCCCTTCCTTTTACGATCCCAAACAAGACATTTTCAAGACCCTGTTTCATAGCTGCCAACCCCTGTGAAGCCCAAAGAGTAGCATTTTGGAACTTTCACCCAATGTCAGAGTTGCAATTGGTGTTTATAAGCGTAGCACTCGCATAATCTTAAATTTGAATCGCAAGCCCGCATTTAAAATGCCATCAAAAACGTTTGTAAGATTCTGAGAGCTCTACGACATTACAACCGTCTAAACATAGTTCAATGTCACACGCTTTCCTTCTTTGCCACTACTAAAGCAAACGTATGCAAGATTGTATGTTACACGCTTTAGGAGCATGGCAAGAACGGATTCAAACTCAAAATCGTCACTCCAAAAAAACATAAAATGCACACACGACTTTTATTTCTCCTGCTGTTATCGTTTCTTCTCTTTACAGATTCTTCAACGCTCAGAATACTGAAAACGGCACCCCAGACGACAGTACTGTTTCCATACGCGAATTTAACTTCCCTTGGAAAGTGGTTCGCTCAGGAGGCCTGTTTGTCTGACACTATAAGGACAGAGTTCTGAACATAGATGACAAAGATTCCGGAATGAACAAACATTTTGCGGATGCAGACACAGAAAGACGTCATGAAGAATGAGATGCTTCAAAAGATACAGACTGTGACGATGACTGTGACGTCATTCCCATATAACGAGACGTCATTCACAGTTGTTCGGTCACTTCCGTCAAAAAGTAGATTTAGACAATCAACGTAATCTCGTGTGGAAGAAAACGTCTGTCACACAACCAAGTCGGAATAGCAGGTATTATTACCTATACACGCAAAGTCTGTCGAATTCTTCGGCAAAAATCGTTGAAAATGATTTGCCCGCATCGGCGTGGAACTTGCACCATAATCTTCACCACCCTTACGTTTCCCCGTTTTTATCCTGTCTCCCTCCAGTTTCCACTTCTAACACCGTCACTGTGCACAGCTTACAACTTAACAAGTGCATTGCATATTCTAATCAAATTCACAATTGGCGCATAGAGTCACCGGAAATGCGAATGCTTGCAATAAAATTCACGATTTGCTAAGCAAGTCACGTGGACAATATCGAGTCATAACGGAGTGGTTCCCAGCCATCGGTACTCGACTAGTTATGCAATGTTCATTGTTGATTGTCAAGCAATAAGTGAACATTTTGCACGCTTGTCATTTTTTTTTTTTTTTAGCGTAGCAGCTCAGGGCTTAGAGTAGCAGCGTAGCAATTCCTGCAAAATCGGAGCATGCTGCGCCAAAATCGTAGCAATTGGCAGGTATGCTGTTCTCTAAGATATTCTGCTCATAACCTCTGTAAGTTTACCCCCATTATAAGACCTTATTATCTCAGGGTTATGTAGGTCTTAAAAGAAAGATTCCAGCGTCATAAAATAATGTTTAAGAGAATTCCTTATGCCACCTGTATCAATCCACTCAAATTCCATGTTCAAACTGGCACAACCCCCAACATCCTCCCCACCACCGGACACACTCAACATTCACCAAATTTTGAAAAAGGATTTTTTTGTGCCCAGTGTATGTATTTGTAGCTGTACTCACGATATCAACTTGTGGTATCCGTCTAGATGCCAGAGAGCGTTTGGTCCTGATACTTGGTACAGACGACGTCTCGTGGGCCTCAACGCCAAAGCTCTGACAGCTACTCCACCAGGATCAACCCGCTGGATGGCTCCCCGTACTCTGTGCCTTTGTGGAGCGTGTAAGAATACAACTTATTACACTAACGTGACATACCACTCATGTCATAACAATACCATTCACTCTACATTGCATGTGTAAAGAGGTCTTGTCTGACAAGGACCTGATTTTTCACTGCCTCCAATACCGAAACAAGCGTCCTTCTTTGAACACTCGGAAGAATTTTAAGAACGTAAACACCACACCAGTGACATTTCCTTGCTTTGACATAAAAGATTACACGAGGCATTCGGAGAGATCCAGGTTCAATTTTTAAGCTTCTTCAATCTGGGCGCTTCGACAAAGGGACATTTACAGCAATGAACATGCAACAGTATGTACAGGGTCCCCACTGGTTTTTAGAAACAAAATTCCATGACTTTTCCATGAGCCTCAATAGCATTTTCCATGACTAGATCCACAGGTCGCCATTTCCGAACACGCAAACTTTTTACATCTTGTCACTGCCAGTTTTGACACTGGCTTGCTTTGCACTGAATTTGAGTCAGTTTCTACGCAGTGTCTCTTTGACAAGCAAGTCAAGCATTTGCTACGCAGTCAGATTATCGGTAATGTTTGCTGGTCCTGTCATTTCACTAAACTGGACCAGCCACTGTTTGTATCCATCTGCACTTTCGTAAATTCCGTTTCATAACCGTCACTAACACTGTGACTTGACGCACTGTCATTTTTTTCACCGCGATACACAGTTCATTGCGAAGATCTTCCTTGGTAATTCGTTCCAATTCCGCATACTTTTTGTTGTCAAGAAACAACCCGAAAGAAAGCTGGCGTGCTAAAGGTTAATTTTTTTTCTTTCTTATTTATGTTAAATTCCATGACTTGAATTGAAATTCCATGACTTGAATTGAAATTCCATGACTTTCCAGGCCTGGAAAATTAAAAATCAAATTCCATGACTTTCCATGACCTGTACGAACCCTGTATGTAGGATAAACAGAATACTACATGGCTTCCTGTTTGATACCAGTTTTACACTAGTGTTTTGAAATATTGTTCGCAGTTTAATATTTAAAAGCACAACTTGTGTAAAACTGGTATTTCATAGGAAACCATATAGTATTCTCTATGTGGACAACAATGTCACAGGCTTACCCACTAAAGTTCTTTAGGAGCTTCTGACACATTTGCCTTAAAAACAACATGCAAAATAACTTGTGGAATCCAAAAGCACCATGCCACATTAGTGGCCCAATTAGAGCTGCAGACTATTACGCTTTCGATGTAGCATGCTACTTGTAAAACAGAAAATGCTACTTCGTTATACAGACACTCTACAATGTTCATTTGTTCCTGCTGCTGTTTTCTTGTCTGAACACAGTTATTGCAACATTTGTGTCTTGACATATAAACATGCAGGTGCAGTGGATTATAAGATGATGCAATACTTAAAGATAAACACCATTTGCTACACTATAAATTCAAGATTGCTACACATGAAGCTTCATAGGGGCTGACAGCTCTGCATCATACACCTGCACATAAATCTTACTGACTGAGTTGATGTGTATTTACACATTGCACACCTCCCACATTGAAGTAAACAATTGAATATCTTCAGTTAATCGAAGTACACTTAAAGATGAAGTTCTCTCCATAGGAATACTGTGCATCACCCTTGCATGTAAGTGAACTCAAAGTACTATGTGAACAGAACAGAACCAATTCTGGTCTGTTTGCAACCGCATGAACGCAGGAAAGAGATCATTGTCAGATTGAATTACAATTAACATTGACACGCTTCCATTTGAAACTTTTCAGTTGTCATTGTGGATTGACGCCCCGGGCCCCAGATCCTGCATTTAACTTTATCCTCGACGAACAAAACAACAGGCACCAATTCGGTGGCCGCCTCACCTGTGATTGTGTTGACCAGGTTGGCAACCGAGCCAGACAGGGTAGAATTGCTGGTACCGGTTGTCATCGATCCCGATGTTGAGGCGATGGCCTCACGATCACCCGAAACAGCTTCTTGCAGACGTTGGTTGTCTTTCTGGAGCGAGACAATGGCCACTTGGCAGGTCTCTTGCCGCTCCCCCAGCCTGCGTAGCTCAGCCAATACCGCGGCCAAAGCAGTGGCGCTTTCTTCCCCTCCTGCTGTGGCTGACTCAAACCCACCGGGTTGTCGCTGCGCGGCTGTCTGGTTGCTGGCCCTCGGCCGACCTGCAGCGGCTCGGGTCACTTCGGCTACCCGCCTTGATGCTGCCCTCCTGGGAGGCATATTCCTGTGCATAAAAAACAGGATATGTGAACACAGCCTTATTTGTCAGATTACTGAGAATTACACATAAGCCTTGAACTTGTCTGCTGCTCCTTGCAGGAGTTAACAACTCCTTCACTGTTCAGCCTGTAAAAGGTGTTTAATATCCCATACTTCTGAAGTTGTCACCAGATTTTGGGAGTCTGAAATACAAACCAAAGAAATTGATTAAAATCTGGCCCAAAGTACTTCAAACCAATTGTGTTTTCTGTGTCAAACTCAAATCCTGGCACCCAGTACCCCCACCAAACGAGTTTGGAATCTCTGAGGCTCAATACATTTATGACAAACAGAACACCAACAGGAAATTACATCATGGTTCTCTGAACTGTCACACACCAACATAATACCTGGCTAACAAATCCACATACTAACTAATGTTGGAATCTCTGAGGCCCTATAGCTTAATTTGACAAAAAGAACAACAGCGAACCATGTTTTCTGATTCTCTGAAAAATCAGCCCCACCATGAAATATTACCTAGCCCACGGTACATGTACTTTAACCAAAATAGTGTTTGTAATCTGTGAGGCACCAGCCAACACAAGTGACAACAGTACCTCCACATGAAATATTACCTAGCCCACAGTACCACAATCAAAATAAATTTGGAATCTCCTAGGCAAAATAACAGGTGATTGACAAAACAGTACTTCCACAGGAACCAATATTTCCTGATTCACTGAAATGACAAACACCTGAGGTAATTGACATACAGTACCTCCACGGGAACAAATATTCTGATTCTCTGAATTGACAAACGCTCACATGAAAAGGCATCGTAACACCAACATGTTCATCAGAATCTCACCTGAAAATTATTTCCAAGTACTCTGGAAAAACACTGATCCATACTATCCACCAACACAGAAACATACTGTTGAAACATGTCACGATATCTTGATTTGACAGAACACTCAACAATCGTGTTGATCGAAGAACCATTCCACCTTGAACTGGTTTTTAGACAAGGGACATCATCCACAACGAGCCTGTCATAAACTCGAGTTACTTCCCATCTACCGATCTGGTTGACCCCATTTAGAGCCGTCGATTTATAATGCCACCCACCCGCATCAAACAAGAAAGAAAATGTAAACAATTTGAAGATTCCCTGTTCCTATACCCGTGCTTTGTAAGCTGATCAGTCAAAACGCACAATGCAACCTGACCCGGCTACAACATTATTTAATCACACAAAAACCGACTGTGTTTATCGCCTGACGAAGGGACTTGTACAACCTGGCCTGTCCTGACGTTGCTTGATCTTCTTGATCTTGATATGTTACGCCAACAGGTCCCAAGCTTGGGAATATACGTTTGCTAGATGCACACCATCACCCAGGAAATGACGCTGCAAATTCAGGTAACGTAAACTGTTTTCCAGCGGAAAACATAAAATCATGGTCCCAAAATACAACTCTAGGGGAGTCCACAGTGCCCTGCCGAAGCAACGCATTGACCTCCATAGCTGCGGCGTTGTATGATGGATCGAAACACACACACAGACAGACAGACAGACAGACAGACACACACACACACACACACATACACCACGACCCTCGTCTCGATTCCCCCCTCTACGTTAAAATATTTAGTCAAAACTTGACTAAATATAAAAACGGTATTACTTAACTTTAAAATCAGAATCTGTGACTGTGAAACATTGGTCCATTTCTCAGTTGTTTTTCAACAGTTTAAAATTCCTTTTTGAAGCTTTACTATTCTAATATTCAGCACAGAAGAGTTACCTGAAGTACTGTCCTCTGTCCTTTCAGACGAGCTTGTATCATTAAGGACCCAGTAAGCTTGTTGGAAGCAGTAATTGGTTCCACCAACGCATCCAACTCTTGATCAGATATCCTGGAATACACCATGCGTTGTACTTGTAGCATTCCATTTTCCCTGAAAATTGCCAAACACTTTTATTACTTGCGTTGTATCGATAAACGAAGCACAAGTAAGAAACAATAATAAAAGCAAAGAAAATAGCAACACGATATGCAAACATCTAACAAAGCCGAGCAGGCAGAATGACAGGTCTAATGAAAAACAAAGAGGTACCGATTCGGAAACAAGATCGCGATTCTTTCCTTCGCTGCACGACGCAAATCTTCTGTGACCTTTGACCAAACGTAGCTTCCACATTCGATCACCGTGCTCAGCTTAATATTTACAACAGAAAGCCGAGGGGGTGGAATACCGAGATGAACCTACAGAAATGTGCATCCTCAAACCTGACATATTCATCCCAACATTTAATGAACTCCAAAACACAGAAAGTTGCTTGAAATCACACGCCATCTTTGATTGCCACTGCCAGTGGTCGGTCTGACTAATTACTACGCGACCGCACGCGACCACACGCGACCTTGCACTACCTCAAACTAAAGCAGGTGCATGTACTATTTTTATATATATATAGTATCTTCACAACATTATCTGACTTTATACCAAGTTTTAAGTCAAAGAAATTAAAAATAACGGAGCTATAATGTATTTTGCGACGTGCTATCGAGCTAAAGTGAAATCATCCGATGTTTGCACTTTTGCTCGCTAGCTCTTTGAAAATGCATCAGAATTAACTTTGTTTTTACTTCTCTGACTTAAAACTCGGTTCAAAGTATGATCATGTTGTGAAGATACTAGATATATAAAATGTTACATGAATATTATTTAGTTTGAGGTTGAGCCTGCGTTCTTAAACGAATGCGAACATGGTCGGACGCTGAATCACGATGATTTCACTTTAGCTCGATAGTTCGTCGCAAAATACATTATAACTCCGTTATTTTTAATTTCTTTGACTTAAAAATTGGTATGAAGTCAGACATTGTTGTGAAGATACTATATATAAAAATATTACGTGAACATGCTTTAGTTTGAGGTCGCGCAAGGTAGTGCAAGGTCGCGTGTGGTCGCGTAGTAATTAGTCAGACCCCCAGTATTATCAAACCGGGACCCGGTACCCGTGTTTCAAAGATCACGCATTGTTTCTTCCATTAAGTCACAAATGAACAAGCAAACAAAACGTTGCTTACCTTCTTAAAACTTCTTCTGGCTCATTACCAGACTGCAACAAATTGACGCAATGGTGGGCTGTTGGAAGGTGCATGGCGCAAACCGGAAGTAGTATCTCCACGAGATTGTCGCTTTGCATGTCGTACATTTTCCGATTCAAGTTCTAATTTGTTCCAGCTGCATTTATTAAATGCAGCTGCATTTAAAAATAAATACAGCTGTATTTAAAAATAATTACACCTGTATCTAAAAATAATTACAGGTGTATTTATTTTTAAATACAGCTGTATTTACTATTAAATACAGGTGCAATTATTTTTAAATACAGCTGTATTTATTTTTAAATGCAGCTGTATTTAAAAATAATTACACCTGTATTTAATAATAAATACAGCTGTATATATTTTTAAATACAGGTGTAATTATTTTTAAATACAGCTGTATTTATGATTAAATACAGCTGTATTTATCATTAAATACAGGTGTATTTATTTTAAATTACAGCTGTAATAGTTATGAGCCAAACGGCTTTCCATAGGAAACACGCTGTGCAGATTAACCTGTAGGAAATCTCCTTTGGTATCTTCTTTATCTATTTTTCTGGAGCTACGAAACCGAACAATGTGAAATCATGAGTCGTCTTCCCCGAATCGGCGAACTGCAGCTGGGGGAGAACTGTATGATCTATACCACAATCCTTCACGCGATCTGACCTAACCTTGACCCCTGACCTGGTCTACATACCACACACAACACAAATCAGTCACCTGTTTTTACCCCCCCCCCCCCCCCCCACCTCCCAAAAAAACCCACCACCACCCGTTTTCTTTGGATACACACTTTATCTACATACTTGCCGACGAAATGTTGATCATTGCTTCAATACTTTGAAGCTGTTGCTTGGATAATAACCCGGTAAAATTAGTATTTCGGTGTTCAGTCAAATGTTAAAGTTTCTATCACACACGCACACACGCACGCACAGACAGACAAAAGTTAGCATCACATAGGCTACACTTACGTGAGCCAAAAACCATGGAATATGAACTTTACTGGAGTTGAAACACACACACACACACACACACGCGCGCGCGCGCGCACACACACGCACGCACGCACGCACACACTCACTCACGCACGCACGCACGCACACACAAACACACATATACACGCACACACACACACAAACACACACACACACACACACACACACACACACAGATCTCCCTAACCCTCAGGAAAGAGACAACCCTTCAGACAGTGAACTTGATAAACAGCAGAGCAGCATTGATTGGAATTAAATACAATCTCAAGTGGGAAAACATCCCCACAAATGTCATCGCTAGTGCGAGACACTCCAGCCAAGGTGAAACAAAAGAACTATTTCAATATCGCTTGCGTACTAAATTTAGTTTGAAAGGCACGTATTTTGCACTTTCGTGTTAAAGGCACAGGTCCATGTGTATCAAAATCTCCAGGCACAGATCCCTTTATCAAAGTGTGTTTTCGAAAGAAAAACACACACGCTTTTCTAAATTAGATCGATCGAACGTTTTATAGTTAGACTCCAAATGAAACATTCTTAAACCTCTGTGAGCTGATCGTCAAAAGTGTATATTATGGCAGGGTATTATGTGTTCATGTTTCCATGAAATCTTGCCATTCGTAGTTTGTACCAAAGTGTATTTTTGTTTGTTTGTTTGTTTGCTTAACGCCCAGGCCAGCCGACCACGAAGGACCATATCTGGGCGGTGCTGCTTTGACATATAACGTGCGCCACACACAAGACAGAAGTCGCAGCACAGGCTTCATGTCTCACCCAGTCACATTATTCTGACACCGGACCAACCAGTCCTAGCACTAACCTCATACCTAATGACAGACGTCAGGCGGAGCAGCCACCAGATTGCCAATTTTAAAGTCTTAGGTTCGAACCCACGACCTCCCGATCACGGGGCGGACGCCTTACCACTAGGCCAACCGTGCCGGTCTACCAAAGTGTATGTTTTGCCAGAAAAGACAACGGCATATAATATTTCGATACAGGAAATAATTACGAAACAATGGAAACTACTTTTGAATGTGATGGCAATTTATTTTTAAGCAGTTTGTTTTAAAGGCACAGTGCGCCCTACGTAAAGAGCGAGCAATTTTTAAAGAATTAATTTTGCGGATTGTGTCAGAGACAATCGGACCGTGGTGCGTTTTTGCGCTAGACCTAACTTTTAAAATCTAAATAATAAATTGACAGCTTGTTACACAAACATTCTTAAATCATAAAAGAATTCTTTTTTCATCAAGACAAGATCAGTACAATTCGAAGTTTTGAAAGTTTGAAAAAAGAAAAGCCCGGAAGCAGGGTCACGCAAGGTCGTGGTTCTCGTAGCAGACGACGGTTTATACCTATCGCCAGTTCCTCTGAACAGTCAAAAGCCATCGCTAGAGTTCTTGTGAACCACAGCCGTTTGTTTCGTGCATAGTCAGAGGTACTTAATAACGTGCTATTGCAGATAAGCTCACATCGAGTCGCATTCAAATTACTAACTGACGACTACATTGTGAAAAAGGGAAACTGGATCACACGGGTTCACGATGGCTAAACCACGCAAAAATAAATTCTTTGAAAATTGCTCGCTCTTTCCGGAGGGAACCTATGATGTTCTCAACTGGTGAGTGTTTAAATGAAAGGGTGTTTGTACTGTGTGTAAAAGCCCGACAGTATCTGTGATGGTTTACGGGAGGCTTACTGTGCCTTTAAGCTTCCAAGCTGAAACGAAGGAACAGAGCGGACCAGGTCAAAGATTTTTTTACAAAACTTTCAAGGAGTTTGATGAAAAAATTCGGTCACCACAGTGCGGCCTCCACTTTTTGTAACAGGCGAATATTATGTAATCAAAGAAAAAAAAATGTAAATAGAAATATAAGAAAAGAGAAAATGTGCAGATAGTGTATGCTGTTTCAGGCATGGTGACCTTGACTAGAAAGTGCCCTACTGGTAAGCTCTTAGATACACCCGATGTAGCAAATGTGTTTGTATTTTAACAAAGGCTAGTCTCGTTCCAAATATTTATTTAGATAATTATATACATGTATAAATCTACCACCTGACCACTGATGAGACACATTAGTGTTGAAACGCTTGTCTGGTCTGGGTAGTAAAACAACGGTCCTCCTCAAGACTAGATGTCACTGTGATATGTCCCCCAAAGGGAGGAAATCTCGGTCCACCCGAGGAGGGTCTGATGCTCCCAACAGGCTATCTGTGAAGGGAATCTTTTCTCTCTCTCTTTTGCTCTGCTAAGAGATTTTAAAGGCTGACATATAGTCCTATTTAATTAGTTTAACTACTTCCAGGGCTTTTCCCATCGTTGCAGGGATGAATAAATTAAGCTTCCTGCAAAGTTTTAGGTTTGAAGTCCTTACCAATTACGAGAAATAATTAATTCTTTATTGCTATGTTTAGCAACAGTTCTCCAGGACTTGGGCTATTTTTAGACCGTCAACACAGACAGTACAGCTTCGTCAATCCCCGCGTGAAGGAAATCGCTCACCTTCCACGTGCAAAACGTAGTGATATTGACACGCCAGATTAGCGCGGTAGCGTATTGTGCTAAGCAGGAAAAGCGCGCTTTTCTGTATTCGCAAGTTCGCAATTTCCGGAAAAAACATCCACTTTCACTTTGAGACTGTTCTGTTTACATTCGACACTATCAACACCACTTTGCAATACTGAAATAATTTTTTCTGTGTTCAAAAGCTACAGCCAATCGTTATTATATCCCCTTAGGTACAGTTTTATAACATTATTGGCACATGCAAACAATATGAATTAATTAATGAACGCTACGTATATGGCAGCCTTTAACAAATCTCAGAAGAAATCGATTGAAGATCGGATTTCCCTTCTTTGAGCCATGTGACGTCAGGGTCTGACAAAAAACACATATTTAGGCGGCTAGCCGACACTAAAAAAGAGTGTGTGTTCAATCTTTAAAAAGAAAATAAAGGAATTCTAACTAAATCCTTCGATACACAAATGGTATTTGTATTGTTGACCAAAATATGACATTTTAAACAGATCTTGACAGTCATTGTTCACCTCGAGGAACACTGACTGTCTCGATCTGTGTAAAGTGTCATACTTTGGTCAAAAATACAAATAACGTATAATGTATTGACAGAAATAAACCAGAGCAAATGGACGGACAGACGCCGATGAGTCGACCACGAACGAAAAGTCGGATGCAAAGGGAAAGGCAAAACACTCAAGCTGAATTTTATTGACTGACATCAACACTAGAGGGCTGCACGGAGTTCAAATCATGACCGATCAATCGGAGCCAGTCTCAAGTTCAAAACATAGGCACAGTTTTTCTCCTACGCACGGTGTGGGAGCTTTTCCGTGCGTAAAAAGCTATTCCACCTCAAAGTGAGTAAGTTTTGCATAGCTGTCCGAGATTATTCGCAACAGTAGGTGTGCTATAAAGAAGTGATTCGCATTATGTTTTGGTATTTTGTCAACCCCTAATACACAAAATGTGCACTTTGTGCCATAAGTGATGTATTAGTCCGTGATCTGAGTGGACCAAATAGGTGAATTGTTATCATTTGGGAATCCTCCATATGCTAAGCTTCTTTGTGAAGTATTGTATAGATCTCTGCTATTCTAAACAGGCCTCAAAAGAACTTCTAATAGCAGCTTTCGTAACATAACATGTCTCCATATGATTGTGACAGCTTTTAATGCGGGCAATTTTCTGTCTACGTGAGGTGAGAACCAAGGCATTTCGTAATTTGATTTTGCAAAAGGTTTCGCGGATCACTGCTTAACCCACCTACTGTTGCGAATGCTCTGGGACCGCAACTGTGAGAACTTGATGCCGAAGAGGCGGAACAATAGCGGAAGGGGGGCCCGGTAGCTCAGTTGGTAGAGCACAGGACTTGTGATCGGAAGGTCGCTGGTTCGAATTCGGGCCGGGACGGACACGGGTCACATTCTTCATCAAATTATAGATCTATAACTATTTACATATGTCATGTTTACGCTTAAAATGTGATCACAATTAACAAAATAAGGTTAATTAGTATTACGATTATAGTTTAAAAAATCGATCCAAAAAAGATTTCATCTTATTCTTTATCATTTCCTGATCCTAATATAAATATAATACTTTGTATTCAAAGCGCGCTTTCCTGCTTATATCAATACGCTAGTGCGCTATACTGGCTTGTCAATGTAGCTGCGTGTTACTCGCGAAAAGTGAGCGATTTTCTTGCCGCAAGGGATTGACGAAGCTGTTATGTCTTGGTGAAAAAAAATGCAGAGCGTTCAGTTTCATTCTGTGAGATTGACTAAATGTTGTAATTTCGCCTTACGCGACTTGTTTTTTAATCACATTCTTTGGGTTTTACATTTTTATAACAACTGAAGAGGATTTAAAAATATACCTTACTAACAGCACATCACAGCACAGTCATAAACATGAATAAAGAGTTTGGAATGCAACATCGAGGGCAAAAGAGAAATCGGAAGTCGGAAGCCGGAAATGTTTTGCAACAGAGAGAAGGGCAGTGGTGCTGGGGGTGGAGGCGGGTTGTTGGAGACTTGCGAAATAACCTTAATGCCTAGAAACAGTATTGTTTGAGGACAGTATTTCAAGCTGTGCAAGACACACCACTGGCCTTGATTTCTAAAGCTCGAAGAGTTTAGATACACCAATGTAGCAAATCCGTATTTGTTTTCGTAAAAGGTCCACTCGTTGAACTCTAATGACAAAAACAGACCAAAAGGATGAACAAACGCCGTTGACGTGGGTCGAAGGCGAATAAAAAGTCACCAGGACTGCAGCGAAGTGAAATGCAAACCACTACATTGTTGACTCACGTCGACACGAGAAATTAAGTAAGTTAGACTCGTTGTCCTAATCAATCGAAGCCAGGCGTTGAAATTCAAAATATGGTTGTAGTTTTTGTCCCACGGAAGTCAACCTTGATGCTTCTGAATTACACAATTCCAACCCGAGGCAACCCAAGGCATCGAAAGTGTCGATAATTTACAGTCTGTAAATAACCGTAATGCTTCTTTTATTATTTTTGGATAAAATCTCGAAGATAATTCTGTTTAAAACGGAAGTAACGACAAACAGCTAGAGCATGCAGGGTGCGCATTCGGCAAACTCTAGGAGTTTTACAGCGGCATTATTCGCTCCAAAACATTCTTGTCGTTAGAACTGTAATTCTATATGACCGTGTTGTCAAATGTGACGACAAGATCCGACAATGTTATATTTTTGAACATGTATGCTCGGTCACAAAAAAAAGACGCGAAAATTTGGTCGTTAGCCTTTCTCATCCTTCATAAAAACGCCAAATATCTAAACAGTATTCTCATATTCCACATACATTTTTCTCTCTGAAAAACAGCTATAGTTAACAGGTTTTTAGTTCCTGTTATTCAGAAGAAGTTAAAACTAAGGAGAGATAAATACTCTTCGTGCATCGGTACAAAATACAGATTGGTTACATGTTTTGATCTCGCTGCAAGCGACTTATATTCTTTCATTCGTCAGGACAAAGAAAGTCTTTGCGATTAAAAAATGTTAACAAACGCCAATTCTAATTTTTTTTTTAAAGATTGAAGTGTAAGAACTAGACTATACCCCAGACTGTCAGTGCCTTGCATGGTGACGTACACTCATTGTCTCCCAGGTACGGATATATCCGTACCCACTCACATGGCTCTATCCGACCAGGTACGGATATATCCGCTCAGACTGTTAGCTTCAGTCGCTTCCTGTAACGTCAATCTAACGCCTGCATTCCAGCGTGTTGATACACAGTTACTACACAGTTAATACAATTCTGAGTGACCTGCTGCAGAACAGCTGGTCTCTGCTAAAAAAAAAAAAAAAGCTTGGGCAACATAGATGGGGTAGAAAGTGTTAACAAATCAAACGAGTCACTGCTTCTTTAATGTTTTCAAGCAGGCGATAAATCTGAATGCTTCACCAATGTTGTGGAAATCATACTTTGAGAAAGTGACGTGGGAATTAATGCACTTGTCTTCTGTGTCTGCAGAATTGGCTATATATCATGCATTACCTTTCTTCGTAGAATTCTACATATCGCATGGCATGCTGTGTGATATATTTTAGATATCTCATTTACTGCTCCCTGGTTTGTGATATTTGGTAAACGATTAACCGTGAGTTAAAATATCTGGGATTGATTTCCCATTAGGAAAGTGAAACTTTCAAAGGCTGCCCGCATCATGAAGAAATATATTTCATTCAGCATAATGTTTCGTCACAATTTCATCGTTTTTTTGTTTCTGGGCGCGCTACTTTGCAATACTGGTAAGTATTTAAGAGTTTAATTATATATATGTTATCCTTATTCTTTTTGCAGCGTATATAATTATATATATATATATATATATATATATATATATATATAAGCTACTCACAAAAAGTTAAGGATCACTTGCACACAAATTCATAACTTTCCAAATAAGAAAGCCAATGCGTTGATATTTGGCAAACGTTTAATTCAATGCTTTAGCAATAACGATACAACATTTCCTTCAATTTCGAGCAATCGTTTGGTCTGTACATTTTATCAAAGTGTGTACGTATCGAAATTTAATTTCACAAAGTCGTTGAAATCACAAGACATGGCATTCAGATGCTCTCAAAAGTTCAGTAATGCGTGTAACCGCCCTGGCTGTTCTGGCACTCGACGCAGCGAGTCCTCATAGAGTTGACCAGGGTGGTGAAGATCCTCTGTGGAAGCGCCTGCCACTCAGCCTGCCACTCAGCCTGCAGCTCCTTGTAGAGGTGCTGAACATCCCTGGGGGGGGGGTGGTTGCTCCTCACTTTGCGATCCAACTCATCCCAGAGGTTCTCAATCGGGTTGAGATCGGGACTGCATGCTGGCCACTCCATTCTGTTGATTCCAGACTGCTGCAGGAAGTCGTCGACCACTCTTGCCCTGTGGGGGCGAGCGTTGTCATCCTGGTAGACAGCCTGCGGTCCCATCTGCTGCAGTGTAGGCACAGCCAGCGGTCGAAGGATCTCATCCCGGTATCGGAGGCCAGTGAGGTTACCCTGTACATGAAACAAGGGTGTTCTGTGGTGAAGGCTGAAGGCCCCCCTGACCATTACAGAACCTCCACCAAAGGCCACCTTTTCTTGGACAGTGGCGTCAATGCAGCGTTCCCCTTGGCGCCTCCAGACCCTCAGTCGGTCGTCGTTGTGGTTCAGGGTGAAGCGTGATTCATCACTGAACAGGACCTGGGACCATTGCTGACGTGTCCACCTCACGTGACGTCTGCAGAAGGCGCGGCGTGCTGCCCTATGAGCTGGAGTTAAGCGTGGCCGTACAGCTGGGCGACGAGAACGAAGGCTAAACCCATGAAGGCGATTCCGTATGGTCTGCTGGCTGATGTTGGTGTTAGTAGCCACCCTCAGCTGCCTTCGAATAATGCTGGAAGAGGCTGTTCTTGTTTGCAAGGCTAGTCGTTCAATGAGACGATCTTCACGTGGAGTTGTCTTCTTTGGTCGCCCAGGTCTGCGTCTTTCCTGGACCCTCCCAGTGGCTGGGAAACGTTGAACCAGTCTGACAATGACCGAGATGGACACTTGAAGTCGCCTGGCCACTTCTCGCTTGGGGACACCATCTTGGAACCATGCAACAGCTCGTCCCCTCTCAAACTCGTTCAATTTTCGTCGGGGAGGCATTGTCAGAAAATGTCTAATACTGGTGGTATGTCTTCTCAAAAAGCCAAGCAAGTGGCAGCATCTCACACATAATCAGCAGTGCTTGCACGTGCATAATGGTTTTTCCATGTGGCTTGTGCAATGTGTTCGGGCTGAACGGTCCAAAACAAGTTCCTTTTTCGCAAGTTTCCGCTTTTTCTTTTGCTACCAAACTCAGTAGTACAGAATCCCGTGCAATTTTCCCACTAACACAACATCGCCCACTTACCGCTGAACAAGAATTCATAACAATTTGGTTTGACTGAGAAATAAGGAACAGTAGCGAACTGATTTTATTGACCACCTGTTTTCTCATAGTGATCCTTAACTTTTTGTGAGTAGTGTATATATATATATACGTTCACCTACGCCATCATTCATCCTCCATTGATTACCCTGAAGAAGCCTCCCCCGGGGGCGAAACTTTTGCATCACTATATCTTTCATATTCATTTAAAAAAAAACTGTTGAGGAGATTGTTTTAAAGTATGTTCTTAATGTTTTACTTTCCTATAATTCAACGTTCAATAAACTCCGCTTTTCTTGCTTTGTTTTTATTTTTGAGATACGAAAACGACATAAGCCTACACAAAAATATATACAAAATAAACCCAACGCCAGATTATGATTAGTTTTACTTCGGCATTGCTGTCAAGCTGCATTCATAACAACATGGCCCGAAAATCTGTCGAGGTCCTTGAATTGTTTTGAGTAGTAACAAAACTTGTATTGTTATTTTCCAGGGAGCGCTACTTCCACAGAGCTCGTCCTGTTCACCAAACTGATGACCTGGAACGATGCGCATGCGCACTGCGTATCAGAGGGAATGACCTTGGCCTTCGTTGACGAGGACAGCAGCACGTTCATAGAGCAGAGAATGACAGACACTGACTTCACGGACACAATGTGAGCTTTGCCCCTCTTATAATGGAGATAAATCTGAAGAATAATCACTTCGATTTTTTTGTAACTACCAAAAGCTATATATGAAATTGAGAAAAAGTCATCAACGTAAGAAAATGATACAACCGGAATAACAACAGTAGCAGCAGCAGCAGCAGCAGCAGAAACTGCAGAAGCAGAAACTGCAGCAGCAGCGACGACAACAACAACAACAACAACAACAACAACAACAACAATAACAACATCATCATCAACAACAACACTAAACAGCAACAACAACAACAACAACAACAACAACAACAACAACAACAACAACAACAACAACAACAACAAACAACACTGAACAACCAGAACAATCAGGAGACTTAGCTGCATTTTATTAGTTTTAACTCAATTTACGTTGAACGTTCCCCCAACTTATTTGTCTTGCTGTTTTTCTCACAGAACCCAACCGTTTTGGATGGTAATTTACGACTCGGACCTAGCAGACACGAGTACGATGAACGTTCACCTAACTTACTTTTCTTGCTATTTTTCTCACAGAACCCAACCGTTTTGGATCGGAATTTACGACTCGGACCTAGCAGACACGAGTTCGAACGACGCGGGATATTCGTGGTCTTCCAACTGCCAGTCTCTGGAGGGATCCTGGACCAACTGGAAGACTGGAGAACCCCAGATGACTGACAAGCGCTTCTGCGTTGCCATGGAGAGAAACAGACCCTCTTATCGCGGTGACTATTGCTCCAACGCAAGATCCTTTTTGTGCAGTCGCCGCACGACAGGTGACTATACACTATTTTTATTAATTTTTTTACCTCTTTTGCATGCAGGCTACTTCAACCCATCTTTCTCGCCTCATTTCTTTCTTTCTCTTTTTTTATTTTTTTTATTTGGGGGGGGGGGGGGAGCATCCTTTTTCATTGATCTATTTTTTTCAATGAAATTTAAACTTTAATATACACTTTGTGGTCCAGTGGTTGTATCGCTCATTGCGACAGTATCAATTGACTATACACTTTTAGACATAGCTGAAAGAAGAGGATTGTTTTGAAATTATTTCTAAATTGCTCAAGAAGAAGTTGCGGCCTATAAACTGCAGAACTCGTTAGATCCCCGTTTGTCGCATAAAAGAGTGAGGCCTACCATCTCACATAACATATATATTACATATCCCCATATAACATATATATTACATATATTGTTGTTGATGATGATGATGTTGTTATGATATATTTATATTTATATTAAATATAAATATAATTATATGCAAAAGCTTAAAGAGCGAATTTTGCAGTGACATTCGCTCAAATGCAAGATCTATCTTCTGCTTTCGATTAACGCCAGGTGGGTACACTTTCAAACATAGGTGCTGACGGGCGCAGTGGCGTGGTGGTAAGACGTCGACCTCCTAATCGGGAGGTCGTGAGTTCAAATCCCGGTCGCTGCCGCCTGGTGGGTTAAGAGTGGAGATTTGTCCGATCTCTCAGGTCAACTTATGTGCAGACCTGCTAGTGACTTAACCCCCTTCGTATGTACGTACACGCAAGCACAAGACCAAGTGCGCACGGAAAAGATCATGTAATCCATGTCGGAGTTCAGTGGGTTATGGAAACACGAAAATACCCAGCATGCCTACCCAACGAAAGCGGAGTGAAGCTGACTATGCTCTCAGAATATAGTGTGAGGAACCAAAATGGGCAAACGAGCTCACACGTCACCAGAATTTCTGGAACGCTGAAGAAGAAAAACATAGGCGCAAGAGAAGGATATGTGCTCTATATGATACAGCAGAGCCTAAACTTCTGATAGTTGATGCAAAGCAAGTGTGCCATCGTCACATGTGCGAAACAGATGTAACTCTTTTATGTAAATTCAAGATTTTACATAAATGTCGAAACCTTGAGACCCGTTCTCGAGTTTCGTGCAACATCCGCTGTGTATATGCGATGTCCGGTTTAAGGAGCCATTAGTAAATGTCCAAAACAGGTAATTTGCCGGTGCGGACGTTAAACAGCATTCGTCATTCACTCCGGCAGCTAAGTGTGCTCCCTGTTAAAAGATATTGAGCAAAACTATAATATTATGGTTCACATTTTAGTCCAATCAATGGGGATCGACCTTTTGCGGCCTCCAGTCTTAATGGACTTTTCAGAATCCCATGCGTCTGGCGAAAGCTTGAAGAGAAAATACTACTTTACTAAGAATTGAAGGCCATCTCCGTCCCGTGAATACAGTTCACATCACCGTCTCAGATCTGGTCAGGCTTTTACACGGGATAAGACCATTCCTCCACTTGGTCACATACCAAACACGAACAGCCTGGGTGCCCTCTGTGCACAGTGGTATTTGTTTTAAAAATTTGATTTCGCAAAAGGTCCTGTGCCTTTTTAAGAAATCAATTTATTAAACAATTCCAACTCACGACAGCAAGCTTTCAGTGTGTTGATTTTGCTGGAATGTGGCCATATGGCGCGGGGGGGGGGGGGGGGGGGGGGGGGGGGGGGGGGATGGTGGTCTTATCTCGTGTTGAAGCCTGGCAAGACCTGAGACGATGAAGAAACTTGTTTCGCGAGGCGGAGTGGAGTTCAAATGTTTTGATTAGCAAGAGCTCTTGTACTTTAAACAAGATAAGTAGCTGTTAGCTTCGTCTTTTCTCTCTTCGATTTACAAATCACAATGGAACAATGCACGGTAATGAACATTTCTTTGTGTTTGTTCAACAGCCTCATGTCCGACCGAGATCGACTGCTTTTCACGTGAGTTTTTGTTTGTGCTACGACGACGACGACGACGATGACGATGACGTTTTAGACGACGACGATGATGATGATCATGATGATCATGATGATCATGACGATGATGATGATGACGACGACGATGAAGAAGAGGAGGATTATGATGATGAAAAGTGGGAAAGTGATAAGGAGTAAGAGACGGAGAGAGAGAGAGAGAGACAGAGAGAGAGAGAGACAGACAGACAGACAGACAGACAGAGAGACAGAGAGAGAGAGAGAGAGAGAGAGAGAGAGAGAGAGAGAGAGAGAGAGAGAGAGAGAGAGAGTATATATCAGAATGCTAGAAGTAACAGGAACCAATTAGACGTACAACATCAGTTTTATTTTCTCTCAGTCACCATAGACTCGTCAGACATGGTCGGGGCTGGGTCGTCAAGCAGCACACCGGAACTGACCTGTCAAACTTCCGTCACTTCCACCCTGACAGGTACGAAGAAGGCACAATCTTTTCTTTTTTTCATGAAGTTTTGATTAATTGTCTTCTCTTAATTTGACATGGATGTATCAGTTAAAATATATCAGTCTGTATTGCAGTTCTTTCATTTGATGAAAAGAAATGTTATGAGATAAATGTCCTGCCCTTTGGAACAATCCCTCGCTTTTCTGTCTCTGGCTGAAAGCCTACACAAAGTGTATATGTGTGTGTGTGTGTGTGTGTGTGTGTGTGTGTGTTATACTGTCGCAGTGAGAGAGGCGACCACAGGCACCACAAGCGACAGCGAACAGACAAGTGATGCTGTCGCGATAAACGAGGCGACCACAGGCACCACAAGCGACAGTGAACAGACAAGTGATACTGTCGCAGTAAACGAGGCGACCACAGGCACCACAAGCGACAGTGAACAGACAAGTGATACTGTCGCAGTGAACAAGGCGACCACAGGTACCACAAGCGACAGTGAACAGACAAGTGATACTGTCGCAGTGAACAAGGCGACCACAGGCACCACAAGCGACAGTGAACAGACAAGTGATACTGTCGCAGTAAACGAGGCGACCACAGGCACCACAAGCCACAGTGAACGGTCAAGTGATACTATCACAGTGAACGAGACGATCACAGGCACCACAAGCGACAGTGAACAGACAAGTGATACTATCACAGTGAACGAGGCGACCACAGGCACCACAAGCAACAGCGAACAGACAAGTGATTCTGTTTCAGTGACTGAGGCGACCACAGGCACCGCAAGCGACAGTGGAAAGACAAGTGATACTATCACAGTCAACGAGGCGACTATAGGCACCGCAAGCGACATAAAACAGACTAGTGATACTGTCGAAATAAACGAGCCAACCACAGGCACCACAAGCGACAGTGAACAGACAAGTGATACTATCACAGTGAACGAGACGACCACAGGCACCACAAGCGACAGTGAACAGACAAGTGATACTATCACAGTGAACGAGGCGACCACAGGCACCACAGGCCACAGTGAACAGACAAGTGATACTATCACAGTGAACGAGGCGACCACAGGCACCACAAGCGACAGTGAACAGACAAATGATACTATCACAGTGAACGAGAGGACCACAGGCACCACAGGCCACAGTGAACAGACAAGTGATACTATCACAGTGAACGAGGCGACCACAGGCACCACAAGCGACAGTGAACAGACAAGTGATACTATCACAGTGAACGAGGCGACCACAGGCACCACAAGCGACAGTGAACAGACAAGTGATATTATCACAGTGAACGAGGCGACCACAGGCACCACAAGCGACAGTGAACAGACAAGTGATACTATCACAGTGAACGAGACGACCACAAGCGACAATGAACAGACAAGTGATACTGTCACAGTGAACAAGGCGACCACAGGCACCACAAGCGACAAAGAACAGACAAGTTATACTATCACAGTGAACGAGACGACCACAGGCACCACAAGCGACAGTGAACAGACAAGTGATACTATCACAGTGAACGAGGCGACCACAGGCACCACAGGCCACAGTGAACAGACAAGTGATACTATCACAGTGAACGAGGCGACCACAGGCACTACAAGCGACAGTGAACAGACAAGTGATACTATCACAGTGAACGAGGCGACCACAGGCACCACAAGCGACAATGAACAGACAAGTGATACTGTCGCAGTGAACGAGGCGACCACAGGCACCACAAGCCACAGTGAACAGACAAGTGATACTATCACAGTGAACGAGGCGACCACAGGCACCGCAAGCGACAGCGAACAGACAAGTGATACTGTTTCAGTGAATGAGGCGACCACAGGCACCGCAAGCGACAGTGGAAAGACAAGTGATACAATCACAGTCAACGAGGCGACCATAGGCACCGCAAGCGACAGTGAACAGACAAGTGATACTATCACAGTGAACGAGGCGACCACAGGCACCACAAGCGACAGTGAACAGACAAGTGATACTATCACAGTGAACGAGGCGACCACAGGCACCGCAAGCGACAGCGAACAGACAAGTGATACTGTTTCAGTGAATGAGGCGACCACAGGCACCGCAAGCGACAGTGGAAAGACAAGTGATACAATCACAGTCAACGAGGCGACCATAGGCACCGCAAGCGACATGAAACAGACAAGTGATACTGTCGTAGTGAACGAGGCGACCATAGGCACCGCAAGCGACATGAAACAGACAAGTGATACTATCACAGTGGACAAGGTGACCACAGGCACCACAAGCCACAGTGAACAGACAAGTGATACTGTCGGAGTGAACAAGGCGACTACAGGCACCACAAGCCACAGTGAACAGACAAGTGATACTGTCGGAGTGAACAAGGCGACTACAGGCACCACAAGCGACAGTAAACAGACAAGTGATACTGTCGCAGTGAACGATGCGACCACAGGCACCACAAGCGACAGTAAACAGACAAGTGATACTGTCGCAGTGAACGAGGCGACTACAGGCACCACAAGCGACAATGAACAGACAAGTGATACTGTCGCAGTGAACGATGCGACCACAGGCACCACAAGCAACAGTGAACAGACAAGTGATACTGTCGTAGTGAACGAGGCGACCACAGGCACCACAAGCGACAGTAAACAGACAAGTGATACTGTCGCAGTGAACGATGCGACCACAGGCACCACAAGCGACAGTGAACAGACAAGTGATACTGTCGCAGTGAACGAGGCGACTACAGGCACCACAAGCGACACTTTTCCAATCACAGACAACACCATACCAGTCACAAGAAACACTAATCCAGTCACAGACAAAACCAATCAAGTCAAAGACAAGACCAATCAAGTCACAGACAACACCAATCAAGTCACAGACAACACCAATCAAATCACAGACAAGACCAATCAAGTCACAGACAAAACCAATCAAGTCACAGACAACACCAATCAAGTCACAGACAACACCAATCAAGTCACAGACAACACCAGTCAAGTCAAAGACAAGACCAATCATGTCACAGACAAGACCAATCCAGTCACAGACAACACCAGTCAAGTCAAAGACAAGACCAATCATGTCACAGACAAGACCAATCCAGTCACAGACAACACCAATCAAGTCACAGACAACACCAATCAAGTCAAAGACAAGACCAGTCAAGTCACAGACAAGACCAATCAAGTCACAGTCAAGACCAATCATGTCACAGACAAGACCAATCCAGTGACAGACAAGACCAATCAAGTCACAGGCAAGACCAATCATGTCACAGACGACACCAATCAAATCACAGTCGAGATCAATCATAACACAGACAAGATCAATCAAGTCACAGACAACACCAATCAAATCACAGACAACACCAATCAAATCACAGACAAGACCAATCAAGTCACAGACAAAACCAATCAAGTCACAGACAAGACCAATCAAGTCACAGACAACACCAATCAAGTCACAGACAACACCAATCAAATCACAGACAAGACCAATCAAGTCACAGACAAAACCAATCAAGTCACAGACAAAACCAATCAAGTCACAGACAAGACCAATCAAGTCACAGACAACACCAATCAAGTCACAGACAACACCAATCAAGTCACAGACAACACCAATCAAGTCACAGAAAACACTAATACAGTCAAAGACAACACTAATCCAGTCACAGACAACACCAATCAAGTCACAGACAACACCAATCAAGTCACAGACAACACCAATCAAGTCACAGAAAACACTAATACAGTCAAAGACAACACTAATCCAGACACAGACAACACCAATTCAGGCTCGGACACCACTAATCCTACCCAAGAAAACGCTAGCATGAAATACACAACTGATTCAATCCCAGACAGCAACGGTAAGACTTCTGAGGGCAAAACAGCAGGAACGACTTTGTCAACGGAACCAACTCAGCTAGCACCGACCACAAAGCCTTCCAAGCGGTCACTGTCACTGCCAAAGCAATGCACGTGCATCACAAACCAGCCATTACGTAATAATACCTTGATGACGTCACAGGCTGACAACGTCACGAGAGCCATCAAAGAGGCTCTAAGCGTTGACGTCAAAAGTCTGTCGTCATACCGCCGCAAGAAAGAAAGTGCCGAGGACCCAAGGCCGTCCACGAAGCAGATAGGTTACGGATGGGGGATAGCTATGTGTAGTGTCTTTGCTGTCGTGGTTGTCCTTGATCTGCCCTATATGTACAGGAATGCGCGTTACGGCAAATTCAATAAACGCTAGTTCCGACCTCGACAGTTCATTTTTTTGTCGGTTGATCTAAAAGATTTAGGCTGCTAAAAAGGTCTATCTGGATACTCGGACACATTTTTTCATGTGTAAATGATCACGTGCACTGCCATAAATCTGTCCATGCGTTTACAAGGGACACTAGCAGCCCTCCACTTGGTCACATACCAAAAATGAACATCCTGACTCTTCATGTGCAGATTTTTTTTTTTTTTTTTTTTTTTGGGGGGGGGGGGGGGGGTGCCTAAATGAGCACGTACATTGAAATGGCGGGGATGACAGCTACGAAATGTATTCGGCAAAACACAATGCCAGTCCGTGCAGAAAGCTGCCAGGCTGTGGGTGTGACAAAGTGGAAGAATGTGTACAGTACATGACGTTTACACGGGACGGAGGGTGCTTTGTGGCGGCTGAACTTGATAAGCGGGTCTAAATGCTCAAACAGTTGAACGGTCGCCCTCCCCCGCTCCCCCTCTGTCTCTGTCTCTGCCCCCCCCCCCCCCTGTCTCTCTCTCTCTCTCTCTCTCTCTCTCTCTCTCTCTCTCTCTCTCTCTCTCTCTCTCTCTCTCTCTCTCTCTCTCTCTCTCTCTCTTTCTCTTTCTCTCGCTCTCTCTCTGCTTCATTGGTCGGGCTATTGTGTTCCTCTTTTCCATTCCTGAGAAATCTGTTTTATGCTGGAAGGAGAGAGAGAGAAAGAGAGAGAGAGAGAGAGAGAGAGAGAGAGAGGGAGGGAGGGGAGAGGGGGGAGTGATGATTTACTTTGTGCGGCAGTCAGCATAAGCTAATCGAGACAGTGAATCTCCAAAGATTCTTTGGATAGTAAGCCGAGACTGTATTCGTCATAGTGACGTCACACTGTAAATGTCGATGACGTAATTTTCGTAACCATGTCTCTTGTCTAGGAAACACGAAGGTTTGGAAAGTATTTCTTATAAACATAATATTATTGCTAAGACCAGCGATAGTGGCATGAAGCAATGTCAATGTTTAGAATGCTTCATGATTACTAACATTCTCGTCCATTCGAGAGCAATGTAACCTAGGTATCGCTTGACGACAGACAACAATCGTCGTAACGTAAAACCAACGATCAGTCCCAGTCTGTTCGTCAAGACCCGAAGAAGTCCTGTACGAAAGATTCTAGGCAGACACTGAATTCTCTTCACAGAGGATTGGATCAGCTGTTTTATTTGTATACCTGTATCTACACTGAATTCGCTAACCTGTTCGTCGATGAAGAATAACCACTTGGTGTAACCTGCTGGACCTGTTGTCTACGTCGACCTGTCGTCACTGGATCGTCGTCGTCACAACATTTGCTGTTCGTCATCCTGTCTTCATTATTTCTTCGACCTCAAGCAAAGCGTCTAACACTATAACTCATCGTCATCATATGTTCTAGAAACTGTGTTTTTCACCAGAAACTTTTGAAGAAGAATGACTTGTGTTCTCCCATTGTGGGCATCTATTTATTAATTGACCTGTAGTAAATAGAGGATGTTGTGAATTTTGAACAATATATAGTTAGCCACTTATAAACGAAATTGTTCAAACTAAATTAACGCTGTTGTGTATTCTTTGGGCAAGAGAGTACAGTGTCAGCACAGAAAGAGATTGTGTGTATCTCAACCAAACGTTTATACCCAAGACCAATTGGTAAAATCGTCACATACACATACACACACACACACTCACCACACACTCACCACACACACACACGCGCGAGCACACACATACACACACACACACACACACACACACACACACACACACACACACACACACACACACACACACACACACACATTAATTATATGTTTCATTTTACAAACACACGATCATGCACGTTGAAAGAAGGGAGGTAATCGACGCGCAAGAAACTATTTAAACGTTAAACACGCTTGCTTCCCTTGCTTTCACTCAGTCGTTGATGTATCGTACCCATTCTGATAATCCTCGCTCCACGGCTGTCGCCAGTTGTCTCTCTGACCGGACGCGAAAGTCCTACGCGAATCTATCAAAAGAAGAATACAGAGTTATCTCCCATATGTTGTTCACGAGCAGTGTTCGCGAGACGAATATGATTGCAGATTGGCCGACTTCGACAGTGATCTCCGTTCTGTTCTTCACAGTTATGATAAAGACATTGTTCTGAGGTCAAAACAAGTCGACATCTTGGGACTGCTGCCGGAAGGAGACCGTAATAATATGGTTGCATCACTGTAAAAAAATTCGTATCATCCTGACCTCAGGTCAAAATGAGTTCGGCTCATTCTATCCCTGACAGGATGCCTTGGTTTTCCTTGTCTGGCGAGGAAATCGATTTTTTTTCTACATATTTAGATCTTTTCGTAATGTGTTATGGATGTAAGCAGATTCGCGATCGGCGATAATGATTTTTCATGGTGTTGTGTAATTTTTAGATTACAAAGGAATTGATAATTATGAATAAGACAGTTTCAAGCGAGTTATTTTTCGCGGCTGTATTTACTGTGCAAACAACTCTAAATATGGCATACATGTCACGTGATAATCAACCGTTTGGTTTCGGCGCTGGCTGGAGCAGACAATTTTTTTGCCAGTGATGCAACCATATATTACAGTCTCCTTCCGGCAGCAGTCCCAAAATGTCGACTTGTTTTGACCTTAGAACGATGTCTTTATCATAACTGTGAAGAACAGAACGGAGATCACTGTCGAAGTCGGCCAATCTGCAATCATTGTCGTCTCGTGAACACTGCTCGCGAACAACATATGGGAGATAACTCTGTATTCTTGTTTTGTTAGATTCGCGTTGGACTTTCGCGTCCGGTCAGAGAGACAACTGGCGATAGCCGTGGAGCGATTATTATCAGAATGGTATCGTACTACATTGAGGACATTTAGGGTTCGATGTGCGATACCATTTTGTTATTACAGACACTGATAGGGTATATCTCTTTTATCTGATATAATTATTGATCTGACCATCAGTCAGTTAAGCAAGTTCAAGAAGTCAAGCGATTGGAACAAAACATTTCGAATAAACACGGACATCTCTCTCTCTCTATATATATATATACTGTTCAAAAAAAGAAACGCATAGCTTGTAATATTTGGATAATTTAGTTATATGGCTACAAGGATATCCACCAAACTGCAGAAAATGTTTATCTGGTCGTCGACCTTTCGTCCATTGCCACAAGTGAGCTCTGCACGTGACGCATGCGTTATCAGTGGCTACAATGTCAAAATTGCTCATTTGGCATGACCACTCGTCATGCTTCAGTGTAATCTCGTGAAACTCGGGGAATATTGAGCTCTCACCATGTCTTCCAAAACCCATAAAAGCGGATTGTTCGCCACAAAGAAATCAGACGACAATTCAGCGACGAAAGATGGCCCGATTGAGCAGAGAAGACCGCCAAATTGCATTGGGTCGTTTACAAGCAGGCCAAAGTCAAAGTGCAATCGCCAGGCACTTCCACGTGTCCCAGAGCACCATCAGTAGACTGTGGGTCAGGTTTCAAGCCACTGGCTCCGTTGCTGACTTGCCACGAGCGGGAAGACCAAGGGCGACAACTGCTGCTCACGACCGCTTCATACGGCTCCGCCACCTCCGGAATCGTTTCCTGTCGGCCTCATCTTCTGTCCAGGCTCTCCCCGGGCCACACCGATTATCGGACCAGACCGTGCGGAACCGCCTGCATGAAGCTGGTTTGAGAGCTCGCAGACCTCACAGAGGAGCTGTCCTCACCCGCCGCCATCGCCAGAACCGAGTGCAGTGGGGCAACCAGCACCTTCGCTGGACCGTCCGGAATCACTGGAGACACGTGTGGTTCAGCGACGAGTCCTACTTCCTGCTCCAGCGACATGATGGTCGGA
>NC_090253.1:46579257-46611757 GCF_037325665.1 Littorina saxatilis | reverse complement strand
CCGCATGCCGCACGTCTAGGGGCCAACCTCCTCTGAGTCCTTGTAATCTAGCCTAGGGCCTTGCGGTACCCAGTTTACGCCTGTCGCCGCGATTGAGGCACTACATAGGGCTTGTTGTGGAGAGGTTATTGTACTGGCAGGAGAGACTGACGCATTCTGCTCTCTTTTCGCATTGTCCTAAAAAGGACAGACGGTGCTAGCCAGCGGTGAGGGCTGAAAGCGAGAAGTGACAAGCACAAGACACTTCGCCAACACACTAGACACGTCACACAACCGTTTGGCAGGCGTTAAAGCCATATGTACTCGATGACTATACACGCTAATTGCTTTACCAACAGCTGGAGACATGCTAAATTAAGTTCCCTGCAAGATATTGTGGTCTAGGACCCCTTAAATGTTGAGATATTTGAATTTTTATTTTGATCTAGATCGTCCTATTTATAGATTTGCCAACAGAGGTAACGTTGACGCAAGGGAAATAACTCCGCGTCTTTGTTGACATCCTCACTTTTTCAGAGGCTAGAACAAGCTGTAATGCATGTATATGGTCCGCGCATGGCGACATATCGTCATTACATGGTCTTATGGTGCGTTTGACATCGATTATGGGCAAACTACACTTTGTAAACACGGGAGCGCGTACATATGCCTTTAAAGAGCATAAATTAATAGGAGTTACCGTTGATCAAGAATTGAAATGGCAAACTCACTTGAGTAAAATTTGCAAATTAGTATCTAAAAATGTGTACTTATTGTCTAAATTAAGACATTATGCCGATGTGGAAGCACTCAAGTTGTTTTATTACGCCCACATAATGCCCCATATCAACTTTGCTTCAACACTTTGGGATAACTGCAGTGATGTTCATCTCAAACGACTCAATTCTCTTCATCGCCGTGCTGCAAAACTAATTCTGCATGAGTCAAATAAGCCAACAGATGATAAATTAAAGCTCCTTGATTTCCTTCCCTTTAAAAAAGATCAGTTGACGCTAAACAAGGCTGTCTTTTGTACAAAGTAATTAACAATAATGTTCCTGGATATTTAAAATTACATTTCAGACATGCCACAAACAGATATGGGTCCCAGAACCTAATTCCCCCCATCCTTCGTCTAGACTTGTATAAGTCAAGTTTAGCCTTCTCAGGAGCGTCTCTATGGAATTCCACACCCCTACCCCTCCGAAATGCCTCCTCTGTGAAAACGTTTAGGCGCCAGTTTCATTCCCGCTTAATGGGTAAATAGAACACTTTTCATGTCTGATATTTTAGTGCTTTTTTACATTTAGTCAAGTTATGTTTGTATTTTGATTTGTTCTTTATGTGTATGTATTGATAATGATATACATGCAAATGATTGGGACAATTCCTCCCCACATTTTTTTCTCCCTTTTGTTATCTATATATATATACGACTAGTGTCTGTCTGTCTGTGTGTCTGTCTGTCTGTGCGCGATGCGCGGCCAAGGTTCTCGATGGATCTGTTTCAAATTTGGTGATCATATTCAGGTACACCCTGGACACAACCTGGTCGATGAGATATTTCAACACGTGCTCTCAGCGCGCAGCGCGGAACCGATTTTGGTTCCACCTCAGCTATTTTGGTTCCACCGGCTCAGCTTACCCGGGCCCCCATACCGACACACCATAGCCGCTACACCACATCACAACGCCAAAGTTCTCGGTGGTTCTTTTTCAAATTTGGACACCGTATTCAGCTACACCCCGGACACAATATCATCGATGAGATATTTCAACACGTGCTCTCAGCGCGCAGCGCTAAACTCATGTTCGTTTTTGTGTTCATTTCACCATTATAAGTAACTCTTCCTTATCTTCTCCAGTGTTTGGCGTTTATCTCCCTTCCTTCGTGTGGCTTTCCCGTTCAGTTGTAAGTTACTATTTATTTTTAGAATGTCACTGCGCTGTCCAGAACGCTTCCCTTGCACCCGTAAGTTGTTCTTACTGTCAAAGTGAAAAGGTCGAATCAATTTATAGCCACGCGAAAAATACACTCTCACCTATCTCTATATATTTATAGATACAGATATGCATATATATATACGGCTTCTCTGTGTGTGTGTGTGTTTGTGTGTGTGTGTGTAGGCAAAAACCTATGTATTATAGAGTTCTGTTTGTGATGGGGTCTAGCGGCTTTTGTCTGTCTGTATGTTCTGGCATGTGAGAAGCCACAGCAGATAATATAGGGCTAAGAAATAAGCTCTAAAATTCTCAATCCCGTTTGACAGGACTTCGCCTTTCAAAGGTGATTGTGGTGAACCGCCACGCTGTCTGTCTCCGCGCCGTTCACCCCAAATTCCCGTTTCTGAGAGTGACTATTTTTAGAATGTCACTGCGCTGTCCAGAACGCTTCCCTTGCACCCGTAAGTTGTTCTTACTGTCAAAGTGAAAAGGTCGAATCAATTTATAGCCACGCGAAAAATACACTCTCACCTATCTCTATATATTTATAGATACAGATATGCATATATATATATACGGCTTCTCTGTGTGTGTGTGTGTTTGTGTGTGTGTGTAGGCAAAAACCTATGTATTATAGAGTTCTGTTTGTGATGGGGTCTAGCGGCTTTTGTCTGTCTGTATGTTCTGGCATGTGAGAAGCCACAGCAGATAATATAGGGCTAAGAAATAAGCTCTAAAATTCTCAATCCCGTTTGACAGGACTTCGCCTGCAGAGGTGATTGTGATGAACCGCCACGCTGTCTGTCTCTGTCTCGCGATTCACCCCGGCGAAGCCGGGTATTCCTCTAGTTAGTTATATGCTGCAATTTCCACACTATATTGTTTTTCCCATTTTTGAGTGTGTATACAAAACCATAACCCTTTTCCGTATTACTATTTACATTACGTACGTCTGTAAGAAAAAATAACCTTGTCAATTTTACTATCTCTATTCTGTGCGTCTATATTAAATGTTTGTATAAGGGACAGGTTGTAAGATTAGGCTTTGCCTAAAACCTTTATCCTTTGGTAATAAAGTTCAGTTTCAGTTTCAGTTTCTCTCTCTCTCTCTCTCTCTCTCTCTCTCTCTCTCTCGCTCTCTCTCTCTCTCTCTCTCACACACACACACACACACACACACACGCACACACACACACACACACACACACACACACACACACATACACACTCACACACGCACACGCACACACACACACACACACACACACACACACACACACACAGAGGCTCATACACACAGGCTCACACACACGCACACACATACGCACACACACACACACACACACACACACACACACACACACAGGCTCACACACACACACACACAGTTTGTCTCTGTCTTTCTGTCTGTGTCTATGTATGCATCTGTCTGCGTCTCTGTCTGTGTGTGTCTGTGTCTCTTCCTCAGTCTATGTCTGTCACATTGTTGCGGATCCTAGTCTGTTGCGTACTCGGAGGGTACGAAGACCTCACCTTTTACGTTATAAATCAGAACAAGAATGAATTTTGTTTCTAAAAAAAATTCTATCACACCACTATTGCAGATTCATGCACAAAACACACAAGACGTATTTGTAAATTTATAGATTCAACTTTTATTTACTGGCTTGTTCCGTGGTCTGTATCGTTCATATATCCTGGATCTAATTCTAAAAGTCACTCATCTTGAAAATACGCAGTGATGATGTTGACAGTCGGAACGTCGTGTGGTCCAGGCTGGTTATCGTCGAACGGTTACATAGAGTTCATCATTGATGATCAGGAAAACATCGCACGAAGTTAGAGGGTTGATTGTGAAAAAAAAACTCGTCCCTCAGATCTCGAACTGGAAACTCGTAGTCGTAACTCGAAACACCAACATATCGAGAAAAGATTCCATCACCCTGACGGTTACCGGCTACCGCTGTCGCTCACTGCCAGATCTCTGGTCGCTCCGTGAAAGATAGGGTGTCTCCTCTGTGTAAGCTCTTGCCAACTTCGTTCGCCCTTGGCGATGGGTTTTGCTTCTAGGCATGGGCATAGAACGGTGTTGTTGTGGTCCTCTCATGCTTTCGCTCCTTCTCTTCCACTTTCCGTTGCCTTTTCTTTTCGATCGTTATTCTTTTCTCTCCCTGCGCAGACTCCTTAATCGCTAACCGAAACTCATCTTTGCGTTGTTAGCTAACCTAGACCAATGGAAACTCTTGTCTATTCGCGAAAATAGCGATCAAGAATTTCGTACCTAATAATAACCTCATTTATTATCTAACTCCTTATGTTCCCAATACTAATGAACAAAGTAAACTGACGATCAATCGAAAGTAAAAGAATAAGCTTTGAAGGAAACTCCTTCAAGAAATACGACAACTCCTTGATGACAAACAAAATGACGTCAACTGATAGCAAAACTTTGACGTAATTATACTTCGGTTTTCCCGACAATTCATAGGCACTTGCTGCATCACCTAATTAAATAGACCATAGGTGCCTGACGGTGCTCGGTATTTGTATGGACCTGAATAGCTTGCGTACATTTTCGCAACATACGCCCCTCCTCTTGAGCTGAAACATTCATGTTTAAGCTAAACCTAGTTATTCAGTCTGCTCAAATAGTCGGCCCCAACGTTATCAATCACTTGGATGATTTTAACAGTAAAGGAGTACTGTTGTAACTGGAGTGCCCATCTCATGAGACGTCCATTCTCTGTTTTGGTCTTCTGCAGTCACTACAGAATCGAATCGACCCATCCTTCTTTTTCACTAATACAATCGGACTGTTGTATGGTGAAATGCTAGGTTCTATGACACCTAACTTCAGCATGTCATTGACCTCCTTCTTCACTATTTCTACTTGTGAAAAAGGTAGCTTGTACTGTTTTACATGCACAGGTTCTTGTGATGTCAGTTTGAACTCACACTCTTCACTGACACATTTCCCAGGTATGTCTTTGAGTGCTTTGACCTTCCTGTCACAAAGTGCTTATATTTCTGCTTGTCTCTGTGGTTCTAGGTCTGGATTGATGTATACATCTTTGGGACCTTCTTTTGGTTTTAGGGAAAGCATGGGAAAACGGTCTATCCCTAAATCGCCCATTTCATCATCATGCACGTCATCCACCACCACCGCCACTATTTCTGGAACTTCCACTATAGTTTTTGCTTTGGTTTGCTCGGACTTGTTCTCTTTGGACTCTGACTCGCGTTCTACATACAACTTCAGCAGATTTGCATGTAGCAGCTTGTCACGTCCCTTGATTTTCACCCTGTAGTTGCAACTACCGACTTTCTCTATCACTGGGTACGGACCCTTCCATGTCAGCTGCAATTTATTGTGCTTCTCAGGCAACAAAAGCAACACTTTGTCTCCAACCGCTAGACTTCTTTCTTTTGTCTTTTTGTTGTACGCTTTTGTGTACTTGAGAGCAGCCTTGCTGAGATTGTTCTTGGCAATCTCGCAAGTCTTCTCGATTTTGTTTGTGAGATCAACAATATGACTGACAGTGGAGCGTGTCTCATCTGCTGTGTCCTCATTCGTCCATACTTGACGTAGAACTTGCATGGGACCTCTGACTTCTCTGCCATACAGCAATTCAAATGGTGAGAATTTCAGACTTTCTTGTGGGACTTCCCTGTACGCGAACAGTAGCGCAGGGAGAAACTTGTCCCAGTCTTTTGGTTGCTCTTGGCAAAGCTTTTTCATCATGTGTTTGAGCGTAGAGTTGAATTTTTCAGTCAACCCGTTTGTCTGAGGATGCCACGGCGTAGTATGGATGCCTTTAATGTTCAGAAGTTTGTTTACCTCTTCCATAACCTCGCTTGTGAACTGGCTACCCCTATCGGTCAGTACCTCCCGAGGAATGCCCACTTTTGTCCACATGACCCACAAAGCTTCACTCACTGTTTCTGTTCTAATGTCTTTGAGTGGTGTAGCCTCTACGTACCGTGTAGCGTAGTCTACCATAGTCAATATGTATTTGTGCCCTCGGTTAGATGCGGGTATGATGGGCCCTACGATATCGACTCCCACTCGTTCAAACGGTGTCCCTATCAGCGGCATGCTTTTCATAGGCACTTTCCTTGTAGCCCCCTTCCGCGAGCTGCGTTGACACGCATCACATGACGCGCAATACCGTTTGACGTCACCACAAATCCCTGGCCAATAAAAATCGCGCCAAATTCTGTCTCTGGTGCGACGCACGCCTTGATGCCCGGCCATAGGTGTGTCGTGTGCTAATTTTAGAACGTCCGTTCTAAAACATTCTGGGACAACCACCTGTTTGCATGGACTGCCGTTGTCCATGTATATCCTATAAAGGATATCCTTTTTCCACTCGTAATGAGTGCCGTCTTTTGCCCCCTTGGCAACCCGATCGCGGATTTTTGCTAGAGAGGGGTCTGTCTTTTGCTCTCTAGACAAATCCTCTGGCCGAATCTGACCGAGATCGATTTGTTTCGGAACCCAGGGTTTTTTCTCCGCCTTCTGTTTTTCCTGGTTCCGAGTCTGTACAGGCGCACACATTTGTGGCTCTGCCTCCCGTTTCACAATTGGAAAAACAGGTACACTGATCTCGTTTTCATCCATATCTTTTCGGATATTACCGATCAGAACTTGGTGACACAAAGCCTTTGCCACCAACACGCGTGTGACTCCCGAGAAAAACGGTGTGTCCATTTGTACAACCGCTATCGGCATTTTTCTCTGGCGCGTATCCGCTAGGGTTATGTTCTGGTGTTCACCCGTATAACACTCCGGCGGAACTAGTGAAGAGTTCACCACTATACAAGTTGCGCCCGTGTCACGGATACCACTTGCGTCCTTTCCCTCAACCTGTACTCTACAGTTTGGATCGTATGCCTCGCCCTTACGACATTGGCATGTGACCTCGTCACCTGACGTTCGAACTGCAGCTAGTAATGTTGATGCATAATTACTGCTGGGTCTTGGCCCATCCAATCTTTTGGGACAATCACGCATCATGTGCGGCCCCCCACATCTGAAACACCCCTTCGTGTTGGGTGGTGGTCTATTCCCTGTTTGCCTGTTTGGATTACCCCCCGACCTCTGTCCAAAGTTATTGCCCTTGTGTGGCTGCCTATTGTCTGACTGTGCGTTACCCCCGGTTGGAGGTGGTCCATTACGCGGCTTATTGTCAAACCTACGCTCGCCCCCCTGTGACTGTCGCGGTGGCATGCGTCCACCGGCATCACGTGCATCTATGTATGTTTGCACATGTTTCACAACATCATCGATGTTAGTTGGATTTCTTTCCCTAACGAATCTGTTTTGGTCCGGAGTTAGGACATCCAACAGTTTGTCTGTGAGAATTAAATCCTCCAAGTCACCCGACTTCCCTTCCTTTTCGGACAACTCCTTCCATCTATCTAGATAGGTTTTCATGCGTTTTCGGCATTCTTTGATGCTCTCTTCCTTTTCCCACTTAACCTCTTTGAATCTCTTCCTGTAAGATTCAGCAGTCAGCTGAAAACGCTGCAAGATCGCTGTTTTCACCTCATCGTAGTTTACTGACTCCTCATCAGACAATTCGATGTACACCTGGCGTGCTTGACCTCGCAATTGCCCTGACAATCGAATTGCCCACTCATCTTCATCCCAATCTGATAGTTTTGCAATGCGTTCAAACTGTTTGAAGTAGGCTTCTATATCATCTTTGTCATCCAAAATTGGCAGATTGATATGTATCTTGCTACTTGACTCTCTGGGCATATGATGATTATTTTGGTTTACATTCTGATTTAAACCTAGGTCAACCATTTCCCGCATTTTCCTCAGTTCGAATTCTTGTTGCATTTCTATCTCTTCGCGTCTTTCTCGCGCCCTTCTTTCCTCCCTTCTGGCTTCTTCTTCCATTTCCGCCCTTTTCTGCTCCGCCTCTCTTTCCTCTTCGAGTTTCTTTTCCTCTCGATTTATCTCTTCCAGACGTCGCTTTTCGATATAGTCTGCCAACTCTATACCTGACAGACCCAGGATAATCCCATCCTGCTTGAATGCCAACAGCGGAGAATCCGCCTCCATAACCTGCCGTCTCGGCATTTTCTTAACTTGTCGGTGCAACAACTAGTCTCAGTTATTTTGCCAAAATACACTAAAGACTCAGTTCCTCAATCCTAATTTGTCTACACGTAACCCTGGTATACAAAAGTAAGGAATATAAGAGCACACCTCTAATCACTACCAGATTAGAACACCGACTGACTATAGTAGTTATGTCTTTAACCTAGACCTACTCGACTCCCGAGTTAACTGCTATATCAAACTTCCTTGTGAAGGGTTATAACAACTGATAACACAATCACCACAACGTGATCTGGCTTCCGAGTGACCTTGACACTAATTCAATAGCACAAAACCTAGTCACTACTGACACAGGAAACACACCAGCTTCACTAAAATAATCTATCACAACAAGATTATTTTCCTTACCTAGTCTCAGTATAGTGTCACATTGACCCAACTATACTAAACCAATATCGACTTTCGAAATTGGAAATCGGCTAACTGAATTTTACAATTCTGACTTTCAGAACCTAGACAAAAACAACCATAATGCTTTTATATGTCTATCCATCCAGTTAAGCTTTACTAGGTAAACTCGAGTTTTATAGGTTCAGCAATACCATGCTAATTCTCTACCTATCATCAAAACTCTCATCAGACCCTACTGCACTTCTTACAATAGTTCCGGTAAATCTTCATTCAAAACTCAGCTTCCCTGAGTTGAATTACTTTACTTTAATCTATGACAACTATATTTCTTATGCCACCAAGAAATACAAAGTCATGGACGATTTTAGTCCAAGCGTGCGCTTACATTCAAGTATTGCTTGACTAAAATGGAATAGTGCCTTCGCACAAAAGAATATATGTTGATGTTTCAGTTCGGTTTACAATGTTTCCCTTTCTTTTGGAATTCGTAAATTGGCTATCTCAAGAAAACCTACCTCGCGTCCAAGATAATTTTCCCAAGGAAACCAATCACAATTCTTTCACTCATACACGTACTTCTACTGGTATCACCTACTGCATTCACAAATACTGACAGTTCGTATGTGAAACAAAAATCTACGTGTTACAACGTACCTATCCAACTGATCTATTCATGCACATGCAGTCGTGCAAAATGTACAAATACAAAAATGAATTACCATAGCCAGACCTCCGAATGAGTTTTGTGACAAACCTGCACAATGGTGTGATACCCAACTAAAAAATTTAGAATTTTGGCTCGTGTCTTTGGAAATAATCCCAAAAACAAGAATGTCTTGGAACTATCCCTAGGACGAGTACCCCCAAATGTTGCGGATCCTAGTCTGTTGCGTACTCGGAGGGTACGAAGACCTCACCTTTTACGTTATAAATCAGAACAAGAATGAATTTTGTTTCTAAAAAAAATTCTATCACACCACTATTGCAGATTCATGCACAAAACACACAAGACGTATTTGTAAATTTATAGATTCAACTTTTATTTACTGGCTTGTTCCGTGGTCGACGGGTTATTCTTCATTTCTGTATCGTTCATATATCCTGGATCTAATTCTAAAAGTCACTCATCTTGAAAATACGCAGTGATGATGTTGACAGTCGGAACGTCGTGTGGTCCAGGCTGGTTATCGTCGGACGGTTACATAAAGTTCATCATTGATGATCAGGAAAACATCACACGAAGTTAGAGGGTTGATCGTAAAAAAAAAACTCGTCCCTCAGATCTCGAACTGGAAACTCGTAGTCGTAACTCGAAACACCAACATATCGAGAAAAGATTCCATCACCCTGACGGTTACCGGCTACCGCTGTCGCTCACTGCCAGATCTCTGGTCGCTCCGTGAAAGATAGGGTGTCTCCTCTGTGTAAGCTCTTGCCAACTTCGTTCGCCCTTGGCGATGGGTTTTGCTTCTAGGCATGGGCATAGAACGGTGTTGTTGTGGTCCTCTCATGCTTTCGCTCCTTCTCTTCCACTTTCCGTTGCCTTTTCTTTTCGATCGTTATTCTTTTCTCTCCCTGCGCAGACTCCTTAATCGCTAACCGAAACTCATCTTTGCGTTGTTAGCTAACCTAGACCAATGGAAACTCTTGTCTATTCGCGAAAATAGCGATCAAGAATTTCGTACCTAATAATAACCTCATTTATTATCTAACTCCTTATGTTCCCAATACTAATGAACAAAGTAAACTGACGATCACATCGAAAGTAAAAGAATAAGCTTTGAAGGAAACTCCTTCAAGAAATACGACAACTCCTTGATGACAAACAAAATGACGTCAACTGATAGCAAAACTTTGACGTAATTATACTTCGGTTTTCCCGACAATTCATAGGCACTTGCTGCATCACCTAATTAAATAGACCATAGGTGCCTGACGGTGCTCGGTATTTGTATGGACCTGAATAGCTTGCGTACATTTTCGCAACACACATCATAATCACTTTTTACATTTAGTGAAGTTTTGACTAAATGTTTTAACATAGAGGGGGAATCGAGACGAGGGTCGTGTTGTATGTGTGTGTGTGTATATATATGTGTGTGTGTGTGTGTGTGTGTGTGTGTGTGTGTGTGTGTGTGTGTGTGTGTGTGTGTGTGTGTGTGTGTGTGTGTGTGTGTGTGTGTGTGTGTGTGTGTGTGTGTGTAGAGCGATTTAGACTAAACTACTGGACCGATCTTTATGAAATTTGACATGAGAGTTCCTGGAAATGATATCCCCGGACGTTGTTTTCATTTTTTTTATAAATACCTTTGATGACGTCATATCCGGCTTTTTGTACAAGTTGAGGCGGCACTGTCACACCCTCATTTTTCATTTTTCCATCTAATTGATTGAAATTTTGGCAAAGCAATCTTCGACGTGAGATAAAGAGCTAACAGCGACATTTTCAATCAGCAAAACTGCATAACAACCCACAATGAGCTTTTGCATACTTTCACATTCTCAAAACAAGTCTTCCTGTATCATTAAGAAACAGTGCCTAACTCAAGAAATGAGATCGGCAGTTTTGCTAATTACGTTACCGAGGCAATGGTTTCCGATGCTGGTCTGAGAGTCTGTACTTTCTAACACATGATATAGATATATCCTTCCAGTAGCTTCCCCTGTAGTTTCACTACAGAAATGCCTAACACTGAGATAGGTATTTTTCTTATCAGCGTGACGACATTGCATGTTCTTTCTTCTGACATACAGCACTTGAAGTGATTTTCGGGGTGTCTGTGTTCTTTGTTCGATTGTATAGACACTACCTCAATCTGTTCTGGCGGGCGCTTTGGCGGGATGGTAAGACGTCGGCCTCTTAATTGGAAGCCGGTCGTGAATTCGAATCCCGGCCGCGGCCGCCTGGTGGGTTAAGGGTGGAGATGTTTCCGATCTCCCAGGTCAACTTATGTGCAGACCTGCTAGTGCCTTATCCCCCTTCGTGTGTACACCCAAGCAGAAAACCAAGTGCGCACGGAAAAGATCCTGTAATCCATGTCAGAATTTGGTGGGTTATAGAAACACGAAAATACCCAGCATGCTTCCCCCAAAATCGGCGTAACTATGCTGCCTGGATTGCAGGGGAAAAACGGCCTTACACGTAAAACCCCACTCATGCAAAAACATGAGTGAATGTGGGAGTGTCAGCCCATGACTGTAGAAGAAGAAGAAGGTGAATATGGTGGGGGAATACGTCGCCTTTATGCATCGCCACAAAAAAGTGGCTTAAATTATAAACAGTCACATCGCACAGATGTGCCGCACTCAAACGCATCAGCCTACAGTTAGGTTTTTAAGCCGCCATTAGTATAATGGGGCTTACTGGATTTGCTCTGTCTGTTTGTTTGTTTGTTTGTTTGAGGCGGGCGGGCGATGTCTTACAAACAAGTCGGGTAAGACTTGTATCTCTGGGTCAATTAAGCTCAAATTTCGTGAAATTGTAAGGAATAGGGTTAGACGGGTGTATGCAAATATTTACATTCCTAACGGTAGTCAAACGCAAGATATTAGCTTTTAACGCTTTTACAAACCGAGCCAGGAGACGAAACCAACTGACAGATTCCTATGTTTGTGGGAATTCCCGCACTCAGAATCCGAGTTACTTCCCTTCAAGTGCTTGGCCATGTCACGGCATTGTGCGCTGCATGCATTCGTGAGCAAGACCGTTTATGCTCACAGCAGTGTGATTGGCAATGCATATTTGAATGTATTATCATTTTTGCAAACCGACAGAGATAACATGTGCATTGAAAGTACAACTTTCTGCGAGTTTTCCCGTGCAACTGTTTTCTGATGGTCATATCAAATTGTTTAAATCGACTTGCATGCTTGGTGATCAGTTATCACAACAGAAATTGAAAATAATGAGGAATTTGATTAATTGTGTGTGTGTGTGTGTGTGTCTGTCTGTCTGTCTGTCTGTGTGTGTGTCTGGGTGTGTGTGTGTCTGTCTGTCTGTCTGTGTGTGTGTGTGCCAGTGTGTGTGTGTGTGTGTGTGTGTGTGTGTGTGTGTGTGCGGGGTGTGTGTGTGTGAGTGTGTTCGCATGTGTGCGTACGATCTTGGATGCTTGTGTCTGCGTGTCAGTATGTGTATTAATGAGTTATTGTGTGTGTCTTCGCGTGTGTGCGCATGCTTTGATTTTTTCAAGTCTTTCGTCTAAGTTTGTGTGTCCTGTTTTGTTTACGTGTGCGTATGTTTTTGTTTTCGTTACTGATTTTTGGCTCATTGAGGCCTCTCAGTTCTCTACCTCTCATCTACCCCCTCTCCCCCCCCCCCCCCCCCTGCTCCTCATTGCTCCCAGTCGTTCAGAAGAAACACGTTTTTAGCCTCGCCTTGAATGCAACACACAAAAGAGCACATGTACACCACAATAGCACAGCAGTCCAGCCCGCTCTTGGTAATATTGGGTGGGACATGGATTTTTGATCGAGACTTCATGTAAATCTGAAACACCATAGATCCTTCATAACGACCGATTTTTGAAGAATTGTTCCGTAAATAAACAAATAAATAGTGACGTCATTTGAACTACACAGTCTATATGTGGTGGGTTGTGGACGACCCACTTTTGAATTGAAGAAGGCATTTTACTTTGTTTATTTCTATTTGGATGGCGTGGGTTGTGTAGAAGGATACTTTTTATGTTGAATATTTCTTTAGAAAGTATGGGCCGTTCATGAGTAATATCATTGGTACTAGGTTAAGTGACGCAAAAGTGTGTACGTCATTTACTTTGGAACTAGATGATTACCCGCTTCGCCGGGAAGAAGTAGAGCCGAATACCCGGCCATCGCCGGGAACCCGGCTTTGCCGGGTGTACGCCGGCATCGCCGGCGCACGAAGGAAGGGAGATCTAAAAATAGTAACGTGCAGTGACCTTCTAAATATAAACGTACAAACGGGAATATCGATTGACGCCAGCGCACGAAGGAAGGAAGATCTAAAAATAGTAACGTGCAGTGAAAAACGAAAATCGGTTCAGCGCTGCGCGCTGAGAGCACGTGTTGAAATATCTCATCGATCAGGTTGTGTCCGGGGTCTCTGTCAATAAGCCCACCAAATTTGAAGCAGATCCATCGAGAACTTTGGCCGTGCATGGCGATCAATCACACACACACACACACACACACACACACAGACACAAGTCGTATATATATATAGAAGAGGCGGTAATGAGTTACTTCCCTTCGGGTCTCGTTCTATCACTGACAGCATGCGAACATGCGTTGAATTATTAAGCCGCCTTGTAAAGGGTGCTTACTGGATTTGCTCTGCCTGTTTGTCCGGGTTTCAGGTGTTTGTTTGTCTACCCTGTCACCACGTGTAAAGAGCTCGGTCAAATTTTTATTTTAATTATTTATTAATTTATTCATTTAATATTTTTTTAATTAGTTCTTTCTAAAATTTATTTATTTACTTTAAAAAAAATTTTGTATAATTTATTCATTTAAAACAAATCTCCCTCCCTCTGTCTGTCTGTCTGTCTGTCTCCGTGTCCCGCCCCCATATTACCAAGGGCGGCTTATTGACCCCGTTAAGGTCAACGCTTGTTTTGACGGGTTGCATGTAACTGGTTTAGTATCAGTACGGGCGCACCGTTCAAGTTCCCGGCCACTGTCGCTGGCGCACGCGGGCGAACAATGACAGAGTCAAGGCCAGGTGTCAGTACGTGTCTTGCTCAAAACACACACACTCATACCAGCACAAACACTCTCTCTCTCTCTCTCTCTCTCTCTCTCTCTCTCTCTCTCTCTCTCTCTCTCTCTCTCTCTCTCTCTCTCTCTCTCTTTGGTAATAAAGTTGAGTTTCAGTTTCAGTTTCTCTCTCTCTCTTTCTCTCTCTCTTTCTTTCTCTCTCTCTCTCTCTTTCTCTCTCTCTCTCTCTGTCTCTGTCTCTCTCTCTCTCTCTCTCTCTCAGTCTCTCTCTCACACACACACACACACTGGCACACCCACACACATATACACACGCACACAAACACACACATACACACACATACACACATCCAAACACACATCCCACCCAAACACACGCACACCTCCTCCCACATAACTGACTCGCAAAAGCATTTTTCCAATAATGTACATCACAGAACTGTCACAGTTTTAGTACGAACACGTGCGCATCGTTCCAATTTCCTACTGCCGCTAAGCACGTGGTGGAACACTGACAGAATCAAGGCCAGGTTAGCATACCTGTGTTGTGCTAGATCCAGTTCACGGTATTCCTAACCTCCAAGTACTCGTGAGCGTATGCACCCATGATAGCTCAGAATCTGTACAGCCCGGAATTCGCAAACCGTGATTTTGTGTTTGTTGCCATATTGCACTGTTGAACTCATCACAGAGAGAGAGAGAGAGAGAGAGAGAGAGAGAGAGAGAGAGAGAGAGAGAGAGAGAGATGGAGGGGGGGGCGAGAGGGGGGGGGGGGGCACAGACAGACAGACAGACAGACAGACTGACAGAGGTGGATGTGGTATGTTTACTGGTGTCTGTGTTCGTACGCGTGTGTGAATGTGTTGGTGGATACGTGCGAGCTTCAGTGCGAGCACAAGCTGCCCCTCTCCCCCCTTTCAACCCCCACTTCCTTTTGTTAGGTCTTTCTTTCTTTCTTTATTTGGTGTTTAACGTCGTTTTCAACCATTCAAGGTTATATCGCGACGGATTTTGTTAGGTTGGAATTTCAAAACCAAAACTGACTGAATAACTATACCAAACTCTAACAAGTTTACTGCCAACGAAATCAATCAATCAATATGAGGCTTATATCGCGCGTATTCCGTGGGTACAGTTCTAAGCGCAGGGACTTATCTTTATACTAAAGAAAACTGTTTGTTGGTCAACTAGACTTTTTACAGTTTTATTTATTTCATTTTTATTTTAGCAACTCAGTGTAGATATGTACACACATCACACACAAAATGACACGCCAAATATAACACTTTAATAAGGCAAGTATAAAAAAAAATTAAAAAAATAAAATAAAATATAAATAGATAAAAATATGCATGTATCTTTCCATACGTACGGGCTTAATTATACCAAAGACAACACAGTCTGCGATATCGTGTGAACATTTCCGGTGATTGTAGTTCCATTTACAAGCACAACTGATAGCATCCAACGCAACATCCATGGCTCATAAATCCTAACAGCTGGCAGATACACACATGTATCAAAGTACTAGATGATTACCCGCTTCGCCGGGTACCGGCTTCGCCGGGAAGAAGTAGAGCTTAATACCAGGCTGCGCCTGGGACCCGGCTTTGCCGGGTTTGCCGGGTGTACGCCGGCTTCGCCGGCGCACGAAGGAAAGGAGATAAACGCGCAAAACACTGGAGACCTTCTAAAAATAGTAACGTGCAGTGACCTTCTAAAAATAGTAACGTAGTAACGGGAATATGGATTGACGCCACACGGAGGAAGGGAGATAATCGCGGCTGAAAACACTGGAGAAGATAAGGAAGAGTTACTGGTAGTGGATCCCGACAAAAAAAAGAACAAAAAAAAATCGGTTCAGCGCGGAGAGCACGTGTTGAAATATCTCATCGATGAGGTTGTGTCCGGGTGTAGCTGAATACGGTGTCCAAATTTGAAAAAGATCCACCGAGAACTTTGGCCGTGCATCGCGAACAGACAGACAGACAGACAGACAGACACTAGTCGTATATATATATAGACTATACGCGAACAAACGTACATCATACAGCTGCCTGTCACATTTCCCCTGCTTGAGCCGCGTGTCATGTACAGTTGGCAATAATTATTATCGAACACAAGGTAAGCGTTTAAGCTAAGGTCCCACTATCACGACTATTTTGGCAAACCACAACGAATTACTACGATTTTGCCACAACGATGTTTGCCACGAATGATTGCAAAAAAATCGTCCGAACAAGAACGAAGTAATAAATTTATACGAACCACAACGACCTCGGCGATTTTCTCCACGAATTCCAAATCGTTGTAGTTCGCCGTCAAAATTCGTCACAGTGGGACCTGGGCTTTAGTTTGATTGACGGGGGCACGCACGATGTAGATCAACCTATTAGGCCAAAAAAAAAAATTGTCTGTTTAGGGTAACCCGACCGACCCTATCGATTTGGCGCCGACCCAAAAACTTTTTTTTGATTTCAAAAAAAAAAAAAGAAAAAAAAAGAGGTAAAAATGCTAAAAAGATAAATTTGGCGTTTCATTAGGAACGAAAGTGAGCGTCGCGCGCCATACTGGAATATACGTTAGTTTTGAAACATGTATTCATCAAATATAAGAAGTGAATGTTCAGCCAACATAGCATTTACACACACACACACAAAAAACAAAAAAAAACCCTACCTACCTACCGACCCTACTTTTTTTGGTCATGTTACCCTAAACAGACAATTTTTTTTTTTTGGCCTTACATTTGAGAGAGAACTATAGGGCGGTATGTCCTTCATGTCAATACCTGACGGACAGTAAGCCCCTTAACTTTTCTTCTTTCATGTCTGTCCAGGTTTCCCAATTGCTTCGTTTCCGGCCGATTTATGTGGAGCACGTGATGCGCACAAAAAATATTGGCGGTCTGGAAGTGTCGTCTGCGCAATGATCGCGGCGGCTTTCAGTTGACCGCCAAGGACGGCCACGCACGTTGTGAGACGTCATTCGTTAGACCTCAATACTTGACTATGTCGGACATGATTTTATGTACGATATATTACATCTTATCTGCTTGTCGAGAGCTATATAGAGAGTACACGTACGATGTTCTAGTTTCAACTCACATCGTGTTTACTTCTTGTATGTTTCCCCTTGGATTATATACTTCTTGTATATTTCCACTTGGATTCTACTTCTTTTAAGTGTCTCCTTGGATTCTACTTTTTTTTATGTTTCCCCTTGGATTCTACTTCTTTTATGTTTCCCCTTGGATTCCACTTCTTTTATGTTTCCCCTTCGTGGATTCTACCTCTTGTATGTTTCCCCTTGGATTCTACTTCTTTTATGCTTCCCCTTGGATTCTACTTCTTTTACGTTTCCCCTTGGATTCTACTTCTTTTATGTTTTCTCTTGAATTCGTTAAATATTAGCTTTACGCTTGAGTTCGGATCCTCAATGCCATGTATTGTATGGCACACGTCGGGCGCATTGGCGTGGTGGGAAGACGTCGGCCTCCTAATCGGGAGATCGTGAGTTCGAATCCCGGTCGCTGCCGCCTGGTGGGTAAAGGTGGAGATTTTTCCGATCTCCCAGGTCAACTTATGTGCAGACCTGCTAGTGACTTAACCCTCTTCGTGTGTTCACGCATGCACAAGACCAAGTGCGCACGGAAAAGATCCTATAATCCATGTCAGAGTTCGGTGGGTTATAGAAACACAAAATCGGCGTATGCTGCCTGAATGGCGGGTTTTTAAACGGTCATACACGTAAAACTCCACTCGTGCTAAAAACATGAGTGAACGTGGGAGTCTAAGCCCATGAACAAAGAAGAAGAAGAAGAAGAAAAAGAAGAAGAAGAAGAAGAAGTATATATGGCACAATACTAAACTTGAATAAAGTTGTTTTTAATCCAACTCACATCTGAATCCCGGGAGACTTTCTTTATTTAGTGGGGCACTTTACGGGGGTCGAGGCCTTCTAACAGAGACCCCCCCCCTCCCCCCTTTCCCCCACTAAACACAGAAAGTCGCGAGAGATTCCTAACTTGAGATACAATAGAACATTGTGTCCTTTATGTGGTACATTCTTTTTGCGGTTAGGCGTGTGCTGTTGTTGTTTTATGACTCGACTCATCACTGCGTCTATATTTGCATTCCATACGGGGCCCCAGGAAGTCTTGTTCACAATGTGTGTGTTGGGTAAGGTTGCGCTTGAAAATCGTCCGATCATCTCATTGCATATTTCTCAACTGCTGTTGTAATCTGTGCACACACCGCAATTGAGTTCACCGTCACTGCAACCATCTTGAGATATAGCACATCGATCAAAAAAGACATATTGCGTTCGTGTGTGTGTGTGCGTCAGTGTGTGTGTGTGCGTCAGTGTGTGTGTGAGTGTGTGTGTGCGTTTGCGTGTGCGTGCGTGCGTGGGTGCGTGTTTCCTTGCGTGCGTGCGCGCGCGTGTTTGCGTATTTTTGTGCGAGGCAGACAGACGACCAAAAGCCTCAAAAGCTACCGTGGAAAAAGCTGTGTTCTGTACGCGGCAAGGTCGAAGGCATTCATGTGTGTCGTTATTTATTTATGCAGTATCGACTGCTCGACGCAGCTTGTGTCGTGTGTCAAGGTCGAACCCACTTTTGCATGAACCAGGACATCTGTTTTGTATGTCAGATGAAAGACAAGATAGGTAAAGCCAAACAAAAATATATGTTGGTTTAGGGTAACATGACCAAAAACAATAGGGTCGGTAGGTCGGCTTTTTTTTAATTTGTGTTTTTTTTATTTCTAGTGTCGGTACGTTTGCAAAATGTGCGAAAGGTTGGTTTAAAAAAACAATGTGAGAAATGAAGCAAAAGTGTTAGGGTCGGCGGAAAAAATAGGGTCGGTCGGGTTACCCTAAACCAACAGATATTTTTGTTTTGCCTAAACAAAACTGACTGTTTGGGATACCAAATCAACTGCACTTTCCGAGGCTAATGACACGCAAAACGTGTTCAGTTCTGGCAGTTCTGATTTTGTTGTTGTCGATTTTAACGAGAGAAATTAAAACTTGCTTTTGTGAATTTGGTTTTCAAGGGGTATCTGTGTTGCAAGTTCCACTTTGTAAAGACGACTTCAAGTAAAACCAGTCTGCTTGCTAAAAATGGTAGGGGAATGGATGACACTTCCAGTCATCAAACTGGTTTAACAACCAAATCAAAAAAACACCTCATCACAAAGATCTATCAATTTTATTTTCATGACGGATAGTACATGTAGGCCTATGTTGCGTTTGTTTTTGTCGTCTGAAATCAGGGGCAGTTGTTTTGGCAAACGGCCTGTCCAACGGTTCAAGGACATCATTTCTATAAGCCTGTTACCAGCTGTGCAGTGACCGTAACAAGTGTTTGCTCTAACCGGTCAAAGAGTTAGGTCATGCCAGCGCAAAACGTACACACACAAACCCAGTCATGGGAATCGTTCGTTCCTCTGCCTTCCTGAACTTTATACATGATGTAGGTATCCAGGTTTCCCAATTGCTTTGTTTCCGGCCGATTTATGTGGAGCGCGTGATGCGCACAAAAAATATTGGCTGTCTAGAAGTGTCGTCTGCGCAAAGATCGCGGCGGCGCCCGCGGCTTTCTTTACCGCCAAGGACGACCGCGCACGTTGTGATACGTCATTCGTTAGACCTCAATTGCCAACTGGGTTTTTTTTCCTTCAAATTCTTCATGCATTGATTTTTTTAAATCTGCACTCCAAAACAATTGTTTTGAAGAGAATGGGGGGGGGGGGGGGGTGGTGGTGGTGGTGATGGGGCGAGGATCTAGGAGTTTCTGGCGATTTTTTTACGACTCTGGAGAACCCACTGTACCGTAATTTGGATGCACTCAGCAGGATTTGCTCAAAAACGCACCACAAGACTGGTTATTAATAAATCAAAGTGAGTGAATGCGCTTCAGGGCGCTGCTTCTTTTCGGTGTTGGAAACAAAATGTTGTCCAGAGGCGCAGTCTGGCGGCTAGTTGACTACCGTCTCTGACGCGGCCGTCAAGTAACTAGCATCACCCAAGGAAGGAACTCAATGAAAGTAACCCAATCACAAAGAATGCTCTGTCTTTGCCTATTCTTCAAATATTTGATTAAGTTTTTACAAGACTGAAGTCAGTCATCCTGCGCGGTAGCATTATTTGTAACGCAGGATCTTATGGAAGCAATATCAGGGCCTTTTTCCTTCAGTATATTCCCTTTAAATCAGTACCGACATCTGTGTTAACCTCCTATAACGAAAGAATTGCTCAACTGGGTCTATATTCCTCCGCTTACAGTCGAAGAAATGGAGATGTATTGAAGTATGTCGTACTGATCATGGTTTAGACGACCCCGCTACATTCCGTGCAATCAGTTAACACAACCACAGTCCGTGAACTTTGTCTGGACTGCAAACTGGACAGCCAACACAACCACAGGCAATAGTTTTAACGTCACAGCTGGTTGGTGTTAATTAATCCTTCCGCTTTGCTCCAAAATAATGCTGCGTCGCTCACAAGAAATAACGGTTTTAGATGTGACGAAAAAAGAACAGGGCCTGAGAACGGTGATAAATACAAGACTTATTTTACAACCATTTGAAAAATACATACATCCCCCGTGGCTGCCCGCATAACGAAATCGTTGTTCTCGTGTTTTGAACTTGCCAGTGTTTTAACAGAGCAGAGTCCGTCCCGCACTTTGCTTTGTGGACATCACGTGGCCACCCAAACAACGCAACATTTTCACGAGAAAATCACGTTTATTTGTTTGCTTTGTCTGAATTACACATTTCTATTTACATTTACCTCTGACACACCAATTTGTATACTTTAGTTTGCAAGTGAATCGCTATCATACTAAATAACGTTATCACGAGACGAACAGAGATCTCACAGATCGTCTGCTTCTCAACTGTTTCGCGCAAATCATGTAATATCTATTTTTGCGGAAACCTCCCGAAGAAATGCAATCTCAGCGGCTTCCACATTCAACATAGTCGTGCTTATTTGGAATGTGACGTCCTGTACTTCCTCAGGCACACCTATCTCGAAAACTAAGCGTCGCACAGAACCAGCGCCCTTCCATTAAAAGGCGCGCGGTGTCCAATCCCTGTTACCTTGGCAGAGTTATGATCCTACGGTCAACAGGTTCGAATCTAGGCCGGGACGGACACGGGTCAACTTAATGTGAAGACTCTGAGACGTTATCCATGTCCCACCCCCGTGTCACCACAGTGGCACAGAAAATACATCGGTCATTCTGCCATTAAAGCAGGTGGCTGATTACACCTAAACACACCTGGGTAGAGCGACTCTTGCTGCTGCTAGCTTTCCACGGGGAGGAAGCGACCCGAAATTCTTAGCATTGGGATGATAAAGTAAATGAAATGGAATGAAAAGGGGCGGGGATGTAGCTCAGTCAGGGCGGGGATGTAGCTCAGTCAGGGCGGGGGTGTAGCTCAGTCAGGGCGGGGATGTAGCTCAGTCAGTAGCGCGCTGGATTTGTATCCAGTTGGCCGCTGTCAGCGTGAGTTCGTCCCCACGTTCGGCGAGAGATTTATTTCTCAGAGTCAACTTTGTGTGCAGACTCTCCTCGGTGTCCGAACACCCCCCGTGTGTACACGCAAGCACAAGACCAAGTGCGCACGAAAAAGATCCTGTGATCCATGTCAGAGTTCGGTGGGTTATAGAAACACGAAAATACCCAGTAGCATGCTTCCTCCGAAAACGGCGTATGGCTGCCTAAATGGCGGGGTAAAAAACGGTCATACACGTAAAATTCCACTCGTACAAAAAACACGAGTGTACGTAGGAGTTTCAGAAAAAGGACATTATGACCTTTCAGGGACGTAGCACCCGGTAGGGCATGTAGGGCGACCGCCCGACCACTTTTTCCGTAAAAAAAAAGAAAAAAGAGAGAGAGAGAGAGAGAGAGAGAGAGAGAGAGAGAGAGAGAGAGAGAGAGAGAGAGAGAGAGAGAGAGAGAGAGAGAGAGAGAGATCTACCAACAGAACACCCCACGTAGTATTCACGCGATGGCATAAGGTCGGTTTTTTGGGTTTTTTTTGTGTGTGTGTTAGTCTTGGTCAACTGCTGGAATAGGATGACGTCTTATTTTGACGAGAACGTCACACGTGACGAGTTCCGTCAGGCCATAAAAGTATTGGCGCCAATTTAGTGAAAATTGCTTCTTCGTCCGTCTGCTCCCATGAGAAACAATGGAGGTAAGAAATGTTTTGTATATTCTGTGTGTGAAGCTGGGGTCAGACTGAGGGGTGAGTGATTGTGTGTCAACCGTAAGTACGCCATAACAATTGAGTAACACAGTAACTTGTGGGGTTAACAGTGTCACATGAAACAACATGTAGAGAGAGAATTGAACAATGGACACAAGTGTGCATCCTGGTTGTGATGGATCGAAAACGCGCTAAAAATATTCTGACAAATCCCTCTATTTTTCAGTCATCACTCAGGCTGCCAATGTTGATGGCTGGACGGATCAATAAATTGCTTGTTTAGAAGTAAACCAGTTTGTCAATCCTTGCTTTTTAACACACTAGACAATAATGAAGACGAAAGTCATTTGAAGTAAGTGCTCATCACATTCAACGTATCGGAATTTAGATATAAATGTAAGTCGATTGATAATCACTGATACATTCACCAGCCCGTTGTTTGGTGGAGGATGGAAAGATGATTAAATCGCATCATGTTTTCTTTCTTTTTTAGACCATTACAAGGGGACGGGAAGGGGGGGGGGGCGGTAGTGTAAGCCCCATATTTCCTTAGCTGTCTCAGCATTTTGTCTTCCATTTTTTTCCGCCCTACCACTTTTATTAGGTGTGCTACGTCCCTGCCTTTGCCACAAATAATTACTCCAATTCTCTCTAAACAGAAACGTTCCCCTTATGAACACTTTGGGACATTGTGCATAGTTCTACTGGCAAACGTAGCACACAACCTGTTCGTTCCGTGTTGCGTCTGCTTTTTGTTGTCTTTTGTGTTCTTTTCCTTGTGACAGGGGAGGCTACCGCTCCTTTCACAGCAGACTCTGCACCCGAGTTGTTGGCCTATAAGTCAACACCGGTTGATTGTGGAATTCTGTTTGTGATGGGGTCTGGTGGTTTCCGATTGTCTGTATGTTCATGGAAACCTTCGGGTTTGCATAACAGTTTTTATAGGGCTAAGAAATTAGCCCTAACATTTTCAATCCTGTTTGGTTGCACTTCGCTTCCCGAGGTGATCGTAGTGTTTCGGCACTCGGTTACATCCTGATGAAGCTTCCAGAAGCAAAAATTCGTAATCGTCTTGTGTCGTCTTTGTATCGGAGAGTACAGTAATCCTTAGTTTTTACATTTAGTCAAGTTATGACTAAATGTTTTAACATCGAGGGGGGAATCGAGACAAGGGTCGAGGTGTATGTGCGTGTGTGTGTCTGTGTGTGTGTGTGTGTGTGTGTGTAGAGCGATAAACTACTGGACCGATCTTTATGAAATTTGACATGAGAGTTCCTGGGTATGAAATCCCCGAACGTTTTTTCATTTTTTTGATAAATGTCTTTGATGACGTCATATCCGGCTTTTCGTGAAAGTTGAGGCGGCACTGTCACGCCCTCATTTTTCAACCAAATTGGTTGAAATTTTGGTCAAGTAATCTTCGACGAAGCCCGGACTTCGGTATTGCATTTCAGCTTGGTGGCTTAAAAATTAATTAATGACTTTGGTCATTAAAAATCTGAAACTTGTAAAAAAAAATAAAAATTTATAAAACGATCCAAATTTACGTTCATCTTAAATTCTCCATCATATTCTGATTCCAAAAACATATAAATATGTTATATTTGGATTAAAAACAAGCTCTGAAAATTAAATATATAAAAATTATTATCAAAATTAAATTGTCGAAATCAATTTAAAAACACTTTCATCTTATTCGTTGTCGGTTCCTGATTCCAAAAACATATAGATATGATATGTTTGGATTAAAAACACGCTCAGAAAGTTAAAACAAACAGAGGTACAGAAAAGCGTGCTATCCTTCTTAGCGCAACTACTACCCCGCTCTTCTTGTCAATTTCACTGCCTTTGCCATGAGCGGTGGACTGACGATGCTACGAGTATACGGTCTTGCTGAAAAATGGCATTGCGTTCAGTTTCATTCTGTGAGTTCGACAGCTACTTGACTAAATGTTGTAATTTCGCCTTGTGCGACTTGTTTTTAACTTTGTTCATCTTACCACAGTCACTTCGTTGTTTAGATTTTTTTTATAGCACACAATGTCATAGTGTTAAAATGAACACTTGTGAAAACTACGTGTTTATAATATATTACGTGTGCCTCTTTTGCAATGTAGTTTTTCAAAAAGTGTTCACATTTTGTTACAGAAATCTTTTCAAAAGTAGAACACTTCTCTTTAGAGTGGTAGTAACCATAAAAAAACAAGAATGGTGGGTTTGTTTGTTTGTTTGTTTGTTTGTTTGCTTAACGCCCAGCCGACCACGAAGGGCCATATCAGGGCGGTGCTGCTTTTGACATTTAACGTGCGCCACACACAAGACAGAAATCGCAGCACAGGCTTCATGTCTCACCCAGTCACATTATTCTGACACCGGACCAACCAGTCCTAGCACTAACCCCATAATGCCAGACGCCAGGCGGAGCAGCCACTAGATTGCCAATTTTAAAAGTCTTAGGTATGATCCGGCCGGGGTTCGAACCCACGACCTCCCGATCACGGGGCAGACGCCTTACAACGAGGCCAACCGTGCCGGTGAACATTGACCAGTACGTCGACCCACAGGTCTTTGAAGCAAACAGACAGACAAACACTTATGAAAACGTTTTGTTTTGTCTATAATAAGCGTTCTATTTACTTACCACTCTTGTTTTTTGATTCTGAATTTCGAAACGTTGGCAGTCTATCTGATTTTGGATTGTTAGTAGGCAGGGGCGGACGAGGGGGGGCGGGGGGGGGGGGGTTCTGGGGTTTCCGGAACCCCCCCCCCCCCCCAGCCAAAAAATAAAAATATTTGTGTGGTTTTTTGGGGGTTGAGTTTCAATTTTTGGGGTATTAATCAGTGACAAAATCTGCTGCCTGAAACTGGTAATGATCATCCTCAGAATGCACCAGATTGCACCATTTTGCATCCTTTTTTTCAACATTTTCCGGGGGGCATGCCCCCGGACCCCCCTAGCAAGCTCGGCGCTTCGCGCCTTCACACCCTTATCTTCACAATATACTTTTGGAACCCCCCCCCCCCTATAAAATGAACTGATCCGCCTCTGGCAACATGCCAATACAGACCTGCCTGTGTTGAGTTTTGACAATACGGTCCTTTCGTGTATGCAGTGTTTTATTCAACAAACCCAGCAGTATCATAGCAATACGTACGTACGCCTAATGTGACTGGGGAGTGGGGGATTCTTTGAACAAGCTACGCTCGACAAAGCATGTCGACAATAACAACTCGTTGTGAAACAGACCGTGTACGTCAGTTTTGTTCTGGCATGTTCAACAAACCCTGTGACTAAATACGTATTTGATATTTAATGTGGTTGCGAGAGCAAAAAACTCGTTAGGCGGCAGTCCAAATAGAGGTGTGTTACCTTGGACCACGCGGTCTGTATCCAGTTTCGAACACAGTGTGGATTGTAAAGAAATGCTGTACATGGTAAAACACATACTTAAACAGAGTGTGTTCCAATGGGAACACTAAAGTGTTAGCTGTACAAACAAAAAATACACATGGTTACGTTTGTAGAGTTCTTTTTACATTTGGTCAAGTTTGGTGTATGTATGTCTGTGTGTCAGTCTGTCTGTGTGTATGTGAAGAGCGATTCAGAGAAAACTACTTGACCGATCGTCATGAAACTTGGCATGAGAGTTCCTGGGTATGATTTCCCCAGCCTGTCAAATGGTTGTGTGATGTGTCTAGTGTGTTGGCGAAGTGTTTTGTGCTTGTCACCTCTCGCTTTCAGCCCTCACCGCTGGCTAGCACCGTCCTTTTCAGGACAACGCGAAAAGAGAGCAGCTTGCGTCAGTCTCTCCTGCCAGTACATAACCTCTCCACAGCAAGCCCTTTGTAGTGCCGCCATCGTGGCGACAGGCGTGAACTGGGTACCGAAAGGACCCAGGCTGAACTACAAGGACTCGGAGGAGGTTGGCCCCTAGACGTGTGGCATGCAGGCCCACCGGCGTGTGGATACGCCCTGGTGCCCACGAACCAACCCCCAATTATGGGTTAAATAGCCGGGCAGGACAGGCTCGTCAACCCTGGAAGGCAGCTGTCCTAGGAGAAGATCACTCCAAAATAAAAACGAGGGCAGAGGAGGCTCACTATCCCTGCAAGGAAACTCCTCTAGGAGAAGGACCACTCCAAATCTAAACCCACGTAGTCCCCCGAAGACGGAAGACATCGGCCATTAGGCGGGGAGCAGACCGGATGTCTACGCTTACTACGACAAATGATTGTGTCTAGGTCGAATGTTCGTGATTTCCCCAGACCATTTGTTTTTCACGCGACTTGTTAAATTATTTCTTAGTGGAGGTACGTGTGTCCAATTTGAAGAACACTTTTGTCCCAAGTAAAAGCTTCAGTAGTTATTTTGTGATGAATATGACAAGGTAACTGTGAAGATTGGTGCCTTTTACAGATACAGATGAACCTGCTCTGGCGACCACCTCTCAATAACGACCGCCTCTCGATAACGACCATCTACTCATAACAATCACCGCCAAATCTTCAATTAGGCTTTTTTTCTCAATATATAACTCACCTGTCCATAGCGCCCATAACGACCATTTTTGGCCGGTGTAACACAAAATTTTTACTCCACGAAATATTTACTCCGGAGTAAATAATTTATTTCGTACGAAATTCTTACTCCGAGTACACTTTTCGTACGAGAAAAGAACTCCCCAAGGCACGAAAAAAGTACTCCCTCCACGAAATTTTTACTCCCCATTTTTTTTACTTCCAGTAAAAATCTCGTACGCAAAAATGGGATGCGGGCGAAGGGATAATGCCAATAAGTGATCTCGCGCACACGAATGTCGCGCTAACTACCTTCCACCCCTTCCACCACCAAGACTAACAGGGGACAAGGGAGTAACAATTTCGTACACCTGGCATGGGAAGTTGAATTGCTTGTGTTGGGGTGAAGTAATTTATTCGTTATTTATTCGTCAGGGGAGTAACATTTTTGTACGAAATGTTTACTCGGAACTCACCTGTCTTGGGGAGTAATTTTCTCGTGTAATGGGGGAGTGCTTTTTGTAGTGAAATAGCGTTAATTATGGATTGTTGTTATCATCATTTACATAAAAACTTATCTGTTAATCCAAACAATGATATACTTACTGTGATGTTCTTAACTACACTTTAACATGGAATGTATGTATGTATGTATATGTATGTATGTATGTATGTATGTATGTATGTATGTATGTATGTATGTATGTATGTATGTATGTATGTATGTATGTATGTATGTATGTATGTATGTACGTATGTAGGTATGTATGTACGTATGTATGCATATGTGTTGGTGTGTCGGTGTGTCATGTGTGCAAGTAAAAAGGGTATTGTAGTTGTACATATATTACTTTAGATATTTTTTTGTTATCATGGGTTTTATGAATTTTCTTCTCTTATTCTTTTATAATTATTAATTAATGACCTATATGTGCTGATGACCAATTTAATTTCCTTTGTTGGATCAATAAAATGTTATGAGTTATGAGTTATGAGTTTTTTCGTAAAGGGAGTAACTTTTTCGTAAGAATGTTTACTCCGGAGTAAAACTCTCGTGGGAGTAATTTTCTCGTGTTACACCGGTCCCTTATGGCCGATCGTTATAGAGAGGTGTGACTGTACCTTCCAGAGTTAACGATCGTCAGCACTACTACAAATCTAAAGTGTAAGCTGTCAAACAACCCACACATGGTGATCCCATAACAACGGACACTGTGTAGCCAACCATGACGGGTCACGTGGATTGTAACAATTGACTCGTTGCGTAACAGGCCCTGTTTCGTTTAACGAACCCAGCGGTTACTTAATTCAATGTGATTGGGAGAAAACAAATCGTTAAGCTGGCGATACATGAAAGAACCATTTGGATTATAAGAAGTCGTTGTGCTATGGACGGAAATTTAAATCCCCGAATTAAGCAGTGTTGACTCCTGGAGTTAAACTACTCTTAACTACGAAAGAGAGACCATCCATGTAATAAATAAACTATCTATCCACACGCGTCAATATCATGTTAATGAGGTCGGGTCAAATTATAGTCTGGCAGGGACCAAGTAGTATAACTTTTCATTTTATAACTTTTCATTGCTCATCTTTCTTTATTTGGTGTTTAACGTCGTTTTCAACCACGAAGGTTATATAGCGACGGGGAAAGGGGAGGGGGGGGGGGTGATGGGATAGAGCCACTTGTTAATTGTCTCTTGTTCACAAAAGCACTAGGCTAATCAAAAAATTGCTCCAGGGGCTTGCAACGTAGTACAATATATTACCTTACTGGGAGAATGCAAGTTTCCAGTACAAAGGACTTAACATTTCTTACATACTGCTTGACTAAAATCTTTACAAACATTGACTATATTCTATACAAGAAACACTTAACAAGGGTAAAAGGAGAAACAGAATCCGTCAGTCGCCTCTTACGACATGCTGGGGAGCATCGGGTAAATTCTTCCCCCTAACCCGCGGGGGGTTCATTGCTCATGATGACCTAGTCAGCGAGTAAAATTTCATTCTCGAAACACTTTGTTGTTTTCCCAGCAAGAGATTTAAGAACATACACGTAACACTATACTTCTATTGTGGCAAATTTTTACGTCACTTAAGGGGGCAGTACTCCCTAGCGGACGGTACATGTTTTGTCTTTTTAGTACACACTTTAAATACTTATATATTTGTTCACATTTTTGACTGTATATAGATAAATGGCATAGTGTTAACGTTCTAATAAAAAAAAGAATTTTTTGAATATGTTAATTATAATGAGCACAAGATTTTGTTAATGGGAAGCTGTGTATGACTGTGACGGAAAATCGTATATTCTGCTTTCAAAAAGATAGCAGAAAAAGTATATGATAAAGGTGTTGAACACTTGTCGCAAGCAGTTTTAACTTGTTACTCTGGAAGCCGAACCGATGATATTTTTTCTAATGCTATACGTATATGACTTTGACACATTGATGGCACTCTCGACAAAATGTCATCTAAAAAAAAGTTTAGAAAAACGTATCTTCCATAGGCTACCATTTGTACTAGCCACAACAATGTCGGTTCGGCTTCCTGCAAATGCTTTTGAGAATTTTTGTTGAAAACGAGAACTTTCTATCTTAAATAGTGTTTGAGATATCTTTAAAAAAAAACAAGAAAAAATATTAAAATTTCGTTAACTTTGTAACCACAAAATTATGAATATTGGCACACCAACTGTAAAGACACATTCCCAATCAGCACTTTCATAGCTGGGGTTGTATTGCCTTCTGCTTACATTTCAGCCATTTAATTTGTATCTAAAAAGTGGCATCGCAAAACGAAACACAAAAAAGCGATTTTTCATGAAATCTCAGGTATAGTACTTATGGTGCGCCAAATTGATATTACGTTTTTTACCCCGCCATAGGCAGCCATACGCCGTTTTCGGAGGAAGCAAGCTGGGTATTTTCGTGTTTCTATAACCCACCGAACTCTGACAGGATCTTTTTTCGTGCGCACTTGGTCTTGTGCTTGCGTGTACACACGGGGGTGTTCGGACACCGAGGAGAGTCTGCACACAAATTTGACTCTGAGAAATAAATCTCTCGCCGAACGTGGGGACGAACTCACGCTGACAGCAACCAACTGGATACAAATCCAGCGCGCTACCGACTGAGTTACATCCCCGCCCCTGACTGCAGTGCTCGATATACCACTGAATGACTGAATGGCGAGAACAATCATAAACGAGCATGAAGTCATCCGACTCACAATAGAAAATGTTCTTGTTTCCGGAATCAACAACGACGTTCTTCAATGACAGAATCCGACCCTGGTCACGGAGCTGTGTTTGTTTTTGCTTGTCGAACACCTCACCAACTTTGTTTCTGACCGCCTGTACAGAGTGTCCAGCATTTTCGGCTACACTTTCCGCTTCACTGAGGTGTGTTGAGTCAATTTGTTTTGTAGTCAAGGTAAACAGGAGATCTTCATTTTCACTTGAAATACTGCTGCCTGTACAAGCGCCCATCGTTACACCGTGCAGTTCCGTGTTATTGTTGTCAGTGTCACAGCTGAGCTCACCCACTGACCCACATTCACTACTATTCAGAAGCACGCTGCTCGGGTAGAGCGCTCCACGTATGTCACGTGCAGCCAACAGCGAGATGTCATGTCGTGGAACAGTGACCAAGTTATTACACCCCCGGTATAGGGGTGTGTATAGGTTTCACTCGATGTGTTTGTGTGTTTGTGGCGGTGTTTGTGTTCGCAAGTAGATCTCAAGAATGAACGGACCGATCGTCACCAAACTTGGTGAACAGGTTCTATACATTCCTGAGACGGTCCTTACAAAAATTGGGACCAGTCAAACACACGGTTAGGGAGTTATTGGTGGATTAAGATTCTACAAGGACTTATAGAGTGACATATTAATGGTCAAAGGGAAATAACCTTCTCAGTTGGTGGCAGTGAGAATGGTTATTTCCCTTTGACCAACGGGGGTGTTTTTCCTACCTCGAAGGAATTTCTTGTTCTCTGTGTAATGCTTTTCACTCAATATTTCAGGCTTCTTATTTCCAAAATATGAAGTTGTGGGAAATAAATGTGTCTTGGCACTTGATTGTACATTCAATTTAGCACTTGCCTCTTTCGTTGTTGTATGGGGTGTTGCAGGTAGCTTTGTTTCCTCCTTGGGGATGAAGCTACCAGGGGAAGGGATTGTGTTGGAGGTGCGGGTAGAGGGGTAGCCCTCCCGGTGCTCCCCCTTGGACCTCCCTAGTCTAGGACCCTGGGTCTTCGCGAGGTGGCCATTGTGGCGTAATCCCTCCGGACTAGCATAACGTTTCCCTATCCCAAGACCGACCGTGCGTGGTCTATGACCACATCCTCTACGAGGTGACCCTATCAACTAGGCAGCGAAAGCCCCTAGGCGAAACACGGCGGATCTAGAGGAGAGAACCTCGATAAAAAATTTGAGCTGCCATGAAGACGGAGCATGTTGGCTGAGGACAGCGGGCAGACCTTCTGTGCCGACACCCATCTACAGGAGAAAACCAGGCATGCACGCATCAAACCCAACATGGCCATACAAATTGTATGGCCGGGAACGTAGAAGAAGAAGAAGAAGAAGTTGTTGTATGTTGGCTCTCTTGTCGTTGCTCTGCCCTCCCGTTCAATCCCTTCTGATCTGACACGGTGTTTTCTTTTTGTGCTTGCGTGCGTGCGTGCGTTTGTGCGAGTATGTGTGCGTGTGTGCTTGCGTGCGTGCCTGCGTGCGTTTGTGTGTGTGAGTGTGTGTGTGTGTGTATGTGGGTGTGTGTGTGTGGGTGCGTGCGTGTGTGCGAGTGCGTGTGTGTGTGTGTGTGTGTTTGCACGCGCGTGCGTGCGCGCGTGTGGTTGTACTGGCGTGCGTGAGTGTGTGTGTGTGTGTGTGTGTGTGTGTGTGTCCCCTCATAACCCACAGACTGATACTCTAGAGCAAAAAGATAACGTCATAACAATACATTTTGGTAGTCTGAATTCTGTGCAGGGCCGGACAAGGGGGGGGGGGCTTTTGGGGGCTCAATCCCCCCCCCAGCCCTTTATTTAAACAAATGCCGTTGCATATTATTATTCAATCATTAAAATTGCTTCCCCGAAAAAAATGGTGAGAAAAAAAAGATAGATTGAGCAATTTCTAAGGTCAGATGGCCCCGTTTGGCTTCTTTGGACACAAAAAAACATTTCAGGGGGGGGGGGGGGGGGGGGGGGAGGAGGATATGTCTCCGGACCCCGTTTAGGAATCTCGGTCGCTACGCTCCTTCGTCGAAGTCGCTTCGCTCTCTTTACTCCCCACCCCACCCCACCACCCCTAACTCACAAAGGAATGGGAACCGGCCTTGCTGTGTTTGCAATTCCTCTTTATATTTTTCTTTTGAATTCCATCGCACACTTCACCAACTCCGTTTCAACCGAGGCGGATAATTATATTCTTGTTATTTTTCTTCGCGCCGTCTCGTCACGGGCCAACTGGTTTGGTCCGATCCGGCTCCGTCCCTATTATACAGCCTATACGCGCCAATGCGGTTCGCCCGTTTACAGAATCATAGAGAGGTTCGCGACTGTTCGCGCGATGTGTGGAATTGAATATTATTATTATAACGACATTTTTGCGCAGAGTGTTGTCGTTTACTTTTGATCAGAC
>NC_090253.1:46529257-46574257 GCF_037325665.1 Littorina saxatilis | reverse complement strand
GTGATGGTTTACGGGAGGCTTACTATGCCTTTAAGTTAACTACAGTACAAATTACATAATTAACATGTCAAGCAACCAATGAGACATTTCAAGATACAAGATTCTTAAGCTATGCTTGAAAATCATATATAACAAAGAAATATTTCTTGCATGAAAATGTCCTTTATTTCATCTTCCAAAAGAGAGAGAGAGAGAGAGAGAGAGAGAGAGAGAGAGAGAGAGAGAGAGAGAGAGAGAGAGAGAGAGAGAGGGGGGGGAGAAGAGAGAGAGGGCGAGTAAGAAAGAAAGAAAGAAGGAAAGAAAAAAAGAAATAAAACAAACAAACAAAGTAAAAAAGAAAGAAAAAGGCTATAAGAAACAAAGACAATATCTTGTCGTTAGCGCTCTGCTTCTATCGGGAATGATTATCGCTTCAACAAACACGCAAGCAAACGAACAAAAACAAACAAACAAACAAACACGATCTAGAAACAAAGGGGACCTCTCAGAGCGTTTCGTTAGTTCTCTGCCTTACTTATTTAAGATTCCCGTTTATACAAAGAAGCAAACAAACAAGCTACATGTAATATTCAACACACGTTTAGTTAGCTAATTAGCTCTACTTGGTAAATGAGAAGCTGGTAATGAAAGGTCTGAGCATGTGCTAAATCCGCACTGATGGTTCGTATGCGTTATATATATATCCAAGTCGAGAGTGACGTCTTCAGATTCTTACAAAAAACTGTTGAAAAATGGTTGTTATACCGTACGACCCCGCAGTGAAAATGTAACCTGTATCCATCACGAGCGAAACACTTTTTTCTGTAATTATATTGTTTCGGACAATAAATGGATGGATTACTTCATGCACAAGGTTACACAGTACAAGAGTCTTGTTTCTCTGCAGTCTCGACAAAAAGACACTACAATCTCTAGTGTGTATAATAATAATAATAATAATAATAATAAATGAGCATTTATATAGCACAACATCATAACTTTACAATTATGCTCTTTGCGCGTATGTATGTGTTTGTTGCACAGTGTGTGTGTGTTTGTTGCACTGCGTAAGTACAAAAAAACATATTTGCACACGATAACAACACAGACAGACAAGCAGCTCATATACGGCATATATTGATACTTAGTTATCGAGATACAGATTGTAGTGCGCTGTGTATTTGCACGATAACGCAAGTGAGCTTTGTCGAGTTAAAGACACCACTCTTCTCGTGAAAGCCATCATGTTACATGTATACCAGAATTTTTGTTGTTGTTGTTGCTGAGGATGAAAGTCGCTTGTTCATTTCAAAGCTTTTTACTCTCTCAGGTGCCAGGAGAATGGTTCCGAATAACGCTCACTTACTCTATTACACATGTCGTATGCATTTAGAGTGCTTACTTCCCTTTGTTTATCAGATCCATTCTGATCATCATCGGTCCATGCCGTATCGCCGGCATATTTCTCTGACCGGATGCATAATTACTGCGCGGAATCTATCAAAATAAGAATACAGAGTTATCTCCTATGTTTTTCGCTAATGTTTCTGAGAATAGACGAACTGAGACGAAAGTGATGGCAGATTGGCCGACTTCGACAGTGATCTCCGTTCTGTTCTTCACAGTTATGATAAAGACATCGTTCTAAGGTTAAAACAAGTCGAAATGCTGAGGCTGCTGTGGGAAGGAGACCGTGATATTGTTGCATCACTTCCAACTGGTTACGGAAAAAAGTGTCGTCTGCTTCGTAGCCAAAGTTGATTATCACGTGACACTTTTGCCATATTTAGAGTTGTTTGCACAGTAAATACACCCGCGAAAGATAGCTCGCTTGAAACTATCTTACATAACAATTCCTTTGTCATCTAAAAATTACACAACACCATGAAAAATCATTATCGACGGTCGCGAATCTGCTTATATCAATAACACATTACGAAAAGCTCTAAATATGTTAAAAAAATCGATTTCCTCTCCAGAGAAGGAAAACAAAGGCATCCTGTCAGGGATAAATGAGACCCGAAGGGAAGTAACTCATTTGACCTGAGTTCAGGATGTATCAGATCATCATATACACCATCACCCATCTGTCCAGGCTTGGTCACGGGATAAGTGAGACCCGAAGGGAAGTAACTCATTTGACCTGAGTTCAGGATGTATCAGATCATCATATACACATCACCCATCTGTCCAGGCTTTGCCATGGGATAAGAGCATCATTCCACTGAGACCCACACTAACAAGATCTGCAGCCTGGCTGGTTGCTGTGCAGAATGGAATTCATGTGTTGAGCTGATTGTGTGAGTTAATACGCCCTTATGGCAATCGAACACAGTAAAATAGTAAATCGTTCTAACATTACACTGACTGCTGTTAATTTTTGGTATGTCTGCAAGTGAAAGGGGGCTCTCATTCCATAAAGAAAGTCTAGACAGGCGAACGCGATAGTATACGCGACGTCAATAAGCGAACTATTATTCATCACAACATCTCCAACTCTGCAAAAGCTGCCAGACTGTTGAGTTTTGGTATATCTCCAAGTGAAAGGGTGCTCTCATTCCAAAATGAAAACCAGGACAGATATGTGGTGGCGAACGCGATGTTAATATGCAAACTTAATTCATCAAAAAAATCCAACTCTGCAAAAAAAAAGCTGCCCGGCTGTTGGTTTCTGATGTGTATCTCGATGGAAGAATACTCTTCTCGCGTGCAAAAGCCTGGGTATATTTGTGATAGTGCACATGGTGTTTATTCGATTCGGGAAAGGATTGCATCTTAGGCCCCCCCAAAAATAGGTGTGGTGAAGGTAACATAGCCCCAAAAAATAGGGTAGGAAGGTAGGCAATAACTTTTTTTTTTTTCACTTTTTTTTCTAATGTGTACAAATTAAACCGACTTGACAGGGAAATAAGTGTGCGACTCGAGCGCTGTCGCTTTCATTGCGTTTTCTGCACTCGGTTTTTTTTTTTTTTTTTTTTTTTTTTTTTTAACAAATGTAATAAACAGTTATAGGGTCGGCCCCTAAAAATAGGGTAGGTCGGGTTACCGTAACCACACCTTTTTTTTTTTATATTTAGTCAAGTTTTGACTAAATATTTTAACATCGAGGGGGAATCGAAACGAGGGTCGTGGTGTATGTGCGTGCGTGTGTGTGTGTGTGTGTGCGTGTGTGTGTGTGTGTGTGTGTAGAGCGATTCAGACTAAACTACTGGACCGATCTTTATGAAATTTGACATGAGAGTTCCTGGGTATGAAATCCCCGAAAGTTTTTTTCATTTTTTTGATAAATGTCTTTGATGACGTCATATCCGGCTTTTCGTGAAAGTTGAGGCGGCACTGTCACGCCCTCATTTTTCAACCAAATTGGTTGAAATTTTGGTCAAGTAATCTTCGACGAAGCCCGGGGTTCGGTATTGCATTTCAGCTTGGTGGCTTAAAAATTAATTAATGACTTTGGTCATTAAAAATCTGAAAATTGTAAAAAAAAATAAAAATTTATAAAACGATCCAAATTTACGTTTATCTTATTCTCCATCATTTGCTGATTCCAAAAACATATAAATATGTTATATTCGGATTAAAAACAAGCTCTGAAAATTAAATATATAAAAATTATTATCAAAATATTTTTTTCGAAATCAATTCAAAAACACTTTCATCTTATTCCTTGTCGGTTCCTGATTCCAAAAATATATAGATATGATATGTTTGGATTAAAAACACGCTCAGAAAGTTAAAACGAAGAGAGGTACAGAAAAGCGTGCTATCCTTCTTAGCGCAACGAATACCCCGCTCTTCTTGTCAATTCCACGGGCACTGCCTTTGCCACGGGCGGTGGAGTGACGATGCTACGAGTATACGGTCTTGCTGCGTTGCGTTGCGTTCAGTTTCATTCTGTGAGTTCGACAGCTACTTGACTAAATATTGTATTTTCGCCTTACGCGACTTGTTTAGGCCTTAACTGTGACAGCTCAACATGTGTTTTGCAAGTAGCTGTACATGCTCTGGACGGGTTCAACTGGAGTCTAGGGTGTACATCAGAAACATTTATTAGACCCTCTTTGGGGTTGGTTAAGGAATTTAAACTGACACACGCCATACATTGTGGGGAAAAAACACGATTGTGGCACAACTGCAATGCTGTAAGGGAGACGATCCTATGTTGGGCACCTGCACTTTGAAAAACTGTAGCTCCACACATTTTGTTCAGATTGCAATGCAGAATTGGAACACATTATGGAGAGCCTGCGTTTGATAATTTTGTGATCAACGGTAGTAATTTTGTTGTTGTTGTTGTTGTTGTTGTTGTTGTTGTTGTTGTTGTTGTTGTTGTTGTTGTTGTTGTTGTTGTTGTTGTTGTTGAATACAATCAAACTGTCAGCTGCATCTCAAACAAACACTTGTATACAGACCACACCGGAAAAACTGGAGACAACTCTTGACATATAGTTTCACTACCACTAAACCTTACTTTCAGGAAGAAATGAATAATTCCACAACAACACAGTGCAACAAACACACACACACACACAGAGCAACAGATACATGCACACTAGAGATTGTAGTGTCTTTTTGCCGAGACTGCAGACAAACTTGTACTCTTGTACTGTGTAACCTTGTCCATAAAATAATCCATTCATATTGTCCGTCAAAAAATGAATTACAGAAAAAAAGTGTTTCGCTCGTGATGGATACAGTTTACATTTCCGCTACGGGGTCGTACGGTATAACAACCATTTTTACTTAAATGAGTCTGAAGTCGACTTTGCGAAGACTGGGTGGCCGAGTGGTAACGCACTTGCGCTCGGAAGCGAGAGGTTGCGTGTTCAGGCCTGGGTCAGGCCGCAATTTTCTCCCCCCTTTCCTAACCTAGGTGGTGGGTTCAAGTGCTAGTCTTTCGGATGAGACGAAAAACCGAGGTCCCGTGTACACTACATTGGGGTGTGCACGTTAAAGATCCCACGATTGACAAAAGGGTCTTTCCTGGCAAAATTGTATAGACATATATAAAAATGTCCACCAAATACCCGTGTGACTTGGAATAATAGGCCGTGAAAAGTATATACTCGCCTAACACGCTTGAGATTTACTGGCCGATGTGAATGCGTGATATATTGTGTAAAAAATTCCATCTCACACGGCATATTGTAAACGCCATGAGCCTCCCCTCTGGGAGGGTATGTGCGTAGAAATACTCACTATAAGACTTCGCGAATTTGTTGTACCGAAAACTCAGTGCTAAAGCTTCGTGCGGCCAGCTTCGCGAAGTATGCTTCGCGTAGTCCACTTCGCTCAGTTAAGGACAGGCTTCAGCACTGTTTGTTTGTTTGTTTGTTTGTTTGCTTAACGCCCAGCCGACCACGAAGGGCCATATCAGGGCGGTGCTGCTTTGACATTTAACGTGCGCCACACACAAGACAGAAGTCGCAGCACAGGCTTCATGTCTCACCCAGTCACATTATTCCGACACCGGACCAACCAGTCCTAGCACTAACCCCATAATGCCAGACGCCAGGCAGAGCAGCCACTAGATTGCCAATTTTAAAGTCTTAGGTATGACCCGGCCGCGGTTCGAACCAACGACCTCCCGATCACGGGGCGGACGCCTTACCACAAGGCCAACCGTGCCGGTCTTCAGCCCTGAGTTGTTGGTTAAAAAACAAACAAGTCGCGTAAGGCGAAATTACTACATTTAGTCAAGCTGTGGAACTCACAGAATGAAACTGAACGCACTGCATTTTTTCACATTGACCGTAGTCCGCCGCTTGTGCAAAACGGAGTGAAACTGACGAGCCTGTTCAGCGCGGTTGTCGTTTCGCTTTGCTGCATATACATGTAGCATTCTGTACATCTCTTCGTTTTAACTTTCTGAGCGTGTTTTTAATCCAAACATATCATATCTATATGTTTTTGGAATCAGGAACCGACAAGGAATAAGATGAAATTGTTTTTAAATCGATTTCGGAAATTTAATTTTGATCATAATTTTTATATTTTTAATTTTCAGAGCTTGTTTTTAATCCAAATATAACAAATTTATATGTTTTGGGGAATCAGGAAATGATGAAGAATAAGATGAACGTAAATTTGGATCGTTTTATATAAAATAAAAATTATTACAATTTTCAGATGTTTAATGACCAAAGTCATTAATTAATTTTTAAGCCACCAAGCTGAAATGCAATACTGAAGTCCGGCCTTCGTCGAAGATTGCTTTACAAAAATTTCAATTAATTTGATTGAAAAATGAGGGTGTGACAGTGCCGCCTCAACTTTTACAAAAAGCCGGATATGACGTCATTAAAGGTATTTATCAAAAAAAAGAAAAATAGATCCGGGGATATCCTTCCCAGGAACTCTCATGTCAAATTTCATAAAGATCGGTTCAGTAGTTTGGTCTGAATCGCTCTACACACACACACGCACAGACACACATACACACATAAACCACGACCCTCGTCTCGATTCCCCCCTCGATGTTAAAACTTGACTAAATGTAAAAAGAGAAGAAAAAAAGCCGTACAGAAAGGAATGAGGAACTGCGTAGAGCCAGCAGAGGGCTGTATAATGACGCATAGGTAAAGGCCCAGTCCTTCCTGTGTAAATGATTCATTTCACAAAACACGTAAACGCCGTGGGAGTTTCAGCCCATGACCGAAAAAGGAAAGAAAAGGGAAAAAGAGAATGCTTACTGTCCTACAGGCTAAATGTTTTGCAAGGACAATATATTGGTTATATGATAATTGGAGTTTTACGCCATCACGGTATTTGCTGAGATACACAAGTGTATGCGTGTTTTGGTGGTACCAGCCAGAGTACCTATGGCAGAATAGCCGAGGTCTTTTATGTGCCATTGTGGTGACACGGGGGTGGGATATGGAAACCGTCTCTGGGTCTGCACATAAAGTTGAGGTGTCCGTCTCGGCCAGGATTCGAACCCGCGACCCTAGGATTACCAGTTCAGTGCTCTACCACCGGACCCCCTTACCAAAGAAGAAGAAGAAGAAGAACGTCTTTTATCGCCAACTTTGTTCTCGTTTCTGCCAGGGTATGCACACGGCCTCGTACATCATGGCGGTGGAACTGTTCCCCACGAAGCAGCGCACCCTGGCGGCCTGTGTCATCCAGATGTACTGGGGGGCCGCTGTGTTGGTCCTGGGGGGCCTTTCCTGGATCCTCCGAGACTGGAGGCTGATCCAGCTGGCTATTTCCTTGCCTTCGCTGCTCGCCATTCCATACTTCTGGTAAGTTCATTGATGGCCGCAGGAGCGGTCATCTATTGGAATGCATTCGGAGAGGTGACATGTCTCGTTTTGTTACCGTTCTCACGAGATCAGTTACAGTTTCTCTCTGTCTCTCTCTGTCTGTCTGTCTGTCTGTCTGTCTGTCTGTCTGTCTGTCTGTCTCTCTCTCTCTATCTCTCTCTCTCTTTCTCTCTCTCTCTCTCTCTCTCTGTATGTATGTCTTTGTCTGTGTCTCCCTCTGAGTCTCTCCGCTTCTGTCTTTCTATGTCTGTCTCTGTCTATGTGTGTGTGTGTGTGTCTCTCTCTCTCTCTCCGGGACAGGTTTGCACTGGCCCAAGGGTGTCCGTTCATGAGCGGGACTGCTGTAACAGCAAAACTAGTGTGAAACATAAGTAATCAATTTATCCACTTGACTATATTCACAACAGGGACCTATCACACTTCTTTGCATGTTTTTATGCCTACGGATTTTCAAATACTCTGCAACACAGTCATGTAACCCAAATTCATCATTGTGCAATACCGCTTCTTTTATGAAAACATTGCTTCGGCCATGTTGATTTTAATCAACCAATTTTCTTGTGAGTTCATAAAATGCGTTTGTTCCTGCTGTGTGGGTAACGAGAAAAGAGCGTTATTTTCCCCTACTAAGAAAATGTGTTGAGCTTTGCAGCTTGATGGGCGACGCCTTCCTTGCTAGCTTGTCCTTGGGGGCTTGTCGTGGATCCTCCTTCTTTTTCTTCTTCCGCGTTCGTGGGCTGAAACTCCCACGTACACTCGTGTTTTTGCACGAGTGGAATTTTAGGTGTATGACCGTTTTTACCCCGCCATTCAGGTAGCCATATGTCGCATTTGGGGGAAGTATGCTAGGTATTTCCGTAATTGTATAAGCTACCGAACTCTGACATAGAATAAAGGATATTTTCCGTGCGCATTTGGTCTTGTGCTTGCGTGTACACACGAAGGCGGATGAGGCATACGCAGGTCTACACATAAGTTGACCTGGGAGATCGGACAAATCTCCACCCTTAACCCACCAGGCGGCCGCGGCCGGGATTCGAACCCTCGACCTTCCGATTAAGAGACCGACGTCTTACCACCCCGCCACAGCGCCCGTCGGGGATCCTCCGAAACATGGGACTAGCTATCTCTCTGCCCATACCATACTTCTGGTGTCTCTGGAACCTCATAGACTGGCATCTCATTTGTTGTATTGCATGTGTTTGGCAAGATGCGGTTCTTCAGGGCCGGACCAAGTTCGTTTGAGGGGGGGGGGGGGGGGGGGGGGTCCAACTGAAGGCAGGTGTCCAAAGTCCACATTTTTTTTCTCTGAGAGGTACATTGGATGGCCAGGGATGGCCAGGGGGGGGGGGGGTTCCGGAACCCTAGGAACCCCCCCCCCCCCCCCCCCCAGATCCGGCCCTGGTTCTTGTCTTCGTTATCTTTTTCTTTGTCTTCTGCATTCACGGGCTGCAACTCCCACGCGCACTTTTTTGTTGCTGTTTTTAATTGGGCATTAACAAGGTTTTTTGGTGTTGTTTTTGTTGTTGCTGTTGTTAGTTGTGCACACGTTTGTTTGTTTTGTTTTTGTGGGGTTTTGTTTTGGAAGGGTGGGGGGTGGGGAGCATTTGTATTCCGCTGCTAATGTTCGTGTTTCTGAAATCCCCCGAACTCTGCCATGTATCACAATTGCCAGTCTTCATTCCTAATAATTTCGTCTTTTTTTTAACGCAGGCTGTTACCAGAATCACTTCGCTGGTTGCTTGCTAAAAATAAACGCAAGGAAGCCGAACTTCTCATAAAGCGAACAGCTGTCTTCAACAAAATGCAAACCGTGCTCCGGGAATTCCCGGAAAGAGCCACAGACGCGTTACTTCAGCAAGAACCGCAACAAAACACAACGCAACAAAACACAAACGCCGGTACAGAACCCAACGCCACGAACGCACTCCTCTCCAGCAACGACGACAACAACAACGACGACAAGGAGAAAAGTCTGGAGCATCTGGAGAAGCAGACGAAAGACAAGAAGAGACGGCAGGGAGGCATCAAAGATTTGTTTTCATCCACGCTTATGCTCAAGCGGAGTATGATATTGTTTTATATCTGGTGAGTTTGCGAAAACGGAAGTGTGTGTGTGTGCGTGTGTGTGTGTGTGTGTGTGTGTGTGTGTGTGTGTGTGTGTGGGTGTGTGTGTGTGTGGGTGTGTGTGTGTGTGTGTTTGTGTGTGTGTGTGTGTGTGTGTGTGTGTTATGTTTGTCTTGCGTCTGCCCCTCTCTCTCTCTCTCTCTCTCTCTCTCTCTCTCTCTCTCTCTCTCTCTCTCTCTCTCTCTCTCTCTCTCTCTCTCTCTCTCTCTCCCCCCCTCCCCTGCCTTCACCGGTTTAAACAATGTGCGGGTTGTCTTCGAGGCCAGCGAACCTGTCCAAGTACAGCCTGAGACAGCCGGAAAAGGCAAATATTGTTAAACCTTTGCAGGTGGAACGGCGTTTTTGTTAGCCAAAGTCAAGTCAAGTCAAATTTTATTTTCAGGGAACCCCATGGGGGTACATGAAAAGAAAAAAAAAGAAAACAAATTAATAAATACAAAAATACAAGAACAATAAAGAGAGGCATGCAGGTTATTCCATCAATACATACACACAAACCCGCTCCGCTGTAAAAAAAATAAAATATCAAATAACTTGTTTTACAATATGGAAATCAATCCCCAAAATAATCATTCTCGTTATATATGGCGTAACATTAAGTGTGATAAAAAATAAAAGAAATAAAAAAAACTACAATCTGCTGTCTAAATCATTATTTTTTTCTTGTTTTGTGCTGTGTCTTTTTTTTTTTTCCCATGAACACCTGTTTAAAATTCTTTTGAAATACCCTTTATCAAGTGAATTAAGTTTAACAATACTTTTTTTGTTGTTGTTGAAAATAAAAGTTGAAATTTTATTACATTTGGATTTTTTCGATACTTGAGTGGGATACATTTTTGTCTTAATTCGTTAAAGAAACTGCAGTTAAACACATAATGGAATTCATCACCAATATCGCCATTATTGCACTTTGTACACACTCTTTCCTTCTGTATAAACCTTCCTGTCTGTGTTGGTAACTTGTGGTTTAGCGTTCTAAAGCGCAAAAATATAATTCCCAAATTATGTGGGAGTACTTTCAAATAGTTTTCGAGCAAAAACGTCTGTTTGTAAAGCCGATAGTTACAAAACATCTCACTAGAATTTAAATCAGAAAACCATATCTGTACATATTGGTCTTTCAAACACTGTAATGTTTTTAGTTTGAACCAGTGGCTAGAACAACTCAGCTTCCACTGGTTTATCCACATTCCACTTAGCGAATAACCACTGTACTCCCTGATAGGCACTGAACCTATGGAACACGAACCATCACCAAAACACGGTCTTTAACCTGACATGCTAAACGGGACGAATAAAACGTTTGGCGACAGGAAATTGTCTGCAATAGGCACAGAGATGAAGAAATCTCGGAGGTCATAGGTTAACGCTGTCAGAGACAGATTTAACTCTAACATGCACGTGAGTTAAAGGTGAATCATTATCATGACCTTTGCTCCGCGAGTAGTTTACATCGTTCCAAGCAGGTTTAGTCATGGCCTCATTGGAGAGTGTGCGTTAGTTGTTTCAATTCAAAGATTGCTGCCTTCCTGTCCCATATATTTCACGAGTTCAGAGTGGAAAGAAAAGTGGACGTGTCTCTCTCTCTTCCTGTTTCTATGTCGTAAAAACAGTTTGCGATTCTGCTAAAGCTGTCACGGGAGAATCAATGTTTTGTTTTTTTAATATATATAGAGTGGGGATCAGATAATTTAGAACCAGTGGAAAAAAGTTTGGCAGATCTTCCGAATTGACGGCACATTGAGTTTTCGGTTATCGTGAGTTCAAATCCCGGCCGCGGCCGCCTAGTGGGTTACGGGTGGCGTGGAGATTTTTCCGATCTCCCAGGTCAACTTATGTGCAGATCTGCTAGTGCCTTATCTCCCTGCCTGTGTACACGCAAGCACAAGACTAAGTGCGCGCGGAAAAAATCCCGTGATTCATGTCAGAGTTTGGTGGGTTATAAAATACCCAGCATATGCTTCCCCCCAAATCAGCGTATGCTGCCTGAATGGCGGGGTTAAAACGGCCATGCACGTAAAACGCACTCGTGCAAAGACACGATAGTACATGGGAGTTTCAGCCAATGAACGCAGAAGATGATGATTTGAAAATAGGTAAATGGCGGGGTAAAAACGGTTATACACGTAAACCCCACTCGTGCAAAAACACGAGTGTACGCTCTTCAAAAAAAGTTAAGGATCGGTTGAAAAAACGGATCTAATTATAAAAAATGGCCAAAAAATTGAACATCAACATAATAATTAAAAGATTAATGTGTTTGAATTAAGCAAATGAACAATGAGTCTTGACCTAGAATTTTGTTTGGCAGGCAGGGTTATTTCCCTTTGTGGGACTTCTCAAAAGCTTCTGCATTTTGGAAGAAAAAGGGTGTTTTTTATAGCCCCATGAAATTTGCGGAACGCATGCCATGGGCAAAAGGTTGTGATGCACGTGCTACAACAGGGTCCTGGCTATGAACATCGCTCACCAGCTTGTGTTTAAAGGTTGACACGCTGACACAGTTATGCACAGTAGCAACATGCCCCCACGAAGAAAACTGAGCGATTTGGATAGAGGAAGGGCAATAGCAGGGGCGCATTCGGGGGGCTTTGTCGTCGGGTACAGCAACATCACCCTCCTCCTGCCAATCTGGGTCAACTGCTGCAATGGCTTCAGCAGGAGTGGAATGGAGTTCCCAGAGCATTCATATGCAACCTGATCCACTCCATGCGCCAACGATGTGTTGAATGCCTGGCACACAACGGAGGGCACACGCGTTATTGACACTGATTCACATTGTTGTGAATTCCATTTTCGAGGGTTGTCACGTTTGACACTCTTTAGCTAAACTGTCGCTGCCGCGTTCGATCTTTGCTTTGTTTGTCATTAGTCCTTGGTTGTTCAAATATATAAAAAAAAAATTTAAATGAAAGAATTCGGTCTTGTCTGTTTTGTGTGGCGTTCTTGTAAAAAAGTGATCCTTAACTTTTTTTGAAGAGTGTACGTAGGAGTTCCAGCCAATGAACGGAGAAGAAGAAACAAATTCCGCGTTCTTCCGACTACTGACGGCAAACATAGACATCCCTGCATCACGGCTCCCCACCGATGCTCTACCGAGAGGGTCCCGGGACCCTGAATTACACATTTTATAGGGTCCAAGAACCCCCTCCGTGGATTTTTAGAGGGTCCCCAAACCGGGAGGATATTTGGCAGTTCTGTGAGATCTTCTCAACACCGTTATTTGTCATACCATTTGGTTTAATTTGGGTTGGCAGGGTATTTCCTTGTCACCGAAATACAGTCTACGTTCTTGTCTATTCTGTGTGAAAACTAGTTGACGATTAGGCTAAAAAAAAAATAGTCTGTTTACGGTAACCCGACCGACCCTATTTTTTTCGCGCGACCCTAGACTTTTTTTGGCATTTCGGAAAAAAAAAATTAATCTGGGTTTTTTGGCAAAATAACTTAAAAATATGTTTTTTGGAGAGAAAAAAAAATCCCGACCTACCGACCCTATTTTTTTGGCCTATGTTACCGTAAACAGACTTTTTTTTGGGGGCCTTACAACACAACAGACGGTATAGTAGGCCTACTCATGATAACACGAAATCTGTGCGTCCCGGGACCCGCTCTTTAAGTTAAGTGCGTCAGGGGACCCCCTTCAAGAATTTCTAGTACGTGTTTTCGGACGCAGGCACGCACAGTTTGGGGAGCCCTGACTGAATGATAAAACGGATCTGTTGTAAGAGTTATTGACGAAATTAAATGTATTTAAAAAAGTAGACACTTTCAGAGCTTTCTGACAATTTGGAATTTCCCCATGTCTTTCAGGTTTGCTGGCAACCTTTCCTATTTCGGACTGACCTTTATGTCAACTGCTCTCGGGGGCAACCGATTTTTGAACTATACGCTGTCCGGATGTGTCGAGTTCGTAGCCTATGCCAGCAACATCTTTATCGTTAAAAGGTACTGTTTGGGGTGAAACGTGGTGAGAGGGTGGAGGGGGGGGGAGGGGGGGGGGGAGCAGGTTGCATTATTTGTTTCCTTCTGCGCAGTACGTAGACGAAAAGCGATCGAAATGGGGTGGGGGGGGAGGGGGGGGTGCGGGGGCAGGTTGTATTATTTGTTTCCTTCTGCGCAGTACGTAGTTGAACTTGAAGCGATCGAAAGGAGGAGGGGGTGGTGCGTGAAGGATGGCTAAGAGAGAGAGAGAGAGAGAGAGAGAGAGAGAGAGGTGGGCAGTCGAACAGACAAACAAAAAAATAGTGACCGAAAAAATGCGAAATAAGAAAGAGGGAGGGAGAGAGGAGGGAGAAAGAGTAAGAGTGCTTTTGATCTCCTAAAAGAGTGCAAACACCCACGCGCGCGTGCGCGTGCGAGAGACTGAGAGAGAGAGAGAGAGAGAGAGAGAGAGAGAGAGAGAGAGAGAGAGAGAGAGAGAGAACAACAAGTACGCCGCCCGTATAATAATAATAATAATAATAATAATGATAATAATAATAAATAGCATTTTTATAGCGCGAGTCCCAGCAATTGGCTACAGGTGCTGTACAATTTGTATAGACAAGAGAGAAGGAAAAGGAACTAGTAATAATAGCTCTCCACCGTTTCTTCGATCGAATTTTTAAGAAAATCAAACTCAAGCACCCGACTGTTTGGAGCCATAGAATGGCTCTTTCGGTTCGTAGAAATAGAGAACGCAGAACTCAATAAGAAAACCAAGGAGGAAGGGAAGCAATCTCGTTAGAGATGTAGATAAAAGCTGTTTGTGCGATGTGGTTGTGTCCCTTAGTTGTGTCACTTAATCATTTTTGGGGTTATTACTTTTGATGTTTGTTGCTGTTATTTTTCATGCATTGCCTCTTTCTGATGCAACTGAAAATTGTAATCTTACGTTTTAAAGGATTAGTCAGTAATTAAGTTACTAAATAATGAAAAAAAACACTGTGTGTCTGACAGATTTGGAAGACGAAACCCGCTATGTGTATACTTCTGCTTAGCTGCAGTCAGTTGTCTGGGAGTGGGGCTGATACCACCTAGAACAGGTAAGCAGATATCTACTTCAGTTTTAGTTCATTTTTATAATTTTTGTTGATTTTTTCCCAAAGCTTTGATTTTTGTATTATGTTATTAAATATTGTGCCATTAAGTTGGAATTTATGTAGTGTATGTATTGTTTGTGATCGTCATTCGTCTCCCCCCCCCCCCACCCACCTTACCCTTATCGTGTGTGTGTGTGTGTGTGTGTGTGTGTGTGTGTGTGTGTGTGTGTGTGTGTGTGTGTTTATGTGTGTGTGTGCGTGCGTGCGTACGTGCGTATGTGTGTTTGTGTGTGTGTGTGGGTGTGTGTGTGTGGGTGTGTGTGTGCGGGTGTGTGTATGCGTGCGTGCGTGTGTACGTATGTGTGTGTAGGTGCGTACGGGCGTGCGTGCGTGCGTGCGTGTGTCCTATGGAAAGCCGTTTGGCTCATAACCATTACACGCGTAATAAAACATAAATACACGTGTAATAAATAATTGATACACGTGTAATAAATGATTAATGCACGTGTAATAATCATTTTTACGCGTGTAATAAATAATTCATACACGTGTAAGAAATGATTAAATACGCGTGCAATAAATATTTCATGCGCGTGTAAGAAATGATTAAATACGCGTGTAATAAATATTTCATGCGCGTGTAAGAAATGATTAAATACACGTGCAGGAAATAGTTTATACGCGTGTAAGAAATGATTAAATACACGTGTAGGAAATTATTTAAATACACGTGTATTTAATCATTACATACACCCGTAATAAACTTAAAACTTGAATCGGAAAATATACGACATGCAAAGCAACAACTCTCGTCTATTCTACTTCCGGTTCGCGCGCACAACAACCGACTTCATCTGATAAAACAAGTAACTTACCTTTCCAATGCTGTGCGAGCCTGGGCAAAGGCGTTAAATTGTTCTCGCAAACCTTCTAAGCTGACATTGACGTTTGCCGCTTCCGTCATCTTGAGCTGTAAGCGTGCAAAGCGAGGCGATGAAGACGCATAGAGTGCTTTTCATGTGGATTCCCAGTCCGAGTTTTTAAGTCGCTTAACCACGTGACTCCTGCATTTTTAACGCTTGTATGAAATATTTATTACACGCGTATTTATTCATTTCTTACGCGTGTATGAAAAATGTATTACACGTGTATTTAATCATGTCTTACACGTGTACGAAATGATTAAATACACGTGGAATAAAAATGTCATACACGTGTACGAAATGATTAAATACACGCGTAATAAATATTTCATGCGCGTGTAAGAAATATTTAATACACGCGTAAGAAATATTTCATGCGCGTGTAAGAAATAATTAATACACGCGTAATAATCATTTCATGCGCGTGTAAAAAATATTTAAATACACGTGTAATAAATAATTACACGTGTATTTAAATATTTCTTACACGCGCATGAAATGTTAATTACGCGTGTATTTAATCATTTCTTACACGAGTATGAAATATTTATTACACGTGTATTTAATCATTATGCTATTCCATAGCATGAGAAAAAAAGATAAATTACACGTGCAATAAGAAATAAATACACGTGTATTAGTCATTTATTACGCGTGTATTTATGTTTTATTACACGCGTAATGGTTATGAGCCAAACGGCTTTCCATAGTGTCCGTGTGTTTTGGGGGCAGGTGGTATTTCATTCTATCACAATTTCAATTCATGTCAGTCCTATCTTGTGTGTTTGTTCGTTTTTATATTTAGTCAAGTTTTGACTAAATATTTTAACATCGAGGGGGAATCGAAACGAGGGTCGTGGTGTATGTGCGTGTGTGCGTGTGTGCGTGTGTGCGTGTGTGTGTGTGTGTGTGTGTGTGTGTGTGTGTAGAGCGATTCAGACTAAACTACTGAACCGATCTTTATGAAATTTGACATGAGAGTTCCTGAGTATGAAATCCCCGAACGTTTTTTTCATTTTTTTGATAAATGTCTTTGATGACGTCATATCCGGCTTTTCGTGAAAGTTGAGGCGGCACTGTCACGCCCTCATTTTTCAACCAAATTGGTTCAAATTTTGGTCAAGTAATCTTCGACGAAGCCCGGACTTCGGTATTGCATTTCAGCGTGGTGGCTTAAAAATTAATTAATGACTTTGGTCATTAAAAATCGGAAAATTGTAAAAAAAATTTAAAATTTATAAAACGATCCAAATTTACGTTTATCGTATTCTCCATCATTTGCTGATTCCAAAAACATATAAATATGTTATATTCGGATTAAAAACAAGCTCTGAAAATTAAATATATAAAAATCATTATCAAAATTAAATTGTCCAAATCAATTTAAAAACACTTTCATCTTATTCCTTGTCGGTTCCTGATTCCAAAAACATATAGATATGATATGTTTGGATTAAAAACACGCTCAGAAAGTTAAAACAAAGAGAGGTACAGAAAAGCGTGCTATCCTTCTTAGCGCAACTACTACCCCGCTCTTCTTGTCAATTTCACTGCCTTTGCCATGAACGGTGGCCTGACGATGCTACGAGTAAAATGGCATTGCGTTCAGTTTCATTCTGTGAGTTCGACAGCTACTTGACTAAATATTGTATTTTCGCCTTACGCGACTTGTTGCTTGTTTGTTTTGTTTTGTTGATGTTTGTTTTTGTTTTTACATTTAGTCAAGTTTTGACTAAATGTTTTAACGTAGAGGGGGGAATCGAGACGAGGGTCGTGGTGTATGTGCGTGTGTGTGTGTGTGTGTGTGTGTGTGTCTGTGTGTGTGTGTAGAGCGATTCAGACTAAACTACTGGACCGATCTTTATGAAATTTGACATGAGAGTTCCTGGGTATGAAATCCCCGAACGTTTTTTTCATTTTTTGGATAAATGTCTTTGATGACGTCATATCCGGCTTTTCGTGAAAGTTGAGGCGGCACTGTCACACCCTCATTTTTCAACCAAATTGGTTGAAATTTTGGTCAAGTAATCTTCGACGAAGCCCGGACTTCGGTATTGCATTTCAGCTTGGTGGCTTAAAAATTAATTAATGACTTTGGTCATTAAAAATCGGAAAATTGTAAAAAAAAAAAATTTTTATAAAACGATCCAAATTTACGTTCATCTTATTCTTCATCATTCCCTGATTCCAAAAACATATAAATATGTTATATTTGGATTAAAAACAAGCTCTGAAAATTAAAAATATATAAATTATGATCAACATTAATTTTTCGAAATCAATTTAAAAACAATTTCATCTTATTCCTTGTTGGTTCCTGATTCCAAAAACATATAGATATGATATGTTTGGATTAAAAACACGCTCAGAAAGTTAAAACAAAGAGAGGTACAGAAAAGCGTGCTATCCTTCTTAGCGCAACTACTACCCCGCTCTTCTTGTCAATTTCACTGCCTTTGCCATGAGCGGTGGACTGACGATGCTACGAGTATACGGTCTTGCTGAAAAATGGCATTGCATTCAGTTTCATTCTGTGAGTTCGACAGCTACTTGACTAAATGTTGTATTTTCGCCTTACGCGACTTGTTTATTTATGTCTATAGTTTTATCTAGTCTTGACATGTATCTGACTTGTGTCAATGGCTTCAGCTTCTGGGGACGACCTGACCAAGCTGATCACAGCTTTTGGTGTGATGGGAAAGTTTGCTGCGGGCGGTAGCTTCTCTGTCTTCGAGCTCCTCACGGTGGAAATGTACCCCACTTTGCTCAGGTGGGTAGGCCTACATTTCGCTTTTTTGCCACTGTCAAGCCAGATAAATAGCTACAGCTACACACACATACACACACACACACACACACACACACACACACACACACACACACACACACACACACACACGCAAATAGCTACAGCGGCCATTTATACGCGTGCGTGGTAAGAAAGATAATCCCAATCAAACTAGAGCCAGAGCGCTATTTTTAGATCTGAAAAACAAAGGGAAGTTAGCGCACAGAATATGCATACGACATGTGCATCATCTCACTTCCCTTTGTTTCTCAGACAAGCCTGACAAATAGCCGCAGCCAGCGTTGTTTGCAGTCATAACACAAAAGCTACGGTCCTCATTACATAAAAAAAAATAATAAAAAAATTATTAAAAAAAAAATAAATAAATCCCTGCGCTTAGAACTGTACCCATGGAATACGCGAGATATAAGCCTCATATTGATTGATTGAAGAAGGCTATTCGGTCTAGAATCATATATACCATGGCCATGATTTGGAGTGTGTTTCAGAAAGACCAATGAACGTAAGCTCGGGAGAAAGAAATACGTATTGGTAGTTGTTGTCTTGCACGTAGCCTACTTCTAACACCCCTCCCTCTTGTCTTTAGATTTATATTTACCACTATAATTATTACTAACTAATATACTCACTGATCATGTTGCAGGAATATTGGTGCCGGCATGTGTGGATTCTGGGGCAGACTTGGAGCTGTGCTGGCCCCACAGTTTCTCAGTTTGGTAAGACTAGTGGCCAATAATTATTGTGATCAATTAAGTGGCTGATATGTAGCGGTTACATATCCAGTGGACATTTAGATTTTGGTCAAAGTTAGCGGGTCGTGAAAAATGCGAGCTTTAGCTACACACATTTTGTCGTATGTGCGTGTGTGTGGCCCCCACATTTTGTCGTATGTGCGTGTGTGTGGGGGAGGGGAGGTGTTTATGTGTGTGTGTGTGTGTGTGTGTGTGTGTGTGTGTGTGTGTGTGTCAGTGTGTGTGTCAGTGCGTGTGCGTGCGTGCCTGAATGTGTGTGTGCGTCTCTCTTTCTTTCTCTCTCTCTCTCTCTTGCTCTCTCTCTCTCTCTCTCTCTCTCTCTCTCTCTCTCTCTCTCTCTCTCTTTCCTTTTAGAGATGAATAAAGATTATTGTATTGTATTGTATTGTATTGTATTCTCTCTCTCTCTCTCTCTCTCTGTTATTTATGCGCACTTTCTTACGTGCGTGGGTGCATGTGTACATAACGATGTAGTACCTCGTAGACTCGACACAGTGTTCTCACCCATCATGCATAACTGACATACTTCTTCACTTTCTGTTCCACAGGGCCTGTACACCTTCCCACAACTGCCAGCGATTCTGATAGGCTCTTTGACCCTTCTGGGCGGAGGCTTGACCCTCTTGCTACCGGACACCAGCCACGCCTACCTACCGGACACTGTCTATGAGATGACCATCGACGCCGACGGCAACAAAAGTGTTCAAGACAAAAGGAACGGCGACCAGTATATCAGCACTCCCCTGTTGACGGTGACGGAACTGGTGTCCTGTGTTTAATTTGGAAGATCGTAGCTATTGATGATTTTCTTGCATATTGATCAATGAACATGTTTCTTGCGTATAACTTGGAAGACTAGAGCTGTTGGTGAATGCTCGAATTTCCTGTGTTTAATGATATACGATACCAACACACGCACAACCTGGCGGTGACCTCACGAGTATGTTTCTAGGGTTCATTTGACGAGGTCACCGAGACAAACTTCGTTCTCGAAAGAGTTGGCTATAGGTGTGGAGAAATGTGTGGAGACATGTGTGAATATAACATACCGGAGCCGAAAGCGTAAGAATGCTTGAACTGGTTCCAGACATAAGAAGGTCAATTAAAAGAAACATCAAAACGATGAGAGAGAGAGAGAGAGAGAGAGAGAGAGAGAGAGAGAGAGAGAGAGAGAGAGAGAGAGAGAGAGAGAGAGAGAGAGAGAAAATGAGTGAGAGAGAGAAAATGAGTGAGAGAGAGAGAGAGAGAGAGAGAGAGAGAGAGAGAGAGAGAGAGAGAGAGAGAGAGAGAGAGAGAGAGAGAGAGAGAGAGAGAGAGAGAGAGAGTTGTAGATCGGATGAATTAAGGACTGGGTGGCCGAGTGGTAACGCACTTGTGCTCGGAAGCGAGAGGTTGCGAGTTCGACCCTGGGTCAGGGCGTTAGCAATTTTCTCCCCCCTTTCCTAACCTAGGTGGTGGGTTCAAGTGCTAGTCTTTCGGATGAGACGAAAAACCGAGGTCCCTTCGTGTACACTACATTGGGGTGTGCACGTTAAAGATCCCACGATTGACAAAAGGGTCTTTCCTGGCAAAAGTGTATAGGCATAGATAAAAATGTCCACCAAAACACCCGTGTGACTTGGAATAATAGGCCGTAAAAAGAAGGACATGCACCGAAATGGCTTCGATCTGCTGGCCGATGTGAATGCGTGATGTATTGTGTAAAAAAATTCCATCTCACAGGGCATAAATAAATCCCTGCGCCTTGAATAATTATGTGCGCGATATCAATTGCATAAAATAAAAATAAAAAAATAAATCCCTGCGCTTAGAACTGTACCCACGGAATACGCGCGATATAAGCCTTATATTGATTGATATTACCAGCTATTGTGTTTTCAGCGTAGCAATAGGGCCCGATATTTAGACGAGACAAGTATAATGCCGACGAGTCGAAGACGAGTCGCATTATACTTGTTCGAGTCTAAATATCGGACCCTATTGCTACGATGAAAACACAATAGCGTTTATATAGCTAATCTGACATTAAATTCTGTGTTAAAATCATGTTTTTGTCAGCAACAAGGACCAGAATGGTCCATGTCGTTGATTGCAGACGACGGTTCCCTTTCTGCATGAAGCCACGGAAATAACCGAACATTGAAAAACCCACGGACATGTATTACGGAGAAAACTCAAGATAACCGGATGCTTAGCATTACGTCAATATCTTAGGAATCATATGACGTTATGACGTATCATGCTTGCCTACGTAGATTTTATGTTCGAAAGTCTGACTTCTGTTGGGAATTCGCGTGGTGAAGACTGCGGTAAATCTGTAGATGATAAGAGAACAAGGATTGTCTCAGAAGAAACGACGAAATGTTTCAGACCGGTAACTTCATTTCAACATTGCACTACACAATGGACGTTCTATGTGACAGGAGAGTTTGCTGATTTTGTGTTAAACATTGGTGATTGGAGAGATCGTCTGCAAAAATCAGAGATAGGTCGCTTCAGATTGCAGCTTCTGGAAATTTGCAAGGTTTGCTGCCAGTTAAAGAACTGGATTTTACACGTAATGTATGTCATGTACAGTAAGCAACAACAAAAACACACACAAAGCAAATTGCATCGTCTGTCGACTAGCCACAGACACAAGCCTGGCGAGGTATGCGTGTACTTTATACACGTGGAAGAAACCGGAACCATGCGTCTTTGTTATTGCCGATATCGTTTGGATATCGGCAAAAATGGCCAACTTTCGTAGCGTTATGCTTTGATGATCGGAAAAGGGATGTGTGAGACCATCCAATCACAGCCCCCGAATCCCCCCACGTGTCCATCAGAATAGCTATATTGATTGATATTGATAATTAATTAGTTATATTATCTAGTCTAGATGTGACATATATGTATGCTGTTGAATATGGTTTTCAGAGATGGATTGTATATATTGACTTGTTTTTGGTTGCAAATGCCTTTTCCAGCAAATACCCTCAATATTTGTGATCTGGATTTTTCTTTATCTGAAAAGTCAGAGAGAGAGAGAGAGAGAGAGAGAGAGAGAGAGAGAGAGAGAGAGAGAGAGAGAGAGAGAGAGAGAGAGAGAGAGAGAGAGAGAGAGAGAGAGAGAGAGAGAGAGAGAGAGAGAGTATGACGTGTGTGTGTACACCCATGAAAAAGCGTATAACTCGTTTCAAATGTGTTTACTGACCATTGTGATGATTCCAGAAATGGACAGTAAAATGAATGCTTGTATCTTTATACTTTATATTACAACTGCATTTTGTCTGCACATGCTATTTTTAGTTGTGATATAGATTTGTAAGATCTATTTCACGAGAGAGTGAGAGAGAGTTTGTGTGTGTGTCTGTGTGTGTGTGTGCGTGCGTACGTGTGTGTGTGTTGTGTGTGTGTGTGTGTGTGTGTGTGTGCGTGTGTTTATGTGTGTGTGTGTGTGTGCGTGCGTGCGTCTGTGTGTGTGTGTGTGTGTGTGCGTGCGTGCGTTTGTGTGTGTGTGTGTGTCGGCGTAACTACATGTGGACTGGTGCGTACAAGCGTGCGTGTGCATAAGTGTTGTATCTGTTTAACTTGATCTGGCTGTTTTGTCAAGCCTAAATTTAAAAAGTCTTTCACGAAACATGGTTGTACACAAATAGATTGTACGCACAAGACGTTTTTTGTATCGTTACAATTGCCTTTTGATGTAAACTAGTTGTTATCTATTTTGTATCCGGTAAAATCCGGTGCTTTTCTTTGTTGCTGAAAGAAAAGGTGTATATGTGTTGTGTATATATATATATATATATATATATATATCTATATATATACAGACTTGTGTGTGTGTGTGTGTGTGTGTGTGTGTGTGTGTGTGTGTGTGTGTGTGTGTGTGTGTGTCCGCGATGCACGCCCAAGGTTCTCGATGGATCTGTTTCAAATTTGTTGGGCATATTCAGGTAGACCCCGGACACAACCTGCTCGATGATATATTTCAACACGTGCACTCAGCGAGCAGCGCTGAACCGATTTTGGTTTTTCTCTGGATCCATTCCCAGTAACTCTTCCTTATCTTCTCCAGTGTTTTCAGCGTTTATCTCCCTTCCTTCGTGTGGCGTCAATCCATATTCCCGTTACTACGTTACTATTTTTAGAATGTCACTGCACTGTCCAGAACGCTTTCATTGCACCCGTAAGTTGTCCTTACTGTAAAAGTGAAAAGGTCGAATCAATTTATAGCCACGCGAAAAATACACTGTCATCTATCTCTATATATTTATAGATATAGATATACGTAGAGGTTACATGCCGAGTCTCAGTGATTATTAAAAATAATGGTCGAAGTTTGCGGATCATGAAAAATGCGAGCTTTAGCGAGCTTTTTCATGACCGCGAACTGAGACCATTATTTTTTATAATCACTGAGACGAGGTGTGTAACCTCTTCATTCCTCCTTTCTTCAGTTATTCAAAGAAAAGAGGAGTTTTTTTGCGAAAGTTTGATCGAATCCTATTCACTCAACCAGTCAACCTGCGCAGGCGATCGATTAATGCGCGGTTGTATAGTTCCGTGCAAATCATTCCATTCTGTTAACACTTCTTGTCAGTTTTCCTATTTTGGACTAAAATCAAGTACACAGATATGCTGTTATTCTGCTGTGGCGGCAAAGGCAGATATTGTGTGTTCTGTATATGTTTTGGTATCGCTTAGGATAATGTTCTTTCGTCAAATGGGACTAGCAGACGAACTTTTGCACCCGTGTTCCAACGTTCAGTTTTCTGGGGAAAATAGTGTATGAAACCGCTTTATGTTGTTTAAATTGATGAGATGTGTGCATTTGGTTGCGTGTGATCTGTTTATTAAATGAAATATTGTTGAAAACTGACCGTCGGATTGCAGTCTGTTGTCGAAGAAACTGAGTGAAAAAAAATTAGAAAGGGGAACTACTCTTTTCGGAAGACAAAGTATGAGAGTTACTTGCCTTGGGAATTTGCTTGTGATGAACGTTTGTGCACAGCAGACCTAGATTCAGAAAACAACCAAACTCATGGATTTTATATGGAGATTCATGTGTTCAAGCCTGTAGTTGTTAATTTAAATGCGGTATGGTTGCATTGTTTGCTCCAGAGATGTATACTTCGTACATTAGAGCGTTCGGAACTTTTCAGTCGCAAAAGTAGTACCGACGCAGAACAGCTTCTCAACCCATTGCGCTATCGAGGATTCAGGCTGTTGCTGGGTCGTTATTTGTTTGGTTGCTGGGTGTTTATCGAAAAATAACTAGCTCTACAAGTTTACAGAGGTAAAGAAGCAGAGGGGGGAATAAATATATATATATACGGCTTCTCTGTGTGTGTGTGTGTGTTTGTGTGTGTGTGTGGGCAACACCTGTGGATTGTAGAGTTCTGTTTGTGATGTGGTCTGGCGGCTTTGGTGTGTCTGTATGGTCAGGCCGCCGCCTTCTTTCGAGAAGCCATAACAGTTATTCTCAATCCCGTTTGAGTGGACTTCGCCTTTAAAGGTGATTGTGGTGTTTCGGCACTCGGTCACATTTGGCGTCGTCGACAGCGATGGGACTCGACATGAAATATTCAGGCCACTGAATCATTTTCGTGCTGTTTCCATTCTACCTGGGAGGGACCTAAGCTTGGCGGGTCCATGGTTCGGAACTTTATGGACAAAGTTCATTCAAAGGGGGTCGAGTGTGACAGGGAGACTGCCGTCGCCCTTCACAGCAGACTCTGCAGAGTCGTTCGCCTTAGAAGTTGTGGGCTTTCCTTGCATGTACCCGTAAGTTGTCCTCACTGTAAAAGTGCAAAGGTCGAATCTATTTATCGAAAAATCCACTGTCATCTATCTCTATATATTTATAGATATATAGATAGATATATACGGCTTCTGTCTGTGTGTGTGTGTGTGTGTGTGTGTGTGTGTGTGTGTGTGTGTGTGTGTGTGTGTGTGTGTGTGTGTGTGGAGGCAACACCTGTGGATTGTAGAGTTCTGTTTGTGATGGGGTCTGGCGGCTTTTGTCTGTCTGTATGTTCTGGCATTTGAGAAGTCATAACAGATAATATAGGGCTTAGAAATAAGCTCTAAAATTCTCAATCCCGTTTGAGAGGACTTCGCCTTCAAAGGTGATTGTGGTGAACCGCCACGCTGTCTGTCTCTGTTTCGCGATTCACCCCGGCGAAGCCGGGTATTCCTCTAGGATATACATATATATATGTGTGTGTGTGTGTGTGTGTGTGTGTGTGTGTGTGTGTGTGTGTGTGTGTGTGTGTGTGTGTGTGTGTGTGTGTGTGTGAAAGAAAGAGAGAGAGAGAGTGTGTTTGTATGTGAAAGAGGGAGAGTTAAAATATTTTATGACGAAAAATCTTTTTCTAAATATGTATAAGTATTTACGTGCATATGTTTTTAACAATTTTAGTTGTAAATACCTCTTTTTGTAACTCTGGAAAACAATAAATCTTGCCTCGCAATCTGAAAATTGTGGTATGATCAGAGATCGAAAGAATAAGGTTGAATGTGTGTGTGTGTGTGTGTGTGTGTGTGTGTGTGTGTGTGTGTGTGTGTGTGTGTGTGTGTGTGTGTGTGTGTGTGTGTGTGTGTTTGTGTGTGTATGAGAGAGAGAGAGAGAGAGAGAGAGAGAGAGAGAGAAAGAGAGAGACAGACAGACAGATAGAGAAAGAGCGTGTGTGTATGCGTGTGAGCGCTCGCATGTGTGCGTTAATATGCGTTCAAAAAGCAACCAACACTCGAGTACGCACACCACACAGACGCACAAGCATACGCGCAAGCATGCACGCATTCACGCACCGAAGCAAGCACGCTAAACTACTAGCACGCTAGTTCACACACACACACATACACCCACGCACGCACGCATACACACACTCACACACACACACACACACACACACACACACACACACACACACACACAGGGTAAAAGAATAGTCTATAACGACCCCACCATCAACAACAAGAACACATGCAATGACGGCAATCCTTTTCAACCGTCGTGTCAGATTAGCCAGAGTTATACAACCGTCGTGTCAGATTAGCCAGAGTTATACAACCGCAGCTTTCCCCTCTCCTTCTCTTCCTCGTCATTTCAATCAATAAAAATTATTCATGTTCACTCTCTGCTTGGCTTCATCTGAATAGCTAGCTGATCAATTGTACGCTGACAAGAACAGAACTCGGAAAGTTCGCTTTTAAAACCAGTGCTGCTTTAAGCATTCAATTTCACTCGCTACCTCACTTTACCTGAAGAGCAAAAGATTAATCCTACACAGGCAAGAACAGAATTTGCAATGTTCGCTTTTAAAGTCAGTCCTGCTTTAAGCCTTCAATTTCCTTCTATATTTCACTACAGTTGAACAGCAACTGATTGATTTAACAGACAAGAATAGAATTTGGAATGTTCGCTTTTTAAAGCCATGGCAGTCCTGCTTTAAGCTTTTAATTTCACTCGCTACTTCATTACGGTTGAACAACAACTGATTGATTGCACACTGAGAAGAACAGAATTCGGAATGTTTTCTCTAAAGACAACGCACTTTTAAACATTCAAGTTCACTTCCTACTTCACTGCACTTGAAGAGTAACTGATTGATTCTACAGACAAGAACAGAATTTGGAATGTTCGCTTTTAAAGCCAGTCCTGCTTTGAGCCTTCAATTTCCTTCTATACTTCACTACGGTTGAACAGCAACTGATTGATTCTACAGACAAGAACAGAATTTGGAATGTTCGCTTTTAAAGCCAGTTCTGCTTTAAGCATGCACTTTTACTCGCTACTTCACTACAGTTGAATAGGAATTGATTGATCTTCCCCTGACAAGAAAAGAATTGTGAATGTTCGCTCTCAGTAGAATATGCAGCTTTAAAGGCACCGTCCTTCCGGCGTACAGGATCAAGTGTTCACAGCCAAAGACCTGTCTATGCTTTCACGCGGAATAAGAGCTCTATTCCACTTGGACACATACCAAATATCAACAGCGTGGGTAGACGGGCGCAGTGGTGTGGTGGTAAGACGTCGGCCTCCTAATCGGGAGGTCGTGAGTTCGAATCCCGGTCGCTGCCGCCTGGTGGGTTAAGAGTGGAGATTTTTCCGATCTCCCAGGTCAACTTATGTGCAGACCTGCTAGTGACTTAACCCCCTTCGTGTGTACACGCAAGCACAAGACCAAGTGCGCACGGAAAAGATCCTGTAATCCATGTCAGAGTTCGGTGGGTTATGGAAACACGAAAATACCCAGCATGCCTACTCAACGAAAGCGGAGTGAGCTGACTATTCTCTCAGTATAGTGTGGGCAACCTAAATGGGCAAAACGAGCTCACACGTAACCAGACAATTCTGGAACGCTGAAGAAGAAGAAGAATAGCGTGCATGGCTACATCCTGTGCAGTGTGGGATTTGTGTGCTGAATTCTTTTTGACAAGTTTTCACGTATCATTTAAGAAACGAACAAAAATAAAATCTACTCTGCACAAAAAACAACAAGCTTGTTGAGTGTTGGTATGAATTTGAGTTGAAGGATGCTTGTATACCCTGCCAAAGCCGGGACAGAGCGTTTTGGGGTTAACGTCGATTGCTTAAATCTCAAAAACAAATAGACTGCCAACGTTCCAAAATTCAGAATAAAAAACACAAGAATTGTATATGTTATTCGGACGTGTAATTTATGACTAAACAAAAGATTTAAATCACCAACGTGAATTTGTTTAATTAAAAAAATGTTGGTTTGTGATTATAACGTTCTGTTTTGTTTTCATAATTTAATGAACGTTCCAATAGCACACGTACCATTCTTGGTTTTTTTAATCATCGATTGCTTACACAAAAAGAATTGTACACATTAGGCTCACTTACTTCACTTTACTTCAACTGAATAACAACTGATTGGATTTTCCCTGAATAGAACAGGATTTTTAAATTTCTCTTTCTTTCAAACGAATGCAGCACTCTTCCATTTCACTTTACCTGAACATGGTTGATTGGAATTTCGCGGACAATGAGAGAATATTGAGTGCTCTGCGTCAGTCGACTGCAGCTTACGACAAGAGAAAGGCAGTTTATGTCACTCTCAATGCTGCTATAAAAATGTAGGTCAGGCCCTGTTATCGACTTTTAACGGGTATTTTCAATCATAGGCGCCTGAAGGAAAGGCTGTTTCACAAAGTTCGAATTAAACTTTGAAGTTTGTGGGGTGTTTTATAAAAACAATTCTAGGAATTTTGTGTTTCCTGATTCACTGAGAGTTAACTAAAATGATACTGTGATTTTATATCCATCTTCTTTCATGTTGTTGTTGTTGTTGTTGTTGTTGTTGTGTGTGTGTTCTTGTTGCTGATGTTGTTGTTGTTGTTGTTGTTGTTGTTGTTGTTGTTGAAACAAAACCACACACACACACTTACACACACACACACACACACACACACACACACACACACACACACACTAACATATACTAACACACACACACTAACTCTAACACACACACATACACACTAACACACACACCCACACACACTAACACACTCACACACACATGCACACACACACACACACAAACACACTCACACACACACACACACACACACACACACACACACACACACACACATATACACACACACACACACACACACACACACACACACACACAACACCTACCTATTCTTTTCAGATACATATTATAGAACGATCATGTCTCGAATCATTCAGACAACGCATCACACGCCTATTGCGATTTGTTCCGCACCCCCTTTGATTCTAGACGTGCTATCGTCAAGGAAGATTCACAGTAGTTAAAGCGCCTTGGGCAGAAGTCACTCGCATTATCGATTTATTTTATTCAATGGGTTTTCCTATTCTGTGTTTGAATGTTTATTCTTTTTACTTGTGAGATTGTATGCACATTTGTTTGGATTTTGTTTTCCTCGTTTCTGTGTGGTTTTGTTTTGCTTTTGTTGTTGTTGGTTTTTTGGGGGGGGTTAGGGGGTGTTTCGTTCTTTGTTTCTCTCTTCCTTTCTTTAATTCTTTTATCTTTCTTTCTTCTTTTCTTTATATGTATGTTTATTTGTTGACTTTCTTTGTTTTTGTTTATTGTTCTTGGTGGGGTTGGTGTTTTTTTGGTGTTTTTTTGGTTTTTTGGGGGGTGGGTGTCTATCTGTCTGTCGGTCGGTCTGTTTGTCTGCCAGCCTGCCTGCCTGCCTGTCTGTCTGTCTGTCTGTCTGTCTGTCTGTCTGTCTGTCTGTCTTTCTTTCTTTCTTTTTTCTTTCTTTCTGTCTTTCTTTCTTTTTTTCTATTCTTTCTTTTTTTCTGTTTTTCTTTCTTTCTTAAACAGCTGACGCATTGACAGTTTATATTTGTGTGGAATTGAAAGTACTTTAAAAGAACTGGAAGATGTCCCTTTAAAACGGCAGGACAATGCATGCATTCGGAGGGTTCAGTGCAGGGCTCGCTTTTACAACTCTCACGCTGCGTGGCCAAGCTCTTGTCTCTGGGCAAATAAATGTACCCGTCTGTTGCAGAGAGCTGTGGAGTTTATTACAAGTACAATCTTCACAGTATACACAGCGACCTTGTTTTGTGTTTATTGTATCACCTTTATTGCTGCTTACACTTGCAGAATAAACTAAAGGTGCGCTTTGAGAAGAGTGCTAAGGTATGTGTGGTTGTATATCGTTGAAGGATACGGATAACTCAAATGTATTGGCGTGTGGATACTTCTGCTTAGATTTGTGGATGGAACTTCAAGAGTTACTTTGAGGAAAGCGTAACTGAGAAGAGGCATATGTGTCGGCAGAGGATAATGACAATGTGACAAAGGAGTAATTCAGTGTTTGATCGACGTATTGTTTTTTTTTATTATTCACTGACTTACAGTGATTTGTGCTTACATCTGCACACTTATGGAATGAACTTAAGACTAGGGTTGAAGAAAGTGTATATGGTTGTGTTAGCTAGGACAAAGACAACGCGCAGAAGTGTGATCGAGTGTTTTATTGATTCCTAGATGTAGTTTTGTATTCACTGAGGCACAGTTCTTGCTGGTTACACTATTTGGAATAGGCGTCACGACTGCTTTCAGGAGGGTGTGAACGTGGGAATGTGTGTATCGTTGAAGATTATAGAAAACCTGACAAGTTTTGATAGAGTGTATTATTAGTTCGTGAATGGTGGCAGACATATATATATGGAAACACAGTGGGATCAATTATTTCTATTGATTTTACGAGTGTTTGGGAGCATTTATAAGCAAACGTGAATGTGTGGTATTGATTCGATGGAGTTGTGGTTTGGCTAAGGATTATTAAATATCTCCATCAAGATAAAGGTAAGTAAATATATAACATTACTAATAATGATACAATAAATGCATTTAATGTTTGTCGTTCCGTGCTATGTCTGCCTATCTGTCTGTCGGTTTTCTTCGGAGTAAAACATTAGTTTCTGTTTTCGTTTTTATATTTAGTCAAGTTTTGACTAAATATTTTAACATCGAGGGGGGATCGAAACGAGGGTCGTGGTGTATGTGTGTGTGTGTGTGTGTGTGTGTGTGTGTGTGTGTGTGTGTGTGTGTGTGTGTCTGTGTGTGTGTGTGTGTGTGTGTGTGTGTGTGTGTGTGTGTAGAGCGATTCAGACTAAACTACTGGACCGATCTTTATGAAATTTGACATGAGAGTTCCTGGGTATGAAATCCCCGAACATTTTTTTCATTTTTTTGATATATGTCTTTGATGACGTCATATCCGGCTTTTCGTGAAAGTTGAGGCGGCACTGTCACGCCCTCATTTTTCAACCAAATTGGTTGAAATTTTGGTCAAGTAATCTTCGACGAAGCCCGGACTTCGGTATTGCATTTCAGCTTGGTGGCTTAAAAATTAATTAATGACTTTGGTCATTAAAAATCAGAAAATTGTAAAAAAATATAAAAATTTATAAAACGATCCAAATTTACGTTTATCTTATTCTCCATCTTTTGCTGATTCCAAAAACATATAAATATGTTATATTTGGATTAAAAACAAGCTCTGAAAATTAAATATATAAAAATTATTATCAAAATTAAATTGTCGAAATCAATTTAAAAACACTTTCATCTTATTCCTTGTCGGTTCCTGATTCCAAAAACATATAGATATGATATGTTTGGATTAAAAACACGCTCAGAAAGTTAAAACAAAGAGAGGTACAGAAAAGCGTGCTATCCTTCTTTGCGCAACTACTACCCCGCTCTTCTTGTCAATTTCACTGCCTTTGCCATGAGCGGTGGACTGACGATGCTACGAGTATACGGTCTTGCTGACAAAATGGCATTGCGTTCAGTTTCATTCTGTGAGTTCGACAGCTACTTGACTAAATATTGTATTTTCGCCTTACGCGACTTGTTGTTTTTGTTCGTGTATGTTTTGTTTGTTTTAAATAAAGAATTGATTCGGTAGGGTGTACAAGTGAATGTTGGGTTTTTGATCTTCAAAGGAATAGGGCCGGTGTCACGAACTGAAAACTCTGCCTGAACAATCCTTCTCATTGCGGTAAATGCGCATGCGCTAACATGGGGAGATTAATCAGGTCGTGAATAACCTAACCCTAACCCTAATCCTTACCCTAACCCTTACCCTTATCCTAATCCTAACCCTAACCCTAACCCTAACCCTAACCCATGGTTCGTTCGGTCAAAGGGTCGCATTTTTTAAATCCAAGATTGGCGCATGCGCATTGACCGCAATGAGAAGGATTGTTCAGCAGAGGTTTCAGTTCGTGACACCGGCACGGTGTTTGTTTTTACATTTAGTCAAGTTTTGACTAAATGTTTTAACATAGAGGGGGGAATCGAGACGAGGGTCGTGGTGTATGTGTGTGTGTGTGTGTCTGTCTGTCTCTGTGTGTGTGTAGAGCGATTCAGACTAAACTACTGGACCGATCTTTATGAAATTTGACATAAGAGTTCCTGGGTTTGATATCGTCAGATGTTTTTTCATTTTTGTGATAAATGTCTTTGATGACGTCATATCCGGCTTTTCGTGAAAGTTGAGGCGGCACTGTCACGCTCTCATTTTTCAACCAAATTGGTTGAAAGTTTGGTCAAGTAATCTCCGACGAAGCCCGGACTTCGGTATTGCATTTCAGCTTGGTGGCTTAAAAATTAATAACGACTTTGGTCATTAAAAATCTGAAAATTGTAAAAAAAAAATTAATTTTTATAAAACGATCCAAATTTACGTTCATCTTATTCTCCATCATTTTCTAATTCCAAAAACATATAAATATGTCATATTTGGATAAAAAAAAAAAGCTCTGAAAATTAAAAATATAAAAATTATTATCAAAATTAAATTGTCCAAATCAATTTAAAAACACTTTCATCTTATTCCTTGTCGGTTCCTGATTCCAAAAACTATCATGTCAAAAAACAAGAAAGGTAATTAAGTTGTTGGAACGTTTGTCATTGACAAAACGGTACGTTACTATCACAAATATATCGACCCAACGGTCTTTAAAGTGCACAGACAAACAATTGGTAACAAGAACTTAGCTTGGTGGAATTTTCGGCCGCTTGCTGGTAAACCTCAAGCGAATTTGAATGGATTCTGAATTTTGGATCGTTGGCAGTCTCTTTGTTTTTGGATTCACTATCAAGTCATTTTAAACTCTTCCAGAATCAACAACAGAATGGGCTGCTCTCCTACCATCACAACAACTCTTCTCCTAACAACTACACTTCTCCTCCCGACATGCTTGGCCTTGACCCGTCGTCCTTGCGAGGAGGAAGGTCAAAAGGCCAAAGGTTACACCTTCACCATCATCGACCCGGTGACAGGAGAGAGGGTGTGGTCATTCTGTGACTTCCCTGATCCTCGCAATGACCACAAATATTGCGGCCTTCCTGATTGGCCAGGACCCGCCTTCTTGTGCGATCCGGACAATCTGATTGGTTCTGAGAAAGAAGGTGTGTATGCTGTTGTGTGTGTGTGTGTGTGTGTGTGTGTGTGTGTGTGTGTGCATTGATGATTGGGCAAGCAAAAACGAAGAAAGGAAGAAAGAAAACAAACAAGCGAATAAGCTGAGAAACAAACATACACACAAACAAACAAACAAACAAACAAACAAACAAACAAACAAAATCACACGCAGACACTCAGACATAAAGACACATACACACACACACACACAAACGCACACACACACACACACACACACACACACACACACACACACACGCACGCACACACACACACACACACACACAAACTCACACACGTTTTGGCGGCTCTTTGGTCCTAAACTATTCAGAAGGATTCATATTTTATGCGCCGTCAAATGTAACCCAGAAGAAATGTGTCTTTGTATTTTAACTAATGAGCAATGTGCTTCATTATGTGCATTCAAAAAATAATTAAATATTCAAAAATAAAAAAATAAAAATGATGTGCATTTTTTTCAGCGGGTAAAATCAACGCACACCTGGAGGCCATCCAGACCAACACGTCACGCCAGTGCACGGGTCAAGATGGCCGCCGTCAAGGCTTCATCGTGGCCGTCGTGCTGGTGGATAGGATGAGAATCGGCTCTCCTTACTCGGCAAACAGGTACATGAAAACAATTTATATCTGTTTACAATATGTATATTGCATCTCCCAGAATTGTTGATACAATACAATACATACAATACAATACAATACGACACGACACGACACGACACGACACGACATGAACACTTACATCGGAGGCGGTCATGCAGCCAGAAACGATAGCTAAACGTGACTTAATTTATTTCTTTAAATTTCCCGTCATTTAATTTCCTTTGACTTTATTTTCTAACCAACAGTTGCATGAACGAGTGCGGTGAAATTCATCCCACAGTCAACACCAGTGCACGTGCACCAACGACAGGCGAACTCAACGTTGCTATGGAAACATTCGCAGAGGGTCTTCGCCTGGGAATGAGAATGGGCTCCTGCGGAAACGACCTGATTCTTTTCTACAGCAAACAATTCCACAGGGTGAGTGTTTGGTTTGCTATTGCCAGCTATGTTGGGAGCTTCTTGGCAAAATGACTTGCTAGGCCGTAATCCAAAATCAAAGAGACCGCACATGTTCCAAAACAAGAAAGTTAAGCAATTGGAACGTTTAATTTGTGACAAAACAAATCGTTACAGTCACTGATCTTCAACCAAGCGGTCTTTCAGATGAACAGACAGACAAACACTTATAAAACAGTAAGTGAACTTATCTGACAAATGTTCCAGTAACTCGCTCGGAAGACACAAAGCTTGTCCTTGTTCCAAAAAAATGATGATTGCCAGGAGACTGGTTCCGATTAACTCTCACTTACCCTTTTACACATGTTGTATGCATTTTAGAGCGCTTACTTCCCTTTGTTTATCAAATGGGCCTTGTTCCCAAATTCATGCATTGTAGGCTTATGCATCATTTACATGAGATTTGATTGGCTAAAAAGAAAGGAGAGCTGATTGATTGGTCGATTATTGATTGATGATTGATTGATTGATTAATTGATTTGTTGATTGGTTGATTGATTGATTGATTAATTGATTGCTTGATTGATTAATTGATTGCTTGCTTGATTGCTTGATTAATTGATTGATTGACATGATTGATTGATGATTCGCTGTGTGGTTGGTGGGTAGAGTGATGGGGGGATTGGCTGTGTGGTTGGTTGGTGTGTGGATGGATATATAGATAGATGCGAGGTTACTTCTTTGGTGTGTTGGTTGGTTGGCTTGATGGATGGACGTTGTGATGGATAAACAGACTGATGCATTGATTCCTATAAGGGTGCATTAACATGTGAATTAGTGCTTTCCGAACTGATTGTCCTTCAAACACTTAACCCTTACACTGGTGCAATTCTGTAACACATGTTACATAGCCACTGGTGAATTGACAGAGAGAAAAATAAAGAAAAACGGTCATATAGGTTTTCGCATCCATGGGAGGTAATCGGAACCGACCAAACTGACTGAGCCAGTAGCGCGACATAATTATGTCGTGACAACCAGGTGACAGTATACGTAAAGTAGCGCGACATATGTCGCGACAACCAGCCTAAGGGTTGATTACTTCTCAAGTAAATTGGTCAATCGGTAACCATGTAACACACAGAAAACAACCACACACAAATCAGAAACATTTACAAAGACGCGTAGTGCTTCCAGCCTTTTGCTCGACAACCTGTGTCAAAATTATATACTTTTGTTCATTACAAGGCATTAAGATCCGAATAGACTTTATGCCCTTAGTTTAACAACATTAGTCGAAAGTATTCATTTGTTTTCCATTACAGAACATTTAGAACAGAATGCATATCAACCCTTTCTCTGAATACATGTATTTTAGTGTGTGTCTGAAATGTCCAATTAGTGTCTGAATTTTTCAACTAGTGTCTGAATTTTTCAACAAGTGTCTGAATTTTTCAACTAGTGTCTGAATTTTTCAACTTGTGTCTGAATTTTTCAATTTGTGTCTCCATATTTTAACTTGTGTCTGAAATTTACAGCATGTGTCTTAATTTGTTAACTTGTGTCGGGTTTTTTCAACTTGTGTCTGAATTTTTCAACTTGTGTCTGAATTTTTCAATTTGTGTCTCCATATTTTAACTTGTGTCTGAAATTTACAGCATGTGTCTTAATTTGTTAACTTGTGTCGGGTTTTTTCAACTTGTGTCTGAATTTTTCAGCGTGTGTCTCAATTTTTCAACTTGTGTCTGAAATGTTCAATTTTTGTCAGAGTTGTTCAACTTGTGTCTCAATTGTTCTCTGCATGTTTTCAGGTGCAAACGTCAATGGGCTGGAGAGTGGCAGACGTTTTGGAATCATCTGACATCTCTGACCTTCACGCCCGTTTCCTTAGTTACGCCAAGGATGGTGACCTTGAGCAAGCTCTGCTCTACGTTGCTAAGCAACTGCGCTCTGACCTACGGGGCCTTTTGCCTGCTACTATTATGCTGATTGTTACCTTGGTAAGGAACTGTGTGGATTTGTAATATGTGTGTGTGAGGGGAGGGTGTAGTGAAGGTGGTGGAGGGACGGGCGGTGGGGTTGGGGTGGCGGGGAGGGGAAGAATGGAGGAGGCGTGTGTGTGTGTGTGTGTGTGTGTGTGTGTGTGTGTGTGTGTGTGTGTGTGTGTGTGTGTGTGTGTGTGTGTGTGTGTGTGTCAGTGTGTTTGTATATGTTTGTGTTTGTGTGTTTGTCTCTGTGTTTGTATGTGTATGTGTCAGTGTGTCTGTATGTTTGTGTTTTTGCGCATTTTAGTTGTTTTAAGCATATCCATCTTTAATACATGAGCGAGTGTGGATATCGATCAAAAACATAATAGTTGTCCTTCGGCTCCGAATAATTCAAAAACACACATACAGAAAAACTATATTTCATGCATAGTGCAAGTCTAGCCATTGTCTTCCTCATTGTCCCACAGATAGCAGCAATCTTTCTGGCCATCTTCCTGATGTTTTTCCTGCATCTTAACGACATAGACTACAACGTATGGGGCCACGAGGGGACTTCCAAGATGGCGGACGTGACGGTGAAGGCAGTGACGGGCGTCTACTTCATTGATTGGGTGTTCAGAGCAACGGTACACATCTCGGGCAGAATCCCTCTCTGGCCTGTCGTGCTACTCTTCGTGGCTGGCCTGGCTTGCTTGATCGCGTTCTTCACAACCGACAATCTTTATAATAATTTGTAAAAATAAAAAATTTAAAAAAAATAAAAATACAGTGAAATCTAAACATCATAGTGACTTTGACGGGCCTGGCTTGTATGATTACGTTCTTCACGACGGACAATCTTTGTAATAATTTGTAAAATTCCTACAGTGATGTAACAGATTAACTGAATGTGTTGAAATTGCTTCACGCGACTTCTTTACTTTACTTTACTTTACTTTCTGTTCCTTACGACGACGGACAATCTTTATAATAATTTGTAAAATGCCTACAGTGATTGAACTGATTGACCGAATGCGTTGACATTGCTTCACGCAACGACTTTACTTTGCTTCACTTTATGTTCCTTACAACGACGGACAATCTTTATAATACATTGTTTTGACAAAAATCAAATGAATACAGTGAAATCTTAACAACCAATTGACTGTGGGTGGGATGAACCAATTTGAACAACAACAGAATTCTGTGCTCACCAATACAAGGACAGCACACAGAAAACTTTGTCAATTTGCGCCAAATACCCACAGGGATGTCACTTATTGACTAAATGTTTTGAAATTGCTCCAAGCGACTTCTTTACTTTGCTTCACTTTATGTTCCTTACAACGACGGACAATCTTTGCAATACTTTGCATCAGATTGAACGTAATGTGTCAAAATTGCTTCACGGGACTTCTTTACTTTGCTCACTTCATGCTCCTTGCGACGTCGAACAATCTTTATGATAATTTGTAAAATGCCTACAGTGGTTTTACATATTTACTAAGAGTGTTAAAATCGCTTCACGCCACTTCTTTACTTTACTTGACTTTAATTCCGGGTCCTTCTGTTTTGGAATTTATGATTTAAATATGGGTAAAAACTGCCTACCATAAGGATTTTTCTGTGAGGATAGGTATAATGCGATTTGTCACTCTTGCTCAATAATTGTTCAATGTTTTTATATTTGAAACAAGTGTGTTATTAATATGCAGTAATTCCTGTATTGTTAAAAAGGTGCTTATTGATTCGAGATTGTGCTTTTTAGAATAAGAAATAAACAGAAGCAGTATTTGTCACAAAGATGATGGTGATGTTGAAATATTGTTATGTCTTTGAAATGAAGTAGAATACTAGATTGATGACTTGAACAGCGGTGATTACACATACACACACACACACACACACACACACACACACACACACACACACACACACACACACACACACACACACACACACACACACAGAACATTAACATTACTCTCAAGATATTTACCAGACGGCAAGATAACATAGTACTGGAATAATTTGTTTCTAATGTAGACAAAAGGTACAGATATTTAGCCAAATGAAACATCCACACATATACAGACAGGAATAACAACATTGTATTGACACAGCCAACCGCATCTTGCATATTTACATATGTATGTACACAAGCATGCATGCAACAGAAATATCATGGATACTATACGACCATTCATCTCTTCTTGGGAGAGTTTTCTGTAATTTATTCTTGCATTTTTTTACATGTCCATCTTCTCATATATTTTGTCATTCAATGCTTTACTATCTATATCCTTCTAAAATGTAAAACTTTCTCGCGATACATGTTACTTCTCGAGAGTCTGACCTATCCAATGATGCCAGTGCGCAGCCAAATCTGCACGCGCAGAGGAATGAGCACGTGGTCGATGACGTGTACAACCCCGTTGGTGGTGGAGATATCGGCTGTGGTCACCTTGGCGACGTTGTTGATGGTCACTCCAGTTGAGGCTGACAGACAGAGAGACACGCGTTTATTGATTTATGTATTGATTAATTTATTAATTTATTAATTTATTTACGTACTTACTTACTTACTTACTTACTTACTTACTTACTTACTTACTTACTTACTTACTTGTCTGCTAGCTTGTTTGCTTGCTTACCTACCTACCTGTATACAAATCTAACATACGTACCCACTTGCTTACTTACTTACTTACTTACTTACCGGCACGGTTGGCCTAGTGGTAAGGCGTCCGCCCCGTGATCGGGAGGTCGTGGGTTCAAACCCCGGCTGGGTCATACCTAAGACCTTAAAATTGGCAATCTAGTGGCTGCTCCGCCTGGCGTCTGGCATTATGGGGTTAGTGCTAGGACTGGTTGGTCCGGTGTCAGAATAATGTTACTGGGTGAGACACGAAGCCTGTGCCTGCGACCTCTGTCTTGTGTGTGGCGCACGTTATATGTCAAAGCAGCACCGCCCTGATATGGCCCTTTGTGGTCGGCTGAGCATTAAGCAAACAAACAAACAAACTTACTTACTTGATATGTCTATTTATATAGTCATTCATTAATTAAAGGTACTGAACTTGTCAAATCCAGGTGCACGGAGCCCCTGGGGCTTTTAGTCATACCTCAGGCAGCTATCCGTTAGAAGAACTACCAAGTTTCATTGACTTATTAATTTCGTACTCGGACCCGGCTGGTCTTGGCCTATTTTTGGATCTAAATTTAGATCAGGTAGATCACCACATCATGCACAAAAAGACACGTCACTAGCAAACTATGTCAGACGTCATCATGAGTTTGTGTAAAACAAAATGGAGGCCGGAATCACTCAGTTGAATCGAACTCCGACTAAACACCACGTAATAACTAGGTTAATTTATGCACTCGCGTGAACAAGAAACTGTCGAGCTTCACAGATGTTGTCGTTGGGTAGTTTTGGGTTTGTTTTACTACCATAGGAGGATTTTTGAACTGTAAATGCACTCAGCTGCAACAAAAACGCAAAACGAAGGCTGTGAGCTGCACTGTGCTTTTAAGCTATACCGGCACGGTTGGCCTAGTGGTAAGGCGGCGTCCGCCCCGTGATCGGGAGATCGTGGGTTCGAACCCCGGCCGGGTCATACCTAAGACTTTAAAATTGGCAATCTAGTGGCTGCTCCGCCTGGCGTCTGGCATTATGGGGTTGGTGCTAGGACTGGTTGGTCCGGTGTCAGAATAATGTGACTGGGTGAGACATGAAGCCTGTGCTGCGACTTCTGTCTTGTGTGTGGCGCACGTTATATGTCAAAGCAGCACCGCCCTGATATGGCCCTTCGTGGTCGGTTGGGCGTTAAACAAACAAACAAACAAAAATTCATTAATCTAGCCCTTCATTCTTTCATTAAAGCCACCATCCGCCTCATGTAAACCATCTGTGTCTGATCACTGAGCTCCCTGAGCCTTTACATACAGTACAAACATATATGCCGTGTGAGATGGATTTTTTTTTTTAATATATCACGCATTCACATCGGCCAGTAGATCAACAGCCTATAGGCGCTGCATCCACCTTCCACGGCCTATTATTCCAGGTCACACGGGTATTTTGGTGGACATTTTTATCTACGCCTATACAATTTTGCCAGGAAAGACCCTTTTGTCAATCGTAGGATCTTTAACGTACATACCCCAATGTAGTGTACACGAAGGGACCTCGGTTTATCGTCTCATCCGAAAGACTAGCACTTGAACCCACCACCTTTAAATAGTTAGGAAAGGGGGGAGAAAATTGCTAACGCCCTGACCCAGGGTCGAACTCGCAACCTCTCGCTTCCGAGCGCAAGTGCGTTACCACTCGGCCACCCAGACTCCAATAACAACAATAACACTTATCCTAAAGGTCACAGAGTTGGGAGGTGAGGGGAGGGAGATGGAGCTGTCTGTGACATGACGCGGCCACGGGATTTCCAGTGTCACCCGTACAGCGCGGGATCGGCTAGCGCATCACGGACTCAATCTGTTCAACCGGCGCATGCACAGGGCAAAAACACCACAAAAAGTCTACTGCAAAGAGTACGAATTTGTACATCAATTACTTTCACAAAAACCGCTAAGCTAGTTTAAAAATAAATCATGAAAAATCCCCACGCTGCGCAAAAAGCAAACAAGGTATTAATTGTAGATGTGACCTAACCCCATGTGAATGTGCGGCGAAATTATTTTGAGAAGGTGAGACGAAAAAATGTATAGGAAGGACTATGTCTATATGCATTTTACTTTCAGTGTAGTGCATATAGACATTGCTTTTTGTCGGCCGGTCACGATACATGTGTACAGCCAGTAACAGTGAATGCGGATGTACTGCTGCCTCATCAGACATTTCGACGTCTTCGGGTGTTGAGACCACCATCATTAGCGTCTGGCAAGGTATGTCGTTGTCACCTTCTTTCTATAATACTAAAGTGTTCGTTTTTCTTGTAGATGTGTGTGTGTTGGGGGGGGGGGGGGTTGGGGGGGAGGGGGTTGGAGGAAAGGTGTGTAAATGTGTGTGTGTGTGTGCGCGTGTGTGAGTCTGTGTGTGTGCGCGCGTGTGTTTGTGTGTGTGTGTGCGTGTGTGCGCGTGTGTGTGTGTGTGTGCATGCGTGTGTGTGTGTTTGTGTGTGTGTGTGTGTGAGTGTGTGTGTGGTTATCTGTGTATGTATGTGTGTGTGTGTGTGTGTGTGTGTGTGATTATCTGTGTATGTGTGTTTGTGTGTGTGTGTGATTATCTGTGTGTGTGTGTGTGTGTGTGTGTGTGTGTGTGTGTGTGTGTGTGTGTGTGTGTGTGTGTGTGTGTGTGTGTGTGTGTGTGTGTGTGAATAGAATAGAATAGAATAGAATAATGTTTAGAATAGAATAATGTTTATTGTCATGAACCAGTAAAGTTATTGACACAACAAACAACAAATAATGCATTATACAATGCTAAAACAATCCGTAACAAATTTGCCAAGACGAACTTGAACTTGTGTGTGTGTGTGTGTGTGTGTGTATGTGTGTGTGTGTGTGTGTGTGTGTGTGTGTGTGTGTGTGTGTGTGTGTGTGTGTGTGTGTGTGTGTGTGTGTGTGTGGTGTGTGTGTTTGTGTGTGTGTGAGAGATTATCTGTGTATGTGTGTGTGTGTGTGTATGTCTGTGTGTGTGTGTGTGTGTGTGATTATCTGTGTGTGTGTGTGTGTGTGTGTGTGTGATGTTGTTGAATAAGAATTACGGTGTTTTTTTAAAATTATGGTGTGACCAAGTGTCACTCTCACTATAAATATGTTCAGTTTCCTCGACATGTTTACTCGGTTTGTCAATCGAGTAGCTGGCAAATAGACTGATCGTATCAATGCGAATGTCCATATTCTTATTTACCAGAAGTCTATTATACTAGAACACAAGTGGATGAAATACTTCAAGTTCACATCACAGTTCATTGGCTCTATCGACACCCGTTTTTAACAGCTTGCTTCCCTTTATATGATAAACCGTCCATAGATCGTCGTTCTCCCGAACTAACTCCTAAGTATGTCATCGAGAATAGAGGATTTTGGGTAAGGAAATCCTTTCATGCAATGACGTCAGCGCCTTTCGGCGATTGGTCAATGCATTTCGTATCAATAATGTCGGTCACGCTTGAAATTATCTCTCCTTGATATTAAAGCTTTCCAAACTTGTACTAAGTGACCGGGAGCGTACGGTCAATTATGAACTGAATTAGCCCCGAACAGAGAGATAAAGAGAACAGTACACAAATACGAACGGAGAGACTCGGAAACTCGAGTCAGTCGTCGCCACGCTCGAGAACTCAAGTGTAATATTTGAAGTTAAAATCTCCCTCGCCTACAGTGCGACAGAATAGCTCAGTTGGTTAAGCGCCTGATCATGCGCTAGTCCCTACTTTTGTGGTCCCGGGTTTGATCCGCTTCGACGGCAATTTTTTTTTTCTGAACTCGTAAATCTTGTATTTTATTTATTTGCTTTATTCCAAAAGGTTTTGGATGATGTAATGCAGGGAAATATCAACAAGTTGTATAATTATTGAGTACTTCCAGCGGGACAATTTGTCCACAATTTCCCATAATATTTTTTGTAGTAACCTCGGCTTTGGTGAAAATGTAATGCCCTATTGGTAACACCGCGACTACATGTAGGCCTACTGATGAGAACAAGAAAACGTACAAATTAATCACAAATACGAAAGGGGCAATCGACTGCCGACAAAATGCTCGTTTGCTAACCCGGGCACGTTTGAAGGTATGGTTGCAGTTCAAGTATTAGTTTTCACACGTGTAGGCCATCGAGAGGCGCCGTGGCGAGGTGGTAGTACGTTTGCTCGCAGATCCAGTGGTCTCAATGGAGTTCGAGTCCCATAAAGGGCAAGTCTTTTGTATAAATTCTTCTTCTTATCTTAAAGGTACAGTCATCCTCCCGTAAACCATCACAGACACTGTCAGGCGTTTACACACAGTACAAACACCCTTTCATTTAAACACTCACCGCTTGAGAACATCCTAGGTGCCCTCCGTAAAGAGCGAGCAATTTTCAAAGAATTTATTTTGGTGTGGTTTATCTTACCCCTGAGCCATCGTGAACCCGTGTGATCCAGTTTCCTTTTTGTTCACAATTTAGTCGTCAGTTTGTGATTTCAATGCGACTCGCTGTAAGCTTATCTGCAATAGCACGTTATTGTGAATCTAAAACGACACAAACGGCTGAGAACTAGAGCGGTGGAGGTTGACGGTTCAGAAGAACTGGCACTACCTAGGCACAACCGTCGCCTGCTCCGAGAAAGACGTTCTGCGTGACACGTTTTCGGGCTTTTCTTTTTTCAAACTTTCAAAACTTCGAATTGTACTGATCTTGTCTTGATGAAAAAAGAATTCTTTTATGATGTAAGAATGTTTGTGTTACTAGCTGTAAATCTATTATTTAGATTTTAAAAGATATGTCTAGCATCAAAACGAGGCGCCTAATAGTCCGTTCGGATAGTCCACGAAAAGAAATTCTTTGAAAATGTCTCGCTCTCGATAGAAAGCAGCCAGGATGTTCCTGTTCGGTGAGCGTTCAAATGGAAGTATGCTTGCACTGTATGTAGAGGCTCGGGCCGTCGCGATATAACCTTGAATGGTTGAAGACGACGTTGGACACCAAATAAAGAAAGAAAGAAAGAGGCTCGGGGAGCTCAGTGATGGTTTACGGGAGGCTTACTGTACTTTTAACTCTTTATAATTGTATTTTTCTTTATTTTTACATTTGTGATCCTCCACCGCGAAATGAGTCGCATGTCACCTTTGCATGATTTTCATATGTTTACATTTTCCTAAAGAGTTTTTTATGCTCTATCCAGTGGTGAAACCCGTTTTAGAAAAGAGCGAAAACTGTTTGAGTTATAAGCCTGTGACTAAGGTGATCACACTGTTACCAGACACTCCCCGGACTTATATTAAGCCTAGCGCAGAACCGCGCGAGGTGACATGCGACTCATTTCGTGGTAGAGGGTCACATTTAGTCAAGTTTTGACTAAATGTTTTAACATAGAGGGGGAATCGAGACGAGGGTCGTGGTGTGTGTGTGTGTGTGTGTGTGTGTGTTTGTGTGTGTGTGTGTGTGTGTGTGTTTGTGTGTGTGTGTGTGTGTGTGTTTGTGTGTTTGTGTGTGTGTGTGGGTCTGTGTGTCTGTGTGTCTGTGTCTGGGTGTCTGTGTCTGTGTCTGTGTGTGTATGTGTAGAGCCATTCAGAGAATACTACAGAACCGCTCTTCATGAAACTTTGCATGAGAGTTCCTGAGAATGATATCTGTCGTGTTTTTCCTTTCGCCACTCTCAGTCGTAAAGGAGACACAACGAGTTGTGTAGGTTCTGTAGATTTATTAACAGCTGGAACAACGGTGACAATATCTCTCAGCACAGTGTAAGAAAGAACAAGTGCAAGACTGGTAAAGAACAACAATACATGTGCGCAGCCCTACTTATATAGTTAATGGACATACGAGAATATTCGGGAAACATCGACACTAATCTGGTTAGATCTACACAGTTCCGTCTGTCCTATGAGCGTCTACGCTTACGTCATGAGTGACTGCGCACTGAAACAAAGTAAGTTCCATAATGTTCTTTATCCTTCCATTCGATTCCAGTGGTATCTAGCGATCTCCACAACAATATCCACCGACTTTTTTTTATTCTTCTGATAAATGTCTTTGTTGACGTCATATCCGGCTTTTTGTGAAAGTTGAGGTCGCACTGTCACGCCTTCATTTTTCGATCAAATGGATTGAAATTTTGGTCAAGAAATATTTGAGAAAGGCCGGACTTTGGTATTGTATTTCAACTTAGAGGCTTAAAGGCACAGTGCAGCTCACAGCCTTCGTTTTGCGTTTTTGTTGCAGCTGAGTGCATTTACAGTTCAAAAATCCTCCTATGGTAGTAAAACAAACCCAAAACTACCCAACGACGACATATGTGAAGCTCGACAGTTTCTTGTTCACGCGAGTGCATAAATTAACCTAGTTATTACGTGGTGTTTGGTCGGAGTTCGATTCAACTTGAGTGATACCGGCCTCCATTTTGTTTTACACAAACTCATGATGACGTCTGACATAATTTGCTAGTGACTGTTTTTTTGTGCAAGATGTGGTGATCTACCTGATCTAAATTTAGACCCAAAAATAGGTCAAGAC
>NC_090253.1:46514257-46526757 GCF_037325665.1 Littorina saxatilis | reverse complement strand
CACACATCCGTTCTAGCTTCCGTTCCCAGTCGCCCTGGGGACGCCTGCCACAATAATGAGACGCTGCGCAAACGGCCGTTTTTGGCATCTTTGAGCAGCGTCTGACCGTTGTGGCAGCCGTCCACAGGACGGCTGGGAACGGAAGCTAGAACGGATGTGTGGAATGCGGGTATGACAACTCAGTGTGTGAGAGCGCTAGCGTTGCGTTACCATTGCGTTAAGTTCCATTAACGATCCATGAGTTCCGTTGCCGATGTGTTAAGGTTCCATTACCGTTCATTTGGAACGGCAATTTTGAACCAGCAGCCCGAACTCACCCGTCCCAACCGTTACAACCGTTCAAAGGAGTTCCGTTCACGTCCATTGGTGTTCCATTAAGCTCCCATCCCGATCCCTCCCATTCCCGTGCCGTTCCTTGGTCGGTACGGGAACGGGACCTAGAACGGATGTGTGGAATGGGGGTATTAACGTGTGGAGTTAGGCAGTTCGAACGTGTCTTTTGCGTTGTTTTTGGTGTTAAAAACTGACCTACGATTAAAGAGCAGACATCGCCCTCGAGGTGCATTGCAATTTTGAAGAATTCGTAGCCTTTTCTTATTGAGTATTTCGTCTGCAAAATATATTCAGGATCATCAAGACTTGAAAAATAGAGTGCACCCTGCTGAAAATACGATTTCTTGGTGGTTCGTTCGTTACTCTTGCCGTCCTGATCACTTTACATTAGCACCAGAGTGTGCGAAAGACTAACAAATGCAGATGAAACACCCCAACCTCGCTACTTTTCCGAGCTATTTTTAGCGTTCTCAGTCACTAACTATTTTTCGATCAAATGCTTACGTAAGACCATAACGTCAAAAGATGTTAAAATTTATGTTTGCAACAATGTTCATCAAGTGATTTTACAAACAACAAAACCACTGTAATTGGGAAAATTTCTTAATTCGCTGAATAACAATGGGTTCTTTTATACGTTAAATCCGGAAAGACATATCTATAGCATTATACAGAATTGTTCATAAACCTAAAAAAAGACACTAAAATTCGTTTCAAAAACTATAGTCTGTTTCAAGGAGTTTCAGCAATTTTTAACATTATAAATCGAGATAACTAGAAACATTGAAAGAAATTTGGTGCACTAAATAGAGGGCCCCAAAGGGTTTAAAACCGTGATCGTGATTGGCGTTTTTTGACCTTTCTGTGACCGTGATTGCCGAAATTTCCATTTCTGTGATCGTGATGGGACTTTGCCCGTGATCCGTGATGAAAAAAAAATCAAGTCTCGTGATCGTGATCGTGATTTGTTTTCGTGATCGTGATGGGCATTATTGCAAAGCATTTTATTTTCAACGTACATTTTTCACAGCTGTATCACTCTATGATCCTCTAGTCTATTCGTCAAGGAGCCAACTCCGATTGAAGGGAAGCAACAACACATTCAGAAATATGATTTTGACAGCGATTGCTTCCCTTTAAAAGAGATCCAATCAGAAGGCAAATTGCAAAAGTCTTCCAAACTTCATCCAATGGAAGGGCTTCGTGCAAAAGTTTTGAGTGCATTCAGTCAAATTCGAATTCGAAGATCAAACATGGCGTGCAGCGGTACTGTCATCGAACTTCTGTTATATTTTGTGGATTCAAGCCAGACCAAAGCAGGCGGCGAGAATGCCTTCCTTGGTGGAAAGGTCAGGCTACGGGTCGGTCTTTCCGAAGACGAAATATCAAGGTATGTTGATCTATGTTGCTCTATGACTGTTCTGAATGTAGGCAAAGATCTTGAAATTTGTTCAAGATCTTTGAGTTTGAGTGAGATCATTGACATTGTCGACATTGCCACGTCCGGCTGTCACTCGCTCAGTGTGTCCTCGACTGGCTCGAGATCGAGTCTGCGTGTAGCCAAAACCGAAACTAGAAATGTGTTTTTCATCCCAGCAACGTGGACACGCTTGGCATAGATTCTAATTGTCGCTTCTTTGCATTAAGCTTGGATTTATATTAGCGCCTGTAAACTTTAATATCAACAATGGGTTAAATTCAGAAACAATGGCGGGGAGACGTGCCAGTTTGGATCACTTGATCCTCATGTCAAAGACGATCAAAGTCATGTTCGTTGGGGATTTTGTCAGGCATGCTACTTTTCCGGTAATTAACGGAAATTCGATAAAGCCGTTTTCAAAATCCGGTAAAGTCAAATTTTTTCCGGTGAAGTTAAAAAATATCCGCAAAAACGATCCGTGTGAATATCGCGCAACGCGACCAGGCGCCGGTCTCAATGAAGCCAGCGCACAGTAGTGTTGTTTTCACCAGTTTGGAGGTGTGTTGAATGGTGGTGGGGGGAGGCTAAAATGGGATTTTTAACAAGATCACAACACTATTACAGCCCGGAAAATGATGCCCAGAATGCACCAGATTGCACAGATTTTAACCGTTTTTTGACAAAATTTCCGGGGGGGCATGCCCCCGGACCCCCCTAGTTGGCTCGCCTGCTTCGCAGGCTCAGGCTTGTGGCTTCGCCACTGGCACTGCGCGCTTCTTTCAGGTAAAACCATTTTTGGCCTGTAGCATTCCTGTTTGTTTTTCAAGGACATGAAACCAGGCGATGGTGTACCCCCATCACACATTCATGTACTTTAATTTCAATCCACCCAATAGTTGGGGAGAAAATGGGTTTTCAAGATTTTGCTCTGGAAATGTCAAATTGTGCAAGTATATATTCATGTGTGTGAGTGAGGGTGTCTGAGTTGAATGTGTATGAGTGTAGAGAGAGAGAGAGAGAGAGAGAGAGAGAGAGAGAGAGAGAGAGAGAGAGAGAGAGAGAGAGAGATAACGAAATAGAGAGAGAGAGAGAGAGAGAGCGAGAGAGAGAGAGAGAGAGAGAGAGAGAGAAAACAATGAAAACAACATTCTTGTTACTGATTACAAATCATGATATGTATTTCTATGTGTGTATGAAAGAGAATTCAAAAAATAATAATAAAAAGTGCAACAGTTCTCACTTTGTGTTGAATAAACAATAGATCCAGAGGAGCGAATTACTGTGTGGTTGTGTTTACTTTGACACGTGCTTTCTGTACATGCAACTTTTACCGTGACCGTGATTTGCCACTGGTGTTCGTGATCGTGAAAAAAAAAATCAAGGTAACTGTGATCGTGAAAGCTAAAATTTCCCTTCCCGTGATCGTGATGATACCCCCCCTTTGGGGCCCTCTAAATAGTTTTCCTGATCACGAATCATTGTGCGAAACTTTCTTCACAACTTTCTTTCGTGAAGTGTACGTGTTTGCTTTTTTAGAAAAGGCGTGTCCCCTGTTTTGAGCGAACACTGTTTTCGTTGTGCACTACCTCTGTTTTTAAAAAATCTAAAAAAAATACACAGCGGCCATAATTCCTCTTTATTTGAATGAATGTCAACTTCAAAAGGATTGTTTTAGAGTGCAGATTAAAAAACAATCAATGCATAAATTATTTGAAAAAAACAGTTGGTTATACCTACCGTCAGCTGTGAAGCTACGTACGTATGAAGCTGTAACACAGTGACAAGAATAAAGTGTCACTATGGCATTTTTCACACGTTGTACTGAGATAGAGCGCATGCGCGAAATCGAAAATACAATATTGATCACCAAATCTGTTCTCAAATACGATACGTTATATAAAATGTTAGTGAGTGGTGGTTGTTTTTAATGCTAGAATATCAATTCCTCTTACAGGCTATAGTACTAAGCAGGTAAACTAAAATTTAGTTATGTTGGTCAAACTAGTCACACAGAGCACTACAATGTTTTAATGCTGCATTCGTGTTGTGTGTGCAGGAGTACGCGCCCTTGGGGCAGAAGTTCCACCTCCCCCTGAACCACGTGTGTGAGAGAAGGGCAGAGCATCTCCCTTTGCTTTCTTACTGGTTGAGACGTTGAGACTGAAACCCTAGAAATGATCATATTTACTCTGTATGTGTGTGGGGGGGGGGGGATACTGTGTATGTGTGTATGTGTGTGTGTGTGTGTGTGTATGTGTGTGTGTGTGTGTGTCTCTGTGTGTGTGTGTGTGTGTGTGTGTGTGTGCGCACACACATACACACACACACACGCACACACACACACACGATTTGGTGTTTTATTGTAATACTGTTTGTTGTGGAAATGTAAAATAAACAATAGCCATAAGAAAGCTTGATCTACAGCAAAAATGTGAAGCTCAAATTTGCTAAATTTATTTAATTTGGTCAAATTGTATATTTTTTTTCAATTTACGAAAACAAATTTTGACTTTACGAAACACATGCCAAACGTTTAGCAACTATGATATTAAATCATATTTAGAAATTCATAACAATTTTTTTTAACTTATAGAGTAACTTTATCTATGTTTAAACTAATCCCACATGGTCATATGTTACTTGCGAAACATTGTTATAGGAAAGGATATTACCACAAAGTAATTGAATACACAGTTTAAGAAACTAGTCCTTTGATGAAGACATTCAATTTTAAGAAGAAAAAAAAGTTTTAACATAAAGGAAAACAAAACTCGAACGGCATGGCGCAATTAATCCGTTTTTGGCAAGCATAATGAATATTCATCTTTTTTTCTCAATGTTTATGCGCAATTTGTCTGCCCCAGAGTTTTTCCAACTGCCAGCAGTGGATGTTATCTGCCCTGGCTGTTATGATTTCACTTTATTCTTTCCAAAGAGTAGCACTGAATTGAACCTTTTCCTCCCAATTTAGAAAAACAAAACAAATAAATTCATTTGTAATACTTCATTGTCCCATCTCTGGAAAATTCGGGTCGCTTCCTCCCAGTGGAAATCTAGAAGCAACAGAGTCGCGCTACCCATGTGTATGCGTCTTTGGTTATAATCAGCCACCTAGCTGCACTTATGGCAGAATGACCGAGTTCTTCTACGTGCAACAGTGGTATCACGGGGATGGAACATGGATACTGTCTCTAAGACTGCGCATAAAGTTGACCCCAAAGCTAGAATTTGAACCAGTGACCCGCGGATCACAAGTCCAGTGCTTTGCCAACTGAGCCACCGGGCCCCCTATTGGTTCCATTGGTTTTTTTTAAACAGCCATAGAGATAGACTAAGAGTGTGACTGGTCTGTTGGGAACTGCATTGTCGCACACCGTCCTCAGCAGGCGTGCTTTGTAACAGTCACATTTATATATCGGCAAGCTCACTCGTCATTCATTTAAATGAATAGGCAAATAATCATGATATAGTTTCTCATTTTCCGAATTATCGTTCATTTTTGACGAAAGTATGATGTTTTGTTGCTCAGTGTCCTTTGTCTTGCTGATCTAATGTAATGTTGTAAAATGTGCTGACTTTGCGTTTGGTTTGCTAATTATTTGCTTTGCACCTAGTCTTAAACACTTCATTATGAACAACAATGTTTCTATATAATGCGCTTCTTGTACAATAAACTTATATTCTTTCATTTAATAATGTATTCATGTAATGAGTTTTGTTTTAGTAGTAGTCGTAATAGAAGATTAGTTCCTCTTTAAGACGAGCGCCAGATGCAAAAAAAGCATAGCATAAGTCTTATGCTTATTATTCTGTTACCCTAGGATTACAACACACACACACTATAATAGTAGATTAGCCCCTCTTTATGGCGAGGGCCAGATGCAAATAAGCATACCTATGCATATTCCGTTACCCTCGAAAATGAAGAATTGTCATTGTCATTGTCAAAACGAGGCTGTTGTTCTGCTAAGAGCACAAAACGATTCTTGAGTAATAATAATTGACGTCTTCAAGTAAAACATCCTAGGAAGAGTAGCTTTCATAGACGTCACGATGACGTCACGATGGACTCCATCCCTATCCACTCAATGAAATGAATATGGACACAAACAATGTCGGTAGGTTTTCGGATGCAAACTGATTCTCCTCACACACTCAATAGTTGGTCACCTACTAGTGACGTCACTATTTTCAGATTTTGAAAACCCACCAATTAAGCACCAATGTTAACGGCACAGTCAACTGTTTGGTTTACAATCTACCTGGTTTGTTTCTATGAGGGGTGGGTATTAAAATGCTAAATGCCTAGTCTTTCGGATGAGACGAAAAACCGAGGTCCCTTCGTGTACACTACATTGGGGTGTGCACGTTAAAGATCCCACGATTGACAAAAGGGTCTTTCCTGGAAAAATTGTATAGGCATAGATAAAAATGTCCACCAAAATACCCGTGTGACTTGGAATAATAGGCCGTGAAAAGTAGGATATGCGCCGAAATGGCTGCGATCTGCTGGCCGATGTGAATGCGTGATGTATTGTGTAAAAAAAATTCCATCTCACACGGCATAAATAAATCCCTGCGCCTTGAATAAAAATGAAAAAAATAAAATAAATCCCTGCGCTTAGAACTGTACCCACGGAATACGCGCGATATAAGCCTCATATTGATTGATTGAGACACACTTACATTACTCATCATCTCTTCAGAAGCAAAAACATTCGGAAGCCAAAGTTGTCTTAAAAAATGCTCACAGAGATGACTCATATTTGCTTAGTGCGAGGCGACAAAAGCACAGCCAATAAGATCTGTGTTTACAAACGTGTCTACATTGAGTGGATTGATTGGTTAATTGATCGATTGTGTGATGGAGTTTTCTTTATTTTGATTGTTTTCTTCTTGCAATAATGTCTACTTTGCCTTCCCCGGTTGAAGTATACGGTTAAAAATTTTTTTTTTTAAAAAATGCTAATTGCTCAAGCTTTCAACCAAAATCATGAACGTCCTTAAACGCGTCCGAACTGAAACAAGTTGATGAAAGTAGGACGAACGGACACCTATTTTCGTCAAAATCAGTACGAACGGAAACACAACTGGTTTATAAAAATTCAATACATTGTATGCTTCACATGGGTCCAATATCACTCGTAGGAGTTTTTTTGTGCTATCTGAAAAACATTGGAACACACATAACCTGTAGTGGGGGCCTGTTTCTCCCTGATCTAACGTGTACGAACGGAATCACTATTTGTACGAACGGAAACAGGTTCTTTTGTACGAACTGAATCATGGCGTACGAACGGTATCGGCATGTGATTGTACAAAAGCCATGGGTTTCTTTAAGCTTTTGTTCAAGCGAAATGTCACAACAGGCAATGCTTTTGGTGCTGATGTGCAAATCAGGGGTCAGTTTTAATTACAGAGTGAGAAAAACAAGAAAATGTTGGAAAACACACACACACACAATTTGTTTTATATATATATATATTATTAATATATATCAGAAACATATCATCAATCATTTAAACATCTGTCACACACACACACACACACACACACACACACACACACACACACACACACACACACACACACACACACACACACATATATATATATATATATATACACACATACACACACACACACACACACACACCCTCACACACACACACACACACACACACACACACACATTCACACACAACCACACAAAAAACACAAAGAGTACGCATGTTTCTATCAATTACTTTTACAGTAAGACTTTAAGCTAGTGTCCAGTTAAAGATAAATCATGACAAATGCCCACGCTGCGCAGAAAGCAAACAGGATGTTAAAGGCACAGTAAGCCTCCCGTAAACCATCACTGAGCTCCCCGAGCGTCTAAACACAGTCCACGCGTACTTCCATTTGAACGCTCATCGAACAGGTACATCCTAGCTGTTTTCTGTCGAGAGTGAGACATTTTCAAATAATTTAGTTTAGTTTACTATGCGAACGGACAATCAGGCGCCTCATTTTGAAGCTAGACCTAACTTTTAAAATCTAAATAATAAATTGACAGATTGTTACACAAACATTCTTAAATCATAACATAATTATGTGTTCATCAAGACAAGAACAGTACAATTCGAAGTTTTGAAAGTTTAAAAAAAGAAAAGCCCGGAAACGTGTCATGCAGAACGTCTTTCTCATAGCAGACGACGTTTGTGCCTAGCGCCAGTTCCTCTGAACCGTCAACCACCACCGCTCTAGTTCGCAGCCGTTTGTGGCGTTTTAGAATCAGAGGTACAAAATAACGTACTATTGCAGATAAGCTTACAGCGAGTCGCATTAAAATCACAAACTGACGACTAAATTGTGAAAAAAAAGGAAACTGGATCACACGGGTTCACGATGGCTCAGGGGTAAGATAAACCACACGAAAATAAATTCTTTGAAAATTGCTCGCTCTTTACGGAGGGCACCTAGGATGTTCTCTTACGGTGAGTTTTTAAATGAAAGGGTGTTTGTACTGTGTGCAAAAGCCTGACAGTATCTGTGGTGGTTTACGGGAGGCTTACTGTGCCTTTAAGAATCTTTGTATAACAAGCTGTCAATTTATTATTTAGATTTTAAAAGTTAGATCTAGCGCCAAAACGCTCCGTCCGATTGTCTGATCAGACAATCCGGCTGGCCACACAAAAATAAATTCTTTAAAAATTGCTCGCTATTAAACGTAGGGCACGATGTTCTCAAGCGGTGAGTGTTTAAACGAAAGGGTGTTTGTACTCTGTGTAAAATCCTGACAGTGTATGTGATGGTTAAGGATTACAGGAGGCTGACAGTGCCTTTAACTCTTAGTGTGTTTGTGTGTGTGTGTGCGCGCGTGTGTGTGTGTGTGTGTGTGTGTGTGTGTGTGGATGTGTGTGTATGTGTGTGTGTGTGTGTGTGTTTGTTATTGTGTGTGAGTGTTTTTGTGCGTGCGTGTATGTGCGAGTGTGTGTGTGTGTGTGTGTGTGTGTGTGTGTGTGCGAGTGTGTGTGTGTGTGAGTGTGTATTGAGTGTGTGTGCGTGTGTGTGTGTGTGTGTGCGTGTGTGTGTGTGTGTGTGTACGCGCCCTTAAGATAAACAACAGTTTTTCATGAAGTGTTTTATGTACCCTACAGGCGAGGAACCACAAATTGACAATTTTTGAGCCCGACAATATCCCTGCTGTTACCTTTCCTGCAGGTAATGTTTAAAACCCTGCAACAGCGGTGACAAGAACATTGTGTCATTATGGCATTTTACACAAACATTTTGCACTCGAAAAATACAATATTGCCGATCACAAAATCAATTCTCAGATATAGGGCCTACGTTAAATATAATGTTAGTGAGGGTCGGTTGTTTTCAATGCTAGAAAATACATCCCTATTACACGCTGTAGAGTACTAAGCAGGTCATTCAATAGTTGTCATGTTGGTCAAACTAGTCACAGGATGCACTACAATGTCAATGACAAGGACTGTTTGAACGCTGCGTTCGTGTTGTGTGTGCAGAAGTTCGACCTCCCCCTGAGCCACGTGCGTGAGAGACGGGCAGAGCATCTTCCTATGCTTTCTTACTCGTTGTGGCTTAAATACGCTTAGAGACTGATACGCTAGGAATAATCACATTCGCAAGTTGTGTGTGTATGTGTGTGTGTGTGTGTGTGTGTGTGTGTGTGTGTGTGTGAGTGTCTGTGCACACTGCTGTGTGAGAGTGTGAGCGAGTGTGTGTGTGCCTGTGTGTGTGTGTGTGTGTGTGCCAGTGTTTGTAAGCGTGTGTGTTTGTAAGCGTGCCTGTGTATACGTAAGCGTGTGCGCTTTTGGGTTTGGTGGGGCTGGGGGGGGGGGGGGGGGGTCAAGTCACCTCAGATTCAAATCATATCACCCATTGACAAACAACGTGACAAATGAGTAAGAGAAAAACCCTATGCTACTCCTTTTAATTAACTCATCAGTGGCCCATTGCTGTGTGTTCAGTGCAAAGCTGATGAAATTCAGAGAAGAACTTGATAACACACTGTCAGACAGTTGTACCCGGCTTCAACGGCGTTTGGCTTATGACACTATTCAACACAGTCATGACTATAAACAAAACATATTGGGGGAGGGAGGCTGCACCTACTGTGGCTACTGATGAAATCAGTCACATATATATAGTGTTGTCAGTAGCATAAAAAACAAGAAAGGTTCATTTTTGAATTCATGTTGACAAATGTTAATAGTTAATAATGCCTTGTATAGTATGTGTGTGTGTGTGTGTGTGTGTGTGTGTGTGTGTGCGTGTGTGTGTGTGTGTGTGTGTGTGTGCGTGCGTGCGTGCGTGCATGTGTGTGGGTGTGGGTGTATGTGAGAGAGAGTTGTGTGTGTGTGTGTGTGTGTGTGTGTGTGTGTGTAGGCATTCGCAGAAAACCACAGGACATATCTTCATGAAACTTTACATACAAATTGTTTCAGATCATATCCTCAGACGTTGTTTTCCCATATTATCGATAAATGTCGCAAATGATCAAATTAGTCGACATTTTTGTCGAACCACCAATGATCCAATGCGGACTATACGATTTTATTTCAGCTTGGAAGCTGAATAATTAGTTAATTGATTTGTTCATTAAAATTATAAACATTTTAATCAAAATTGAATATTTTAATAACAGATTCAAAACTAATTGCATTGTATTCTTTACCATTTCCGGTATCCAAAATTATTTAGATATGTCATGTTTGCTGTGAAAATTTGCTCAAAATTAGAGAAAATCGGTTATATAGTCGCATGCTTCGCGGAAGCTCGACTCGTCTTGATCCTGTGTTTTTTCGGTGTAGTTAGTCGAGACTATCTTAATATGGTCTCGGCGATGACTGTTTTTACATTTAGTCAAGTTTTGACTACATGTTTTAACATAGAGGGGGAATCGAGACGAGGGTCGTGGTGTACGTGTGTGTGTGTGTGTGTGTGTGTGTGTGTGTGTGTGTGTGTGTGTGTGTGTGTGTGTGTGTCTGTGCGTGTGTCTGTGTGTGTGGAAACAGCATGGAGACACGACTATATTGATGTCGCAAAATTTGACACCGCAAACACAACAGCAATGTTTAATACATTATAGTTATTCTTGTCCATTTATGTAAGATTTCGCCCCAAAAGTAAGTGTTCATTTTCTGCACCACAGATTAATTATTCAGTCCCATGTACACTCAAACACACAGATACCAAGTGTGTTATATAATCTTATTGTTTCATTGATTGAAAGGAAAAATCCGTCGGGTAGGTTCTGAGAAATGCTCGTCACATACACACAAACACACATACATCGGGAGACAAACCTCGCTCTCCGCTCTTGTTAAATTATTCAGTCATTCCTTGACTGAATGTAAACAGGCACAACTGGCCTTCCACAATCAACATGTGCACCCAACATTGACCCCATTTTTTCAGCACAAGTACAACTGTGTCGACATAGCAAACCGCATCAGAAAGGTCACGAGTCTCACACCAAAGGCAAAACGCACGAGTCTCACTGCAGTGTGCAGCGCGAAAAGTTTGTCTCATTTCTAGCATCCAATACATACAACGGCTAACATCAGTCAGTGTGACCAAAGAACACGACTGCGCTGGTCAAAGTAGTGAAGAGATAAGTGGCAAAGAAGGTGTGTCTGGATTAATTTCGTCATGCAGAGAGGAAGAGGGAGAGATGGAGGGGGAAAGTGGGTGAGAGAGAGAGAGAGAGACAGAGAGAGAGAGAGAACACACACACACACACACACACACACACACTGACACAGATAACGCACTGCAGAGATTAACGCACCGGCAAGCCTTCTAGGGTTATTTTCAGCCTACAAAAAAACTACTTTTGCACCGACACAGAAGACCAAACAACGACTCGCATTTTACACGAACGGACAACTCCGCATTGCAACGTGTTAGATAGACGCACCGAAGAGCGTTCTAGTTGTTGTTTTTATCAGCCTACAAATTAAACAACTACTTCAGCACCGGCACAGAAGACCAGACAACGACTCGCATTTTACACGAACGGACAACTCCGCATTGCAACGTGTTAGATAGACGCACCGAAGAGCGTTCTAGTTGTTGTTTTTATCAGCCTACAAAAAAACTACTTCAGCACCGGCACAGAAGACCAGACAACGACTCGCATTTTACACGAACGGACACACACTAAGTGACGGGCTACAGAATACGTGGATCAGCGGTGAGTGACCGTTGAAAGGCTTTGTTGGTGGTGATGTTAGATTTATGTGTTACATTCTGGTGATGTTAGATTTATGTGCAAACTACAGAACCGGCAGTGGTGAGGGGCTTTGTTGGTGGTGATGTTAAATTTATGTGTTCATTGTTAGGTGCAAGCTGAAGGTTCTTTTTAGTTTCACTGCATGTCACTTGGCTTTTGATTGTTTCACGTGCTGTAATGACCACGACAGAGACACACTGGTGACAGACTAGACGCTTCATGGCTTAAACATAGACAGACAGACAGACGTGACAGACACATGCACGCACGCACGCACGCACACATATATATACACACACTAACACAGACACACGTACGCACGCACGCACGCACACACATACACGCACACACACACACACACATACACACACACACAGCCAAACACACGCACACACACACACACACACTCACACAAACACACACACACCGCACACACACACACACACACACTGCACACACACACACACACACACACCGCACACACACACACACACA
>NC_090253.1:46494257-46511757 GCF_037325665.1 Littorina saxatilis | reverse complement strand
AATCGTATTTCAAATCGTGAAATCACTATCAGGGTCACACCCCGCAGTGGGGCACTGCGGTTATGAAATTAAAGGCCCCTCCTGTTTTTGGAACCGCAGGAGCTTTCTAGTTTGCTGTTAGGTAGATTTTTGGTTCCTCTTTCCTGTCATGCTCTCTTTTTCTTCATGAATTCTTTTCTTTTTTCTGCCTTCTTGCTCATTCACCTGTATTTTTTCCAAAAATCTCTTCTCTTGTCGCTTGTCTCGCGATTCATGTATAGTTTAATCTGTTAGTGTTCTGATGTAAGTCCAGCAGTAGATAGGTTAAGCCTATTTTAACATACTGGAAACTGGTAATCTTCCAGTAGGTATTAATTTAGTTTTACTAAAGCCTGCTGGGACACAAGTAATGGGTTAGTGCATTTGTAAACAGGAATCGCTTGACAAGTGGCCCCCTTCATCCCCCCCTTCCTCGTCCTGATATGGCTCTGCGTAGTCGGCTGGACGTTAAGCAACAAATAAACAAACAAACTATTAGAGTCACAATCAACACGCACAGGAGACTGACCAAAAAATGCAGTGGTAATGACCAAGTAGGTGAATCTATAAATAGCTTTCTTAAAAGGTTAATTTGGTTTATGATTTATGTCTTGTAAACCAGACTAGCCTCAAGTTGTGAAGATTGGACATTTCAGATTGTATCGATACTACACTATATTGTTCATCCGTCAAATATCCCGAAATAAAGGGGGAAACGATGAGGAGACAAGAAAAAGATAAGGGGTATTCAAATTATAATAAATGTTATAAGAGCAGATCATCCGCCCACCCTCCTCCCTCGCTCCATCCAAACTGCCAACTACATTACTTTACTGGCTTCAAAACAAACTTTAAGTTACCAAGAAATAAAAAACAAACACAAGAAAGGTTAGTTATTGGAACGATTATCAAAGACGAATGAAAATATTCACTAGAACGTCGTTCTAGTACGTCATTGCATGGGACGCACTTGCAAACAATAATGAGACAGAAAAAGAACTTACAGTTCAGAATTCCAAAGCTACGGCTTTCGACGGAAGATGACCTTAGTTCATTTACGTTGTGTTAATGCGTGCACATGAACATGTCCACAGTAAGCTAGCTTTCACACACAATACTGAAGCCACAGTTCAATAATGTATCATTCGTAGTTTCTGGACTGGTACAACATCAGCCAGGTATATAATATCTTTACCACTGTACCACCCGTGACATACAGGCACGCACTGGCTGTGGGAGGTGGGCTCCATGCTGCTGACGGGCAAGGCGGAGTACGAAAAACGAACAAAAGAACACGTCATGATGGAGGCCTGTGACGTGGAAGATATGGATTCACTGCCGTCGCCAAGGTTACTCAACACTCATCTCCCAACCAGCATGCTGCCAAACCAGGTCAAGGACGGCAAGGTGAAGGTCATCCACGTGTACCGCAATCCCAAGGACGTTCTGGTGTCCATGTATCATCAGATCATCCAGATCCCGCCTTGCAAGGACATGACCCTCGAAATGATACTTGGGATGTTCATGTCAGAAAAATGTGAGTACTAGTTTGAGGCGTATACTGGTAGTAGAGTTAAGTGTTGGTGTGGTTAATGACAAACTACAGCGACAAAACAAGTCAAATTTTCTCTTCTTGAAAAAGTGACATAGCTATGTGAGGGAAAAAAGTCATAATGCGAGACATGACGTCACGTAAAACAATCTGTCACTTCTCCCAGGAACTGACAAAGATTTTCGAAAAAGAAGTCTCGGTAACTTCGTCATATGAGCAGAAGAAAATGACTCGTAAGGTCCCCGCCAGGCTGTGCATGTATCGGTATCGGACGTCATTAATTGGTTCGATTATGTTAAGTGGTTAATTAGTGTCTACACTAGGATTTATAATTCCAAGGCTGTCTTATTCTTCTTATTCTAATTCTTTAAGTGTATCAAGCTGGGGAAGAACACAGGCTGAGGCGCTATTTTTTCTTGTTACAGAGTGAATATGTCTACTCACAGAGTAGTCTCATCTTGTGTACAGCTTGTGCATGATGTAAACTGCTGACAGTTCTTATTAAATGTGCTGTGCGGTTAAAAACATTTTTTTACTCTGACGCACAGGCATTGGTGGTAACTACTTCAAGTACCTGAGAGAAGTGGACACCTTTATCAAGGAGAACCCTCAAGTTCCCGTCTTCAACATGTCTTTCGAGCAAATGAAAAGAGTATGTCATCCTTTTGATTTATGTGGTGACAGTCTTAATCGTGTGATTTATGAAATCGAAAAATAACCCGTTTAAACGGTCATATATTTTCTGCTATCGTTCGGAATTAAACCTAAAAGTGCGATAAAAAGTAAAAGAGTCTGAAAATTAGGATAATAGACGATTTCCGGAAATAAATCACCCTCTCGCTAGTGGTTGGCCTATAATGTCACGACGGAAAAATACAAAGGAAAGAGAGAATGCTTTATGTCCTACAGGCTAAATATTTTGCCCCCTTGACTGCCTTAAGACGGGTATACCCGTCCTGTGCCTGTGCATCCGCAGCGCCTTAGGACGGGTAAAACCGTCTTCTCCGTTCAGGAATTTTCCAGAAATGCTGCGTCACTGCTGACACACAAATACTAGCCAATGGCTTAGTAGGATACCTCATTCTCATGACTGAATATAACTGGTGACCCGATTTTGTGTTATTACATCTGGCAGTGAAAGGGTTGGACAAGATAATTATGGGTTATGTGATAATTCGAGTTGTACACCCTTTTGATGAGATACACAAATGTATGCGTGTATAGGTGGTATCAGCCATCTGCACTTATGGCAGAATGACCAAGATCTTTTACGTGCCATTGTGGTGACACGGGGTTGGGACATGGCTTCCGCCTCTGGGTCTGCACATAAAGTTGATCCGTGTCCATCCCGACCCGGATTCGAACCTGCGACCTTACGATCAGAAGTCCAATGCTCTACCAACTGAACTACCGGGCCCCCTAACTTTCCCCCGTGACATTAATTATTGGCCAGTCACAAGCCAGGGGTGTCTGAAACACGCGTGGGTTATTTGTGTCACTAAAAACAAGGGTTTTTTTTCTTTATTTGGTGTTTAACGTCGTTTTCAACCACGAAGGTTATATCGCGACGGGGAAAGGGGGGAGATGGAATAGAGCCACTTGTCAATTGTTTCTTGTTCACAAAAGCACTAATAAAAAATTTGCTCCAGGGGCTTGCAACGTAGTACAATATATTACCTTACTGGGAGAATGCAAGTTTCCAGTACAAAGGACTTAACATTTCTTACATACTGCTTGACTAAAATCTTTACCAAAAAAATTGAATATATTCTATACAAGAAACACTTAACAAGGGTAAAAGGAGAAACAGAATCCGTTAGTCGCCTCTTACGACATGCTGGGGAGCATCGGGTAAATTCTTCCCCCTAATCCGCGGGGGGTAAAAGCAAGGGTAATCACTCTTTCACAACCCATAAAAACGCGACAGAGTTATTTCCGAACATCGTCTATTTAGCCAACAGACGTTGTGACGAGAACGTGTGAAAAATGCAGGTTCTTTAAATGTCGGAGAGTATTGCTTTTGAGGATGCCTAGCAAGGTCACTGCATACACCCCCTGTATCGACCAAAGAGATACGCAAAACACAGCCACCCCAACAAATCAAAAAAATCGCAAAAGCTAAGTGTCACTTGAGAGAAAAAATAATCGAAAAAATCAGAACAGCTTCCTGTAGAGACGTGTTTCCCGTGCAGAATCAAGTTGGCATGGTGCAGAATTTGGCCAGATTCCTGGGGGTGGACGCCAGCCCTAAGCTGTGTATATCTGTGGCTGAGGCCTGCAGCTTCAAGAATCTGAAAGAAGCCAACAAGAGCAAGGACGGACCTCAGTTCATGAAGGATCACAAGTTGGAGATGTATCGCAAAGGTTGGACTCTTGTTTATATTTGACTGTTGTCCTATGAAATGTACGACTTTGCCTGTCGGGGCCGTGTGTCTGTCTGTCTGTCTGTCTGTCTGCCACTGTTTCTGTCTGTTTCTCTGTCTGTCTGTCTGTGTGTGTGTGTGTGTGTGTGTGTGTGTGTGTGTGTGTGTGTGTGTGTGTGTCTCTCTCTCTCTCTCTCTCTCTCTCTGTTTGCTACAAGTGTGTTGGTGTGTGTGTTTTCAGACCAGGTGGTGTGTGTCTGCTTGCTACAAGTGTGTTGGTGTTCCTGTTTTTAGACCAGGACTGTGTGTCTGTTAGCTACAAGTGTTCTGTTGTGTGTGTGTTTCAGGCCAGGTGGGGGACTGGAAGAATCATCTGACGGTGGCACAGAGCGAGATGATCGACGCAGCCATGGAACAACTGAAGAGATGTGATTACAATATCAGTTTTACTTTGTAGACACTATGTACATGAATAGAACGATTTTACTGCTTGTTTGAAAATAACTAGTTAGAGTGTTGTATTATTCTTACCGTATGTCCAGCATGTGTCGAAACATCAAGTTATGATTGTTCCAACTTACAAGTGATTGTGAAGTAATGAGTTCATTGTTTATCTTTAGCGATTACTCTCAAGAGAAATGTTGAACAGAAGAAATATGTTTTTTACAATATCAATGTCTCATTATGTGTTATCTCCTCTTCTCTTCTCTCTGATCACTCTCTCGGTTTTCGTTTGCGGAGAAAATCACCGTGTTGTTGTTGTTGTTGTTGTTGTTGTTGTTGTTGTTGTATTTGTTGAGTTATTGTTATTTTTGTTGTTTTCAGCCACATAATTAGTACAGACCACCTCCTAACTTATGTGCGTATGCAGTCGTCTTCTCGAGGCTCCGGATAAGATATTGATAACTATCCCGCCTCATATGCTTCCCCTATTCTCCCCTAACATTTGTTCCTTATCCCACCCAAAATCCTCCTTCCCGCTTTAGTAACACAAACTGTCCCCCGGACGATTCTTCCAGGTGGGGGTCAGAACGAGGTTTTACACCGGACATGCAAACAGAAAATGATCAAACACATTTATAACTCGCTAACACATTTATAACTCGCTAACTCCTTAACTGCAGCAAAATAAATCAGCAACTATGTCAAACCTGTATTCGCATTCGCTGGATAGAGTTGATTTTCAATTCGCACCTTTCTTTCTTTATTTGGAGTGTAACGTCGTTTTCAACCATTCAAGGTTATATCGCGACGGGGGAAGGGGGGAGATGGGATAGGGGAAAGGGGGGAGATGGGATAGAGCCACTTGTTAAGTGTTTCTTGTTCACAAAAGCACTAATAAAAAAATTGCTTCAGGGGCTTGCAACGTACATGTAGTACAGTATATGACCTTACTGGGAGAATGCAAGTTTCCAGTACAAAGGACTAAACATTTCTTACATACTGCTTGACTAAAATCTTTACAAACATTAACTATATTCTATACAAGCGTAAAAGGAGAAACAGAACCTGTTAGTCGCCTCTTACGACATGCTGGTTAGCATCGGGTAAATTCTTTCTCGTCCCAACCAATATGGGACTCCCCCTAACCCGCGGGGGGTCCAATTCGCCTGGTTTTCCTATGCTTATGTTATCGATACCTACAATAAATATAGAAACTGTAGAGTACGCATAGCACTGATTAAAAAAGTCATGAGCACAATCGGGACTATCTGGCAGAAGAGTCTGCATAATCGTCCTATTTATTTTAACTTCACAAATTAGCATATTTACAGAAAACTTTTGAGTGAATCATAAAATTACAGTACAGTGAGTGTCCTTTTACCAAAAAAACTTGTCCAAAATGTCTTTTCAGATTGTATCTGTTTGAGGTCTACACAGTATAACGCATCTTGTAGTCACATCCCTTCAGTTGTTCCATGGCTGCGTCGATCATCTCGCTCTGTGCCACGGTCAGGTGATTCTTCCAGTCCCCCACCTGACCTGAAAACACACACACCAACACACTTGTATACAGCAAACTATCGCAAAATCCTGGACCGCACGCCTGTAAGAAGACGCATTTTTTTTATTCACCCTCAGTGTCAGTCCGAAACACTCTTTCAATCTTTCAATTTTTTTAAACACAGTTGTGATCAAGTCACACACAGGCTCTGTTCCTCATCAACAGACATGCATGTGATTTGAACAACCTTGTAGGGGCGGGGATGTAGCTCAGTCGGTAGCGCGCTGGATTTGTATCCAGTTGGCCGCTGTCAGCGTGAGTTCGTCCCCACGTTCGGCGAGAGATTTATTTCTCAGAGTCAACTTTGTGTGCAGACTCTCCTCGGTGTCCAAACACCCCCGTGTGTACACGCAAGCACAAGACCAAGTGCGCACGAAAAAGATCCTGTAATCCATGTCAGAGTTCGGTGGGTTATAGAAACACGAAAATACCCAGCATGCTTCCTCCGAAAGCGGCGTATGGCTGCCTAAATGGCGGGGTAACAAAACGGTCATACACGTAAAATTCCACACGAGTGTACGTGGGAGTTTCAGCCCACGAACGCAGAAGAAGAAGAACAACAACCTTGTGCTTGTCCTAACTTACAAGAAATTAGACGAATTCTGAAAATAACTCTGCCGGGTTTGTATGGGTTGTGGGAGAGTGACCACCCTTTGTTATACCGCAACACGGTTGGCCTAGTGGTAAGGCGTCCGCCCAGTGAGCGGGAGGTCGTGGGTTCGAACCCCGGCCGGGTCATACCTAAGACTTTAAAATTGGCAATCTAGTGGCAGCTCCGCCTGGCGTCTGGCATTATGGGGTTGTGCTAGGACTGGTTGGTCCGGTGTTAAAATAATGTGACTGGGTGGGACATGAAGCCTGTGCTGCGACTTCTGTCTTGTGTGTGGCGCACGTTAAATGTCAAAGCAGCACCGCCCTGATATCACCCTTCGTGGTCGGCTGGGCGTTAAGCAAACAAACAAACAAACAAACAAACCCTTTGTTGTAGGGACAAATACATCTACACGTGCTCCTTGTCCCCGTGTTTCAGACAAACCTCTCGCTTGTGATTGGCTCGTGAATTGTTTGTCCTAGTAAAAGCAAGGGTATTTACTTGTTCACAACCAATACAAACCCGACATAAGTATTTTCGCAACTCGTGTATTCAGGCGATCTTCTTGACACAAGTTTTTTTGTTTTTTTTTTTACCTGAGACAAATAGAAGAACAACACAAAACAATCGGCGGGAAAATCCTGCTTTGTCTTTATGTGTTCTGTGGCAGTAGTCTGCTTTCCCGGAGCAGACTGTTAACAGCAAAACGTAACAGAGAGAGAGAGAGAGGTTGAGAGAGATAAAGAGAGAAAGGATAAAGAGTGAGAGAGAGATGATAAAGAGCGAGAGATAGATGATAAATAGAGAGAGATATGATAAAGAGATAGAGTATAAATGGATAAAGAGAGAGAGAGGATAAAGAGAGAGAGAGAGATAATAAAGAGAGAGAAAGAGATGATAAAGAGATAGAGAGAGTATAAATGGATAAGGAGAGAGAGAGAGAGAAAGAGATGATAAAGAGAGAGAGAGAGAGATGATAAAGAGAGAGAGAGAGTATAAATGGATAAGGAGAGAGAGAGAGAGAGAGGATAAAGAGAGAGAGATATGATAAAGAGATAGAGAGAGTATAAATGGATAAGGAGAGAGAGAGAGAGAGAGAGAGAGAGAGAGTATAAATGGATAAAGAGAGAGAGATGATAAAGAGAGAGAGAGAGATAATAAAGAGAGAGAGAGAGAGAGAGAGAGAGAGAGAGAGAGATGATAAAGAGAGAGAGAGAGAGAGATATGATAAAGAGATGAAGAGAGCGAGATGATAAGATATAAAGAGAGAGAGATGATAAAGAAATAGAGACAGAGACAGAGAGATGGGAGAGAGAGAGAGAGAGAGAGAGAGAGAGAGAGAGAGAGAGAGAGAGAGAGAGAGAGAGAGAGAGAGAGAGAGAGAGAGAGAGAGAGAGAAATTCGCGTACAACGCATTGGGTCTGCATGCCTCATACCTTTCCGATAAAAGTTGATGTTGAAGTCTTTCATGAACTGAGGTCCGTCCTTGCCCTTGTCGGCTTCTTTCAGTCTGTGGAATGTGCAGGCCTCAGCCACAGACTGACACAGCTCAGGGCTGGCGTCCACCCCCAGGAACCTGGCCAGCTTCTGCACTGTGTCCTCTGGGTTCTGCACGGGAAACACGTTTCTACAGGGAGCTGTTGAGGTGGTGTGTGTGTGTGTGGGGGGGGGTGATTGTGTGTGTGTGGGTGGGTGTGTGTGTGTGTTTGTGTGTGTGTGTGTGTGTGTGTGTGTGTGTGTGTGTTTGTGTGTGTGTTAGCTCACCAGCTCAGATCTGGGAAGTTGTTCACAAGGGATATGACCATCCCTCCACTTGGTAGCTTGCTGTGGTGAGTTGAGTTTGTGTCAATAACTATCTTCTTCAAAAAAAACACCCACTGGTAGCTTTTAGGAAATGAATTCATCACAAATCCCCACTACGCACAAAGAGCACCAAGGCTGTTTATTTTTGGTATGTGACGAAATCGCGGGATGGTCTTATCCCGTGTAAAAGCCTGGTCAGATCTGAGACGATGAGCCAGGGAAAGAATGTACCTTTAACACTGGGTTGCTGGGTTGGGTTGACCAAAAATCAAAAAAACAAAAAATCCATCTCACACGGCATAAATAAATCCCTGCGCCTTGAATATGTGCGCGATATAAATTGCATAAAATAAAAATAAAAAAAAACAAATCCCTGCGCTTAGAACTGTATCCACGGAATACGCGCGATATAAGCCTCATATTGATTGATTGATTGACATCTCGACCATTGAAAATTCTACTTACCGCTTTCATTTCCTCGAAAGACACGTTGAACACGGGGACTTGAGGATTCCCCTTGATAAAGGTGTCCATTTCTAGCAGATACTTGAAGTAGTTACCACCCATACCTGTCGGGAAGAGCAAACGATGGCTGCCTCTTCAAAGTACACGAACAGATACCCTTTAAATACCGCAACAAAAGCTTCCCAGATCTATAACACGATCGTTTGTGTTCTTGGTTTGCATGTCTGTCCAGAGTTTTGCACCCCCACAGCATATTAACTCTACCAATCCCAAGATAGGCCAATTGGTCCCAAGAGGACGGGCGCTGTGGCGGGGTGGTAAGACGTCGGCCTCTTAATCGGAAGGTCGAGGGTTCAAATCCCGGCCGCGGCCTGGTGGGTTAAGTGTGGAGATTTTTTCGATCTCCCAGGTCAACTTATGTGCAGACCTGCTTAGTGGCTTATCCCCCTTCGTGTGTACACGCAAGCACAAGACCAAGTGCGCACGGAAAAGATCCTGTAATCCATGTCAGAGTTCGGTGGGTTATAGAAACACGAAAATACCCAGCATGCTTCCTCTGAAAGCGGCGTATGGCTGCCTAAATGGCGGGGTAAAAACGGTCATACACGTGGGAGTTTCAGCCCACGAACGCAGAAGAAGAAGAAGAAGAAGAAGGTCCCAAGAGGACTTAAAAACTAACTAGTCAGTCAGATACCTTTTTCAACAGCGGTTAACATACACATGAGATGAAAGGACCGTTTGATGTAATACCACAACGAAAGAAGGATAACAAGAAATGCTTGGGTCTGTGCACATGTGTAAGTAAAAAACGTGAAAGAGGGTGAAGGAGAAGGCTGGCAAGTCTGCTTATGAATAGCAGATGTTGACGAGGCGTTAGGCAACGAATCAGAGCATTTCACAAATTAACAGGTAGAACAAGAAAAAAGCTAAAGCCACAATGAGATGAAAATCGAGTAATGACAACCCCCTAGCGTTTTCAAACACGACAAGCACGCGAACATTAACACACGATGACTCATGTCTGACTCGACCTTAAATGAGCGCCAAACAACAACAAAAGCTAACATTTGGCACTCACATTTTTCGGACTAAACCTTAAATGAGCGCCAAACTACAACAAAGCTAACATTAGGCACTCATATTTTTCTGATTCGACCTTAAATGAGCGCCAAACAACAACAAATGCTAACATTTGGCACTCACATTTTTCCGACATGAACTTCCCATGAACAATGTCCATGGGCTGGTAGGGCTCGATCTGGATGATCTGATGATACATGGACACCAGAACGTCCTTGGGATTGCGGTACACGTGGATGACCTTGACCTTGCCGTCCTTGACCTGGTTCGGCAGCATGCTGATTGGGAGGTGAGTGTTGATGAATCTTGGTGACGGCAGTACGTCCATGTCTACGTCACTAGAGTCCATCATGACGTGTTCTTTGGTTCGTTTTTCGTACTCCGCCTTGCCTGTCAGCAGCATGGAGCCTACCTCCCACAGCCAGTGAGTGCCTGTTTGACGGAGGTGGTACAAAATGGTTAAGGCATGTATAAAATATCTATACAGGTGGGTTTTTTAAATACCAACAGCTTGATTCATCACATTTTTGTCTTTAAGAACATTTTGAATGTAGACACTTCTGCATAGTAAAATCCCTATTGACATAAATGCGAATTATATATTCTGTCTGTACTTGTTTATATGGCAAGATCTAATATAAGAGTAAATGACGTAATGCTTTTGTAGTTTAAAACTTAAATGATGATTTCGAAATGTGGGTGAGGCGAGAGAGAAAGAAACGGGAAAAATAGCAGAAGGTGGAATTACGAAAGAATTTCGGATCGCTCAGTCTACGAGCTGGACTTAGCTGGGGTGTTCTGTTGTTGCTGGGTTGGGTTGACAAATTGCTCCTGGCACTTTCTTGTGCGTATATACGCCATATTTCCACTTTTACTTCTTTCGTCTTTTTTACGCTCCTCATCTTACGGACGTAGAGTCTATAACTTCAACTGAACCAGTTGTCAAGATTTAGTCTGTTACTCGGCATTTCAAATTAAATTGCAAAAATTGAAGACCCAGTACGTTACACTTTTTTTTAAGGGGGGGGGGAGAAAAAAGGGAAAACAAACAAATTACATAACAATTAAAACACACACACACACACACACACACACACACACACACACACACACACACACACACACACACACACACACACAAATAAACAAATAAACAAATAACAAAAAAAACAAGAAAGTATTTTCTCCTGACCTGACTTTTGATAGGCGCAAAGGATGACGTCATCATCCCGCATCTGCATGACCCGGATGTGAGCAATGTGTTCTTTCATTGGTCGAGTGTTTTCGAACACTTTTGGGAACACCCACCCTTCCACTTCCACCGTCGGTAGACTTTCCTTCGGCCTGCCGTGTGGTGCTTCCGCTGTCCCGTTTTGTGCCATACCGTTATTGTCCGTTGTGGCAAGATTTTCTGTTTTTATTTAAACTTTAAAAAAAAAAAGCAAATAATATAGAACCTCTTGTTAAAGAAAATATATATAAACAAAACACTGTCTCAGATTCAAAAATTCGCTTGCGGCTTCGTGGCAGGCGGTAGAAAATTACATCAAGATAAGTTTTTTGCAACTACCGTAATTGTTTGTCTGTGCACTTAAAAGACCGCTGGGTCGATATATTTGTGACTGTAACGTATTTTTGTCAATAACAAACGTTCCAACAACTTACCTTTCTTGTTTTTTTTGTATTATTTTTTTACTGTCTCAAATTGCCCGAACAGTTCCATGGATCAGTTTGCATTGGCTTTGGAATGGTGATATCACAAACCAAGAATACCTATATAGGGTGCCGGCTTTGACTAGCTGACAAAGTGTTAAAATTAGATTTGAGGTGCGGAAAAAAAGTTATTTTTAATTCGAGACCATCAAACATCAATTCCGATCCTTTAGAGTCAGGCGAATTCTTATCGAACGCGAGTTACACTGGAGATGAAACTGGTTGAAGGATTATTGTTTTTGAACGTGAGCCTAGTAGGCTTTGCCTCTTGTATACATTTTAAAAGTTTATCCTACATACGTGAGAGAGACACCCGTGAGATAATAATCGTTCAAATCACACGTGTGTATATCATGTAAATGAGGTCATGTCAAGCAAGTCTGGCAGGGACCTGTTTTTCCACTGCTTATGATGCCAAAGTCACCGAGACAAACGTCATTATAGAAACAAAAATTGCGCTCGCTAATTACCCTCGATGAATCTTTAGAACTAACACGTCACGCCACACTTTCAGAGTGACGTTTCTTTGCTTTGACGTAATAGATTGCACGAGGCTTTAGAAGAGATCGAGGTTCCAAAACAAGCGTCTTCAATTTAGCTGCCTCGACTGCAAGACATTTTCAGTAAAATACACGTAAGTACAGTATGTAGGATAAACAGAATACTACATGGCTTGCTGTGTCGTACCAGATTTACACTCGTTGCTTTTCAAATAGTGAACAGCTCGCTTTCGCTCGCAGTTCAATATTTTAAAAAAAAACTCGTGTAAATCTGGTACGACACAGCAAGCCATGTAGACTAAGTATTCTCTACTTATCTATTGGACACTGACCTACATTTCTACATTAGGAGAATTAGGCCTTGCTAAGATCAGCTCCTATTCAATAACTTTTAGAGCTCCAGTAATAAACTAGGAACTTGTTTATTCAACACCTGCCCGTTATAAATGTAAAACTCCGCTTCACTGATGACGTTTACCTGAAACATTAAAAAAAACACGAACAAAGAAAAAATGACAGTACGAGTACTGATTATGACAAGCCTGACAGTTTGCTTTTTTTTTATCCACGTCGTTAACAAGTGGTGGTTGTGTGTGTGTGTGTGTGTGTGTGTGTGTGTGTGTGTGTGTGTGTGTGTGTCTTTGTGTTTGTGACTCTGAGTGTGTGTGTGTTGGTGTGTGTGTGTGTGTGTGTGTTGGTGTGTGTGGGTGTGTGTGTGACTCGGTGTGTGAGGGTGTGTGTGTGACTCGGTGTGTGTGTGTGTGTTTGTGTGTATGCATGTGTGTGTGTGTGTGTGTGTGTGTGTGTGTGTGTGTGTGTGTGTGTGTGTGTGTGTGTGTGTGTGTGTCCTTATCACGGCAAAACCCTACATGACAATGAAAATCGTAGAAAAAAAAAGTGCCACTCAACCTTTTGTATGACCCCTTTCAGTGCGCTTGTGCGTGTGTAGTTTGTATCTCCTACACCAACTGGAACTTGAAACGTATAAGCACACCTCCGCTCCTGTTGCTGATTGTGTTGCTAGAGTTGTGACCAGAGCAGTTGTGTACTTTGCATTATACATTTTTTGAATGTATTACATTCTGTAACTGAGGTGAATGTTGCGCGCTGCACACTGCAGTGACATTTTTCACATTCCACCCTGAAGTGAGATTCGCCTGTACGCGTCTTTTTGAGTGCACCGCAGCCGAACAAATCAGGTCAGTGTTAAAGTGCACTTGCAAGGAGAAGGCGTGTAAAGTGCAACACTTTCACTGGCGAACGATGTCAGAATTGCCAAATGATAAGGGGGGGGGGGGGGGGGGGGGTAAAGTTTGTGCTCAATAAACTGCAAAATATGCTCAAAAGAAATACGCACCCGAAGTGGAGCACATTTACAGTTTATGGAGCACGAGCGTTGGCCTGTATAAAAATGTGCCCTACACTGGTAGTGGTCGCTATGAATAGCTCCATGTTTGGTACACGCTTAACTTGTATTTCTAAATACTATACACACACACACACAGCCACACACACAGACACACACACAGACACATACACACACACACACACACACACACACACGTACACACACACACACACACACACACAGACGCGCGCACACACCCTGCATACTTGGGCCCTCTAACAGGGAGTGAAGAAGGGTTCAAGGTAGGGTGAATAACGGATGAGGGATGTTTCGGGATGGGCGACATTTTCAGATTGTGGTAGAGCACAACGGTAGGGGGCGGGGTGGGATGGGGGGGGGGGGGGGGCATCCAAGGTTAGATGAGAAATCAACAATTAGTCTGAATTTTCAATCAGAAATGACAGTTTAGATGATTAATTAGACTGAATGTTCAATGAGGAATCAAAATATAAGATGGTTCAAAAGATGTACCTGGTCTACACATCAATTGATTCAACGGACTGGATGTTCCTTGAGGAATCAAAATATTCGATGATTCCACAAAATGGGTAGTTTAATGAAGAATCAACACTTCAGATAATTCAATAGATTGGCTGTTTAATGAGAAATCAAAACATCAGATGATGCAACAGATTGATTGCCTAATGAGGAATCAACACATGCGATTATTCAACAGATTGGCTGTTCAAATCAACACATACTTCAATATATGTGCTGTTCAACGAGGAATCAACGTATCAGTGATCCAATTTGATTAATAATTCAGCGAGTAATCATAACATGATTTAACGTTCAGTGAGGAACGAAAGAATCTTTCACACAAACATACGTCCTTTGACAAATAATGCATGGTGACACTGATGTTTCATAAGCTACATTGATGCTCACCGACTTCTGTTGGTGATTTTTTTTCTCTTTGTTTCTTATTTAACGTTGCAGAAATGCCGGCCTGTCCGAACATAACGCAAACTTCATGCTAGCACATGAATATTTCGGTAGACAATCTTGGAATTTGCGATCGAAAGACTGAGACGTCTTGTAAAAATAATTTTAAATAGACACCAAGAAAACACTCGGTTTTTTTTTAACTTTGGAAGTCACTTCTTTTCCTGGTCAGTCAAAGTTCACTAGGCTGCACTCAAATTGACATAAGGTCTACAAAGTATATCGCATCTTGAAGTCACATCCCTTCAGTTGTTCCATGGCTGCGTCGATCATCTCGCTCTGTGCCACAGTCAGATGATTCTTCCAGTCCCCCACCTCACCTGAAAACACACACACCAACACACTTGTAGCTAACAGAAACACAGTACTCGTCTGAAAACACACACACCAACACACTTATAGCTAACAGAAACACAGTACTCGTCTGAAAACACACACACCAACACACTTATAGCTAACAGAAACACAGTACTCGTCTGAAAACACACACACAAGCACACTTATGGCTAACAGAAACACAGTACTCGTCTGAAAACAGACACGCCAACACGCTTCTTGCAAATAATCGTTTATTCCTGAACGCGAGAGAGAGAGAGAGGGGGAGAGAGAGAGAGAGAGAGAGAGAGAGAGAGAGAGAGAGAGAGAGAGAGAGAGAGAGAGAGAGAAAGAGACATAGGGGGAGAGAGGGAGAGAGAGAGAGAGAAATAGGGGGAGAGAGAGAGAGAGAGAAATAGGGGGATAGAGAGAGAGAGAGAGATAGGAGGAGAGAGGGAAAGAGAGAGAGAGAGAGAGGGAGAGAGAGAGAGGGGGGACAGACAGACAGACAGACAGACAGACAGACAGACAGACAGACAGATACAGAAGAGAGAAACATTCGGAAAGACAGAGAGACAGTTCCACACAGACAGAAGGTACATGTAGAAAGTGTACGCTTAAAAGTACAACAACCACCTGTACAAGCGTGTTAAAGTAATACCTTTGCGGTACATATCCATGTTGTGATCCTTTATTAACTGAGGTCTGTCCTTGCTCTTGTCGGCTTCTTTTAGTTTGTGGAAGCTGCAGGCCTCAGCCACAGACTGACACAGCTCAGGGCTGGCGTCCACCCCCAGGAACCTGGCCAGCTTCTGCACTGTGTCCTCTGGGTTCTGCACAGGAAACACGTCTGTATAATTATGTACGAGGAGTTTAAAGACAAAAATCTGTCACCATGCAGGGCTGAGATGCACGAACCGAAAGTGGGTGCCACCCAAACGGGAGAGAACAAACCGCAGGGTCTGATTCGTTGAAATCACAACACATCTCAATTTCAACCAATCCAACACCGCGGCTGTCTCCCACCCGGTTTGTAAATTTCTCGTGCATCTCGGCCAAGAAGACCAAACCTTGTTATAGAGAAGGCCACAGAGCTAAATTTAGCATTGCCAGCACGAGAATCTAGAGCTACATCTGTCGCGCGCCGAAGTTGGCCTTTTAAGGTCTGTCCCGTGTAAACGATTTAGCTCAACTACCATCTCTGTTCCTGCCAGGAGTTGACATTAGCCAGGCCAACCCTCCACTTGGTCACTTAATTCACTATATCAACAGTTCTCTATAGTAATTTCGAAGTCATGTCTTCAAATCCACTAGTGATCACTAGTGTCAATTTGCACAATTATGTCATCCGTAAAAAAAAAAAAGAAAAAAAAAAAGGAAAAAAGAAAAGATTCCAACTCTGCACAGGCAGAAGTTTGGATATTGATTTCTAGTAAGTGTTCACGTGGAGGTGTTATCGCGTGAATAACGCCTGGCTAGACCTGAGATGATGAGCCGAATCATATTTCATATGATAAACACTGTCATCGCGTAACGAAAAGGTTTACTTACCGCTTTCATTTCCTCGAAAGACATGTTGAACACGGGGACTTGCGGGTTCTCCTTGATAAAGGTGTCGACTTCTTTGAGATACCTGAAGTAGTTACCTCCAACACCTGTCAGAGGAAGAAAAGGTTTATACCTTCTAGGGAGCAGGATGGCTCACACAAGAAAAGGTGTATAGGGCCTACCTTCTAGTGAGCAGGATGGCTCACACACAAAAACAAAGTAGTTTGCATTTTTAAGTCGAAGAATATATGTTTGAATATCTGAATATCTTTTTCTCCTAGACTTAGCCTGTAGAACAAAACATCTATCAGCATGTGTAAAACAGTTGTGCAAAAGTTCAAATCATTCTGATGAATAGTTTTGAAATTATCTTGACATCCGGGAACTAACATGTTTCGATTCAACGCTTTGCTTATTTTCCATTTAATAATTTGTACTAAGACCTACTAAGTCAATCTAAAAGCAAAGTTTTTTGGGACCATATCCTATTATTCTACATACATTGAAGCAAATGCACACCAAATGTTAAAACAAACAGTTCTGTTTCAAGAATGTTGTGGTCAAATGACTTGAAGAGAAAAACGATGTACTTTCATGGTCGCTCCTATAGTTTTAACCATGGATTCAGAATGTGTGCGCCCTCTGGAGGACTGGGGGAGCTCTTGCATGTAATTAGGTCATGATGCATAATCAGGTGTTTGAAGGATTTCCATTCATACCTTTTTATTATCCAGTTGTTGTAATGTTGGGGATATTTCTTTTGACAATTAGAAGGTCGAGATAAATCGGAATATGTGTCACAACAAACAAACAAATGTCAACGTAAAATTACCTTGAATGAATACTTCTATACAAAGCTCCTACATTTGGTGAACAACGTAAGTTGATCTTTCCAAAGCCACTTGCAAATAACTTTTAGCAGTTTATATGACGAATGAAATGAGCAAAGTATGCCGTATGCGTCTGCCTGTGCACGCGACAAACCAAAATAGAAAAGAAGATAAGCCGGAAGAAGAAGCGCTTTGACGTGTGATCATCCGGCCGTAACTTGAATAAATCTGAAGAATTTGAGGAAGTGAGGTCAGATATTTATAGATGAATCAAAGTTTGCTTTCAACGCACTAAATTAGCCAGCAATACAGTCTAAATGTCACGTACACAGAACTCTACCATCGTCGTGGAATTTTGGCGTA
>NC_090253.1:46401757-46489257 GCF_037325665.1 Littorina saxatilis | reverse complement strand
TGCGTTCGTGTGCACACTATTGAAGCTACAGAATATGAATCAAGTTTACTTATCACTGATATCTCTCGTCTGAAGCTGGATATATCCAAAGAAATATGACAGAAAAGCACTTCAAATCGGTGTCAGAGAGCAAGCGAACAACAACATAGTACGGGATGATGACAATCGCGGGGCCCCCAATCGCGCGAGGTCACCCTGACCGAGCGCGGTACCCCAAGAGTTCACGCGAGCGGCCTCGCTTCGCATCTCTTCAATGTATGTCTCTGGTAATACAAAATCAAGATGTTACCGAAGTTGATAGCCATAAAGTCTTGGGAATAAGCATTGACAATAACCTGTTTTGGTCAAAACAGGGAGATACACTTTGTAAAAACACATCGTTCGCAGTCTATTTCAATCACAATGTACATCTAAAAAGCCAATGTCAGTCACTCACCGTATTTCTGCAGCACCGCCACCGAGTATGTCACAGTGTCTAGGTGTTTGTCAGTCAAACACCAAATTGTGAAGCGCCCAGGCTGCTCTGCTGTCGGGGCTGGTTCAGCTTTAGTTGTGTGCTTTTTGTACTGTGCTGAAAACTGTAACATTGTTTGGTGCGTGTGCACTCTTAAGTGGGAAACGGAAACACATCTCCGTCGCTGCCATTGCCGGATCGCGTTGCTACTGTGACCAGCGCTGTCCTGTGCTTTGGCTCCATTTTAGTTGATGTATATGTATTCAATTCTTAACTGAGGTAAACTTTGCGCGCTGCACACTGCAGTTCTTCTTCTTCGTTCGTGGGCTGAAACTCCCACGTATTTACGTGTATGACCGTTTTTACCCCGCCATTTAGGCAGCCATACGCCGCTTTCGGAGGAAGCATGCTGGGTATTTTCGTGTTTCTATAACCCACCGAACTCTGACATGGATTACAGGATCTTTTCCGTGCGCACTTGGTCTTGTGCTTGCGTGTACACACGAAGGGGGATAAGCCACTAGCAGGTCTGCACATAAGTTGACCTGGGAGATCGGAAAAATCTCCACACTTAACCCACCAGGCGGCCGCGGCCGGGATTCGAACCCTCGACCTTCCGATTAAGAGGCCGACGTCTTACCACCACGCCACATCGCCCGTCGCACACTGCAGTGAAATTCTTCAGCTTTTCGTCTGACGTCAGAGGCACACGCAGCCAGCTCTGCCGGGTGATACAGTCAGGGTAAATTGGGTCAATGTTAGGTGCACGTGCACCGTAGAGTGGATTTTAACTTTTTCTTTATTTGGTGTTTAACGTCGTTTTCAACCACGGAGATGGGATAGGGGAAAGGGGGGAGATAGGATAGAGCCACTTGTTAAGTGTTTCTTGTTCACAAAAGCACCAATCAAAAAATTGCTCCAGGGGCTTGCAACGTAGTACAATATATGACCTTACTGGGAGAATGCAAGTTTCCAGCACAAAGGACCAAACATTTCTTACATACTGCTTGACTAAAATCTTTACAAACATTGACTATATTCTATACAAGAACCACTTAACAAGGGTAATAAGTGAAGAATTTTATGGGTGAGAAAAGGAAAGTAAAAGGACTTTGGGGAGGCAGAAATAAAGAAACAAGAAAAAGATCCTAATTAGGTTCACGGCATCGAGAGTGATGCGACCTTCTCTCAGAAGTTAGTGGAGAAGGCTCCCCCATCCACCACCCGGGGGACGCGCCTCTACGCCAATTAGGGGGCGTGAGGTGGATTTTAACAAAGCTGTTATAATTTATATAATATATATAATAGAATACGTACAACAGTCGCAGTTTGCAATTGCTTCGTACGTCTTTGTTTTTTGGCCATATATACCTTTAATTTTGGTACCGTTGTGTTCCTGCACTTTCATTTCCTTTCCACCGCAATCAGAGACATAGATGTATGTCTCTGCCGCAATGAATGAAGTAATTATTTTTTCCGATTAAGGTACACACAGCGACTGATTGGAACCTGGCAGTGAGGAGGGTATCACCACAACAGTTGGTCTACATCTTTATGTGCCCGTCTACGTATGTTTGGTTTTAATCATCTGCAAGAGGAAGTAGCCTAAATATTTTGGAAAATATGAAATGCAAATGGCGGCCATAATTGATATTTTGCTGATACAATGTATCTACTTCCTCTTGTAGATAATCAAATCCTAATTACATACGTAGACGGGCACATGTATAAGGGTGTAGACCGACTGTTACGTTGATACCCTCAGTCCTCACTGCCAGGTTCCAAAGTTACTCGCTGTATGCACCTTAACCGTTGACTTAACCTCCACCTCAGTTAACTGTTTTGAGTTTGTTCGTGTCTCGGGTTACCCGCCGAACCACAAACAATGCGAGGGAATATTTACTTTGCAAATTACAATATACACCTTCACGCGTCTAATCTTCTTTAATATTTCTCAGACATGATCAGAACCTCTTCTACCGGCCGGGTTAAATTCCAGCCCTCAACTGAAAGAAACAGCGCAAAGGCGCATGAACATGAAAATTACCATGTCTTAGGCGTGTATAGATTTATTTGAATGCTGTGTCATTGGTGGTTTGCTTATTGCTTTGTTTGATATTTCGTTTAGCTTTTTTGTTGTTCTTTTCCTGTGCACTCCTTTGTTTTGATCTAGTCGTCCAGTGAACCTACCTGTTTCACCAGCTACTCAGTGGCATATTAAAAAGAAAATGCGCACCATTCACGATTGAACATCCGTGCGCGCGCACGCACGCACGCACTACGCACTACGCACGCACACACACACACACACACACACACACATTGTACAATACTGTCAGGAACAGTTGTAAACAGACACAAGGTTGAGGGTCCCAAAGGGTTTAAAATCGTGATCGTGATTGGCGTTTTTTGACCTTTCTGTGACCGTGATTGCCGAAATTTCCATTTCTGTGATCGTGATGGGACTTTGCCCGTGATCCGTGATGACAAAAAAAATCAAGTCTCGTGATCGTGATCGTCATTTGTTTTCGTGATCGTGATGGGCATTATTGCAAAGCATGTTATTTTCAACGTACATTTTTCACAGCTGTATCACTCTATGATCCTCTATTCGTCAAGGTGTTTGTGATCGTGAAAACAAAAATCAAGGTAACTGTGATCGTGAAAGCTAAAATTTTCCTTCCCGTGATCGTGATGATACCCCCCCCTTTGGGGCCCTCAAGGTTGTCCGGTGTCAAATCTCAGTAATTCTGGTTTGTCTCCCGACCCTCTCCTCAACTCTCACCCAAAGTTGCAGGATAAAGCAAGTTACACGTTATAATTCAAATTGTCTTTTGTGGTGCATCAAGGGTAAACATAAATGACAAGCTGAATTTAAAAACTGTCACGCTTATTTTCGAATAGTGCTTCGATTTGAAACAGTGTAAGAAAAGCTTGGGATACATGCTTTAAAACAAAAAGAAATCGCAGTTGAAAATGTAAAGGCACAGTTGTTTCAAAGCCTTATTCATGAGCCTATTATTAAAACCTCGATACGACGGGGGTATAAGAAAAACGCTCACCGTGCCTGATCTCACTTCATTCGCCTTCATTCCAGCACTAAGCATTTGGGACACTTTGGGGTAAGTTTCTTTCTATTAAATTGTATGGAAAAAGTCAAAAGACATATTTCTTCCTTTGACAATTTTGAATTGTAATGTTTTATCGTGCGCACAAATGGGGCTTTGTTTAACAAAAATCGTTCCTTTCAAATAGTGTGTGTGTGTGTGTGTGTGTGTGTGTGTGTGTGTGTGTGTGTGTGTGTGTGTGTGTGTGTGTGTGTGTGTGTGTGTGTGATGTTTATAATAAATCTGAACTATGCTGGTTTGCTGCAATTAGGTGATTTTAAGAACACATCTATATAAATTCATCAGCGGTTTGAATACGTTAGAACTGTCAGAATCCCAAATGGTTTTGTTTAGCAGCAGTCTGTAAGTAGCATAGAGAAATAATTTCCTGGAGTAATGGTTTAAGGAATCGTTTTATTCCATTCAACTGATATGTTTTCTTCGCCGATGTAATTTTACACAAGGATTCACCATGGAAGGCCCAAGACAAATTGTTATCAAAGGTAACTTCCAGGACTTTATGATTTTCAACCTCTTCTATTGCTTCGTCATTAAAATCTGTAGAAAAATGGTTGTTTTGAATGCTATGACGTTTTTGTCATTTAGTGATCAACATACATTAATTTTGTATTTTTATGCGTGAATACACATGTGATTTTATGACGTCCATGTTGTGAGATCGTCCATACGTTCCTGTCGCGATCGACGTACACACTTGGTGTTGCTAGCATGAATGGTTGTATCGTCTGCAAATATTTCACAATCTTGTTGTACACTTAGGGGAAGATCGTTGACGGACAAGGAAAAGAGCATAACCATGAGTTACATCTTTTATTACTAGACAGAGTCGAGTTCATACACACGGATTGTTGACGCTCTGACTAAAACGAAACAAAAACAGAAGGCTGAAATCTTAGAAAAAGAATGTATAAAGAGCTAGTCTTCTCAGGAGTAAATCATGATCGATGACGTCGAAGGTTTAAAAAAAAAATTAACTAGAGACTAAAACAGAGACAGAGACAAAGACCGAGAGAGTTACACACATAGACGCATATCAAACAGGGGTAAAACGGCTAAATAAGAATGTCTAGCTTGATTTGGTAGCTTTGGCGTTTGAACTGACGAATTCATGGAACCTTTACTTTCAGCAAACAAGCCTGACTTGAGTCTTCTCAATTCACGTACATAGACACTAATTGTTCCAAATAACACAAATGGCCACAGTAGGTGACTTCACTGAACCAGGAACGTGCTCTGTGTGTCTGGACCCTTACCGAGACCCTAAATGCCTACCATGCAATCACACATTCTGTGAATGTGTAACGTATGTTTCCAACAGTCACACCGGGGGTACCTTCCCCTGTCCCTCCTGCCGCAAACCCTCCTCTCTGCCAGCAGGGGGAGTAGCAGCCCTCCAGTCTAACTTCTACACAAAGAAACAAATAGCCAGGGCTGCTCCTCTGAAGAAAACGCTATGTAATTTTCACGACGACAACAAATTGGAGTTTTACTGCGCCAAGTGCGACGAAGCTATTTGCATCAATTGTAAACTAACGAAACACAAGCAACATAAAACGGATGACCTCAACTCAGCCGCTGAGCAGAAGAAGGTGGAGTTGGCTACGAATGTTGCCAGAATCCAAAGAGCAGTGGATAAAGTGAAAAAACAAACTGAATTATCCAAAGGTGAACAACAAGCTGTGTTGGACAAGAAAGAGGCCTTGGAAAAGAACATCCGTAACCGTCACGCCATCATGGTGGCCGCTGTCAACAAGTTCAGAGATGAAGCCCTGGATTCTCTCCGCTCTGTCAGCACAGACATTGAAAGCGACGTTGCCAAGGTATTGAACCAGCAAGAAGACAATCTGAAACAATTGCTGAACATCCAGCAGCGACTGGAACAAACCATCAGCCGCGGGGCAGCAAGTGACGTCATTGTCGTCATGAAGCAAATGAGGAGGGGGCGTGGTAGCGAGCAAGATGTGAAACAACTGACATCAGTAGATCGGAACACCATAAGCCGTCCATGTCTCGATTTCAAAGTCACGAGTGACGTCATGCTACAAAAGGCACGTGACTTTCTGGGTACCGTATCCAGAACGGAGATGGAGGATACACCCACTAAAGTAAAAGTAGAGAAAAGGTTTCAGTGTGGATCAGAGGCTGACGTTGAGGTCTTCTCTCTTTGTCACGACGACAGTGACACGCCTCGGGTGGTGGTGTCATATGAACGGCGTGGTTTAAACTGGGACTATCCAGAGACACTGTATAACGAGAACGGCGGTGAACGTATACTGACTGGCGAGAAGCAAGGCAAGGTGTCGCATAAGCGCTTTGCCAAAGGCATGACCATGTTTCTAGACTCCAGTGCAGGTTCCATGGCTACCTTCTCCAAGTCATTGACCGTGGAGCACTATCGACTTCACAACCACTGCTCTGGAAAGGCAAACGTCGATATGGAGAAGGTGACATTGACGAGGCCATTCCGATCTGAAGCGAAAACGGTGTTCATAATCAACGTGGGTGCCCACCGTGCGTTCGACGTGGACGACACAGAACAACATTTCGTGGTGGTGGAAGAGGTCAAACCCCCCAACATGTGGCGCAAAGTCAGGCTGTACCAGAGACCGGGAGGAGACCCTGTCACCACCTACGACCCTCCTACACACCGCTTCCAGCCGTCCGACGTGTGTTTCTACTCGCTGGGCTGGCAACACGTGCTGCTGGTGACGGATGAGCTGAATGACACCATTCACGTGGTGGGCGTGGAAGGGAAGGAGATGACGTTTCTGCGCTACCTGGCCCCGGGCTGTCCCTTGCTGATCCAGCCTACAGCTATCACTGTGGATGTAGAGGCTCGACTTTGGGTGGCCTGCAGAGGTGGAGACATCCTCACTGTCACTGCTACAGAATGGTAAGCGGGGGAGCGAGGAACAGACATAGTCTTAGAGAGACAGACAGACTAACTGACGGCGGAGAGAGGCAGATACAAGCTTAGGCAGGGTAGTTTTATTTTTTAGAGTGGCTGATTTTGGTATTGTTGATGTTGTCGTTGATGTCAATCTGGGAAAATGTAATATAACGTGATATTATGAAGGTGAAAAAGACCATGCCTTAGGGATGCAAAACTCAGATAAATACTGCATAGATATCATCTAATCTCACTGATGTCATTTTGTAAATCCCGCAAGTTTTACTACCATCACCATAGCTACTTAAGATTGCCAACGAGTGCGCTTCGAATAATCAAAACGGGTGTGTGTGTGTGTGTGTGTGTGTGTGTGTGTGTGTGTGTGTGTGTGTGTGTGTGTACGTGCGTCCATGTGTGTGTGTGTGTGTGTGTATATGTGTGTGTGTGTGTGTGTATATGTGTATGTGTGTGTGTGTATGTGTGTGTGTGTGTGTGTGTGTGTTTGTGTGTGTGTGTGTGTGTGTCCGTACGTGCGACCATGTGTGTGTGTGCGTGTGGGTGTGTTTCTGTTTCAGATTATAAGAAGACGCAATTCTTACAAAGAAAACAAAGAAATGAGTGGAACAGACAAGGAGACCTCAGTAAAACGGATACGACCCACAATTGCAATTTCATGAAGATGGGTTTAGAATGTAACAGATTATGTGTCAATTCTTGTTGAACACGGAGAATCTACTCTTGGGTGGCACCCACTTTTGCTTCGTGCATCTCAGCCCTGGTGTCTTTTAGCCACGAGGGTCAATTGAAGTGATACAGACAGAACGCCCACAAAACACAGAAGATAATTCATGCGATCTGATAAGGCCAACAAAAAAAAATAGGTGTGGTTACGGTAACATAGCCCAAAAAATAGGGTAGGTAGGTAGGCAATCACTTTTTTTTTTTAACTTTTTTTTCTAATGTGTACAAATTAAACCTACTTGACAGGGAAATAAGTGTGCGACACGGGCGCTTTCGCTTTCATTGCGTTTTTTGCACTCGTTTTTTTTTTGTTTTTTTTTTGACAAATGTAATAAAAAGTTATAGGATCGGCCCCTAAAAATAGGGTAGGTCGGGTTACTGTAACCACACCTTTTTTTTTTTTTAGGCCTAAGTCGATCGCATGTCGTAAATTGACATAGGAGTTCTAATGGGCAACGTGAGTCAATTTGAAACACTGCTTTTTGAAGGGAAAGAAAATAGTTTCTTTTATTCGATCATACTAAAAGAAGAAGAAATGTATGTGAAAGAATAATTCATTTCAAAAGTCGAAAGTCTCAGCGCGGTTTTTATTTCACGGTTTTCTTTATTTGTTTGCCCATTTTCAATCAAATACAACAATAAAATACAACAATAAAATACAACAATAAAATACAACAATAAAATACAACAATAAAATACAACAATAAAATACAACAATAAAATACAACAATAAAATACATTCATTTCTGAATACAAGAAGTAATAATACGAAGATGCGAGCTTTATAATTCAAATTCACATTTTCAGGGCCGGACCCAGGGGGGGTTCCAGGGGTTCCGGAACCCCACCCCTGGAAAAAGCATGTACCTTGCTTTGAGTGTTGTTGTTTTTTTACTAGTTTTAGCACCAAAACAATGCTGCTCTTAACCCTCAAAACAAGGCCCAGAATGCACCAGATTGCACAGATTTTAACCGTTTTTCAAAAATTTTCCGGGGGAGCATGCCCCCGGACCCCCCTAGTTCGCGCGCCTGCTTTGCAGGCGCGCGCTTGTGGCTTCGCCACTTCGCTGATTTGCCCCCCCCAAAAAGGAGGAACCCCCCACCCCCCTTACAACTCATTTGGTCCGGCCCTGATTTTTGACAAGAAAAATTTAGCAAACTTCGAAATAACATTTCAGAACCATTTGTATTTGTAGGTACAAAGGTTAAATTCAGTACCGTATGGTTCGCGCCGAACCAAAGGCTACTTGGTAAAACTTTTCAGGAAATAGCTTGTAAAATCCCACCACAGTGCCGCCTCAACATGTGTTTGGTTACAGAGAAAAACGACTGTCTATTTTGGGACATAACATACTTTTTGGAACCGTTCCTTTAAAAAAAACAAAAAAACATGTCTTTTATACGGCGGGTATACTTTCTTAAACTGGAGATTATATACACTGTGATTGTGGTTTTCTAGAGCTTAATAGTGTGCATATAAACGTATATTAGCTTTTTTCGCTGCTGAGTATATTATCATATTACATCAGAGATGACGGGCGCTGTGGCGGGGTGGTAAGACGTCGGCCTCGTAATCGGAAGGTCGAGGGTTCGAATCCCGGCCGCGGCCGCCTGGTGGGTTAAGAGTGGAGATTTTTCCGATCTCCCAGGTCAACTTGTGTGCAGACCTGCTAGTGACTTCGTGTGTACACGCAACCACAAGACCAAGTGCGCACGGAAAAGATCCTGTAATCCATGTCAGAGTTCGGTGGGTTATGGAAACACGAAAATACCCAGCATGCTTCCTCCGAAAGCGGCGTGTGGCTGCCTAAATGGCGGGGTAAAAACGGTCATACACGTAAAATTCCACTCGTGTAAAAAACACGAGTGTACATGGGAGTTTCAGCCCACGAACGCAGAAGAAGAAGACATCAGAGATAATCAGGTTGTAGCAGGTATTTTTGTAATCGTTGACGTGCAAGGAAAAGAGCATAACCTTTAAGGACGTCTTTCACCAGACAGAGTCTATAATTTATATACACGCGGATTGGTGTATAACTGTAATAACTTAGATTCGCCTTCTATTCTGGCTATCTTGTTAGATTGGGAATCTTCTTCTTCTTCTTCAGCGTTCCAGAAATTCTGGTGACGTGTTAGCTCGTTTGCCCATTTGGGTTCCCCACACTATACTCTACCCCCCGCGGGTTAGGGGGAGTCCCATATTGGTTGGGACGAGAAAGAATTTACCCGATGCTCCCCAGCATGTCGTAAGAGGCGACTAACGGATTCTGTTTCTCCTTTTACCCTTGTTAAGTGTTTCTTGTATAGAATATAGTCAATTTTTGTAAAGATTTTAGTCAAGCAGCATGTAAGAAATGTTAAGTCCTTTGTACAGTATAGACCGGATGTATAAAACACCGGATGTATGAAAGTCTGGATGTATGAAAGGGGTAGGCGGGGTCCCGGCAGAAGCTACTCTTTGTTATTACTTAGAATTTTCCGGTTGTATGAAAATCGGATGTATAAAAGTCCGGTTGTATGAAAGCAAATCTCTGGTCCCGAGCAGCACAAATGCGTTGTTGCAAGACCGGTTGTAAGAAAACGAAAGTAGACCCAAGTCACCAAAGTGTGGTAAGAGTAATTTCCCTTCTAACTGCCTGTATCGTGCCATAAGCCTTGATTTGTGTGGTAGCCAGGCTCAGCACATGGTTGTCCGAGAAAAAATAATCGACACCATGTGCAGGAATCACCAGGCTTTCTCTGCATACGTGGATGGAGATGTAGGTGATTATCTCGCTCACAACACCCTCCGACCCCGTTCATGGGGTTCGGATGTAGAGATATTCGCGGCTGCCACACTCCTTCAAACCACCATTGTGGTGTACACAGCCACTTCCGAATGCTCGCGGGGATGGCTGCCACACCCACCCCTTTTCCCGATAAATGGGGTAGACAGGTCCGAGGAGAACATTTACCTCCGAAATCTCTGTGGCCATTTTGAGCGGGTGGTGTCCACAAAGGTAGTCTAAATGAGGATGCCCTGAAAACTTCCTCACCAACTGATTTTTATCCAGATTCTATAGCTGTCAAGGAGTTGTTCTGTTTAATTTGTTTCTCCATTCAATCATTTTTTTAACCTGTTACAAATTCGTCACGAAGACCCATAAAAGCCCAGAAGGCATTTTTGTTACATTTATAACCAGAGACATTGGTCATGGATGTGAATCAGTTGTTATCTTTTTATGTTATTTTTTTATGTTGTTGTTATGTTGTTGTATTTTATGTTGTTGTTTTTATGTTCTTGTTGTTGTTTTTATGTTCTTGTTGTTGTTGTTGTTGTTGATTTTATCCATTAAACTGATTTTATGTTTAACTCATCTGTTTTGTTTGTCTATTCAGTCATTTTAGCCTGTTATAAATTTGTCATGACTGAAGAGCCATAATAGCCCAGGAAGGCATTTTTTGTACAATTAGAACCAGAGGCATTGGTCGTGGGTGTGACTCAGTTTTTTTTTTATGTTGTTGTTGTTTTAATCCATTAAACTGGTTTTAAGTTTAACTCACTTTTTTTGTATTCAGTGCGCGCGCGTGTGTGTGTGTGTTATAAATGTGTGCATTTTGGAGAGAGAGAGAGAGAGGGAGAGAGAGAGAGAGAACTCAGAAAATGTTATTTGCTACGCCAACGGTCATTACAAAGCTTCCACGACCAAAAACATTGTCAAAAGCGCAAAAGGGTTGTGGAGGGAATACACACAATTATACAGTTGAGCCACACACACACACACACGCGTGCGCGCGAGCGCACGCCCGTACGCGCACACACACACACACACACAGAGGGACGGGGGGGGGGGGGGGGGCGGAGAGTGCACGGCCTTATGCAAAGCAGAACAGTTCCTTACACAAACAGTTGCTCTTTCTATCGGTTGTCCTGACTGTGTCAGTGTATGTAAATACTTGTACTTTTCCACTTGTTATTCACAACCCTTTTCTTCTAACAAGGATATGTATCAAAACATTTAAACATAAAAAAAAACAAATAAATACAAAAATGATATGATAATGAAAAAAAACCTACTTTTATCAAGTAACAGACGCGTGGCCGGATGTATGAAAGTCAATCCACAATATTTTCATACATCCGGTTAACCGGATTTAGTAAAGACCGGATGTATGAAAGACAAAAAGTGGGTCCCGACGACTTTCTTACATCCGGTCTCGACTGTACTGGAAACTTGCATTCTCCCAGTAAGGTAATATATTGTACTACGTTGCAATTAAGCCCCTGGTGCAAATTTTTGATTAGTGCTTTTGTGAACAAGAAACAATTGACAAGTGGCTCTATCCCATCTTCCCCCTTTCCCCGTCGCGATATAACCTGCGTGGTTGAAAACGACGTTAAACACCAAATAAAGAAAGAAAGAACACTATACTCTGAGAGCATAGTCAGCTTCACTCCGCTTTCGTTGGGTAGGCATGCAGGGTATTTTCGTGTTTCCATAACTACCAGACAGATGTTTATCATACGTACTTTGCATGTGATGAATGAGTCATTCGTTTGTTCATTAAAGTTGTCATTCAAATCCAGTTTTTCTTCACAGACTCGAACATTATTGAATTGTAGTCCTCGTGAATTCCTGAATCCAAAAATATATAGATATGTGTTTACTCTTAAAATATGTTTACAACAAGCATTGATCTTAACGGGGACAAGAAATCCGCCCCGTGGCCGTAGTGACACGGGGGTTGGACATGAATACAGAGAGAGAGAGAGAGAGAGAGGAGGTATTACACACCGGTACGACCGAACTAAGGTAACGTTAAACTACTGTTGTGCAGCGGGTTGAAAGAATACCCTATACATCGGAGATATACCTTCACTCGGTCTCAACGACGTCACGTGACATGTTATATGGTGGAAGAGAATGCTGTCGCTTATTTTCCACCCTCAGTTCGGTAAGACTGAAACGATGCTCAGTCACGGAAAGAACTATCCAAACTTGCAAGCACAGCCGCGGTTGTCCTGTAAGTTCCCGATCCATGTTAAACCCTCATCCTCAAAAGGAAAATAAGCGACAGCATTCTCTTCCACCATATATATATATATATATATATATATATATATATATAAAGAGAGAGAGAGAGAGAGAGAGAGAGAGAGAGAGACAGACAGACAGAGACAGAGAGACAGAGAGACAGAGAGAGACAGAGAGAGAGAGACAGAGAGGGGAAGATAACAGAAAACAAGTCGCGTAAGGCGAAATTACTACATTTAGTCAAGCTGTGGAACTCACAGAATGAAACTCAGTGAACGCACTGCATTTGTTCACAATGACCGTAGTCCGCCGCTCGTGCAAAACGCAGTGAAACTAACGAGCCTGTTTAGTGCGGTAGTGGTTTCGCTTTTAATTTTCAGAGCTTGTTTTTAATCCAAATATTCAAAAAATGATGAAGAATAAGATGAACGTAAATTTGGATCATTTTATAAAAAAAAATGTAATTACAATTTTCTGATTTAATAATAATAATAATAATAATGGACATTTATTAATCGCCCCTTCTCACAAGAGCTCACGGCGATTTACATATCGTATTTCTGCCGTGTGAGATGGAATTTTTTACACAATACATCACGCATTCACATCGGCCAGTAAATCTCAAGCCATTACGGCGAATATTTACTTTTTACGGCCTGTTATTCCAAGTCACACGGGTATTTGGTGGACAATTTTTATATATGCCTATACAATTTTGCCAGGAAAGACCCTTTTGTCAATCGTGGGATCTTTAACGTGCACACCCCAATGTAGTGTACACGAAGGGACCTCGGTTTTTCGTCTCATCCGAAAGACTAGCACTTGAACCCACCACCTAGGTTAGGAAAGGGGGGAGAAAATAGCGGCCTGACCCAGGGTCGAACACGCAACCTCTCGATTCCGAGCGCAAGTGCGTTACCACTCGGCCACCAAAGTCATCAATTAATTTTTAAGCCACCAAGCTGAAATGCAATACCAAAGTCCGGCCTTCGTCGAAAATTGCTTTACAAAACTGATATCAATCAATTTGATTGAAAAATGAGGGTGTGACAGTGCCGCCTCAACTTTTACAAAAAGCCGGATATGACGTCATCAAAGACATTTATTCAAAAAATGAAAAAACGTCTGGGGATTTCATACCCAGGAACTCTCATGTAAAATTTCATAAAGATCGGTCCAGTAGTTTACTCTGAATCGCTCTACACACACACACACACACACACACACACACACACACACACACACACACACACACACACACACACACACACACACAGCACGACCCTCGTCTCGATTCCCCCTCTATGTTAAAACATTTAGTCAAAAGTTGACTAAATGTAAAAATAGAAAAGCTGAGATCGGATTGACAGGTGCATCATTTAATCTCTGTGGCGGTGGTGACACGGGGGTGGGACATGGATAGTCAAAGTTCACTAGGTCTCACTGAAATGGAGTTGAGGTCTACAAAGTATATCGCATCTTGTAGTCACATCCCTTCAGTTGTTCCATGGCTGCGTCGATCATCTCGCTCTGTGCCACGGTCAGATGATTCTTCCAGTCCCCCACCTCGCCTGAAAACACACACACCAACACGATTGTAGCTCACAGAAACACGGTAACGAGGAAAAATAATCACTGACACAACAACAACGACAATCTTGTCTTCAACAGATATGTTCCGTTCCTAATGAAACCGAGTCCACGAAGCACAACAATCACCTCAGTTTGGAGGCAAAGCCAGTCAACCAGGGTTGAGATTTTAGCCAAGCCCTATCAAAACTGTCATGCGTACGGCATAGGTTCCCAGGGGGCCCGGGTAGCTCAGGTGGTAGAGCACTGGACTTGTGATCGAGAGGTCGCTGGTTCGAATCCGGGCCGGGACGGACACGGGTCAACTTTATGTGCAGACCCAGAGACGGTATCCATCTCCCACCCCCGTGCCACCACAATGGCACGTTAAAGATCTTGGTCATTCTACCATAAGTGCAGATGGCTGATACCACCTAAACACGCAAACATCAAAAAGCCGTGAGGGAGTAAAACTCGAATCGTATAAACCAATTCATGTCCAATATAGGCAATTAAGACCTGACGGACAATAAGCCCCTTAAAATTTACTTTTACATAGGTTCCCAAGAGCATACAAAAACAGCAGCCAGTTCCAAGTTCCAAGGCAATAATAATAAGTTATGTGAACTATTTGATTGTGATAGCCAAAAATTAATGTGTGTTGGTATTTATAGATATGGTTCCCGTCTGAATATTGTAAACATTTTTGAGAGGGAATTGTTATATAGGAAAGTTGTTTAAAATACATTTAGAAATAGTATTGTTAATGATAAAGGTATATTTAAAGTAGACACATTAATATAAAAAGCAGGAAAACAAAAGAAAAAAAATCAACGAAGAAGGATGCTCCCCGACAACAACAACAACAACAAAACAAAACAAAAGAAAGAGGCACAAAAGAAAGGGTTGAAGCAGCAAGCATGCAACTGAGATCAAAACAAGTCGCGTAAGGCGAAATTACTACATTTAGTCAAGCTGTGGAACTCACAGAATGAAACTGAACGCACTGCATTTTTTCACAATGACCGTAGTCCACCGCTCGTGCAAAAGGCAGTGAAATTAACGAGGCTGTTTACTGCGGTAGTGGTTGCGCTGTGCTGCATATATCACGCTTAGTTTTGACTAAATGTTTTAACATAGAGGGGGAATCGAGACGAGGGTCGTGGTGTATGTGTGTGTGTGTGTGTGTGTCTGTCTGTCTGTGCGTGTGTGTGTGTGTAGAGCGATTCAGAGAAAACTACTGGACAAACTCTGAAAATTAAAAACATAAAAATTATGATTAAAACTAAATTTCCGAAATCGATTTAAAAACATTTTTATCTTATTCCTTGTCGGTTCCTGATTCCAAAAACATATAGATATGATATGTTTAGATTAAAAACACGCTCAGAAAGTTAAAACGAAGAGAGGTACAGAAAAGCGTGCTATGCAGCACAGCGCAACCACTACCGCGCTAAACAAGGCTCGTCAATTTCACTGCCTTCTACGGACTACGGTCATTGGGAAAAAATGCAGTGCGTTCAGTTTCATTCTGTGAGTTCCACAGCTTGACTAAATCAGGGACCTATATTTAGATCTATGACTAAATGTAGTAATTTCGCCTTACGCGACTTGTTTAACTTTGTTTATCTCACCACAGTCACTTTGTTGTTTAGATTCATAACTAATACATTTTTTAATCAGTTTATTACCACTGATAAATATAATGTTGTCTATGTCAGTGTCTTGAGATCACGGTCAGGATGATTTGTTCAGGGGAAGGAAACGAGTAAACCAATTTTCTCTGCACATTTTAAGAGTGTCTTCCCTTCCTTTAAACTTTTCGATTGGTTGCGATTTCGCGGACAGATCAATATGGCGCTGCCCATGAACTTGTCCATGGATCAAATCATGTGAACCCAGCTTCTACACAATGACAGAGTCATGGAGGAACCAGAGTTGTGTGCCTATAAAGGACGATTGTTGTACGTATCGCAGCGTGAAAAATCACTTGAGTTGGAAAGCTTCAGGCACTTCAAACAGTCGGGATTTTGTAACGAAGTGGGTTCTCCCACAACTCGGACATCGAAAGTAAACTGGCATGTTCAGGATGTGAAGGAGTGTGTTGACGACAGGACTGGGATTGAACATCTATTTATACTTGCTTCTTGTAAAGCTTCTGTGGAAACTGGAACTCGGTTTATTATTCTTCGTGCAAATTGGAGAGGTGGGTGTATTGTTAGCCACTCGGAGGCTCAGGGTACCCATGATCGTCCAGCTCCTGATTTGATGCCAGTGCAGGAGTTTACGTGTATTGAAGAAATAGACACGTTGATGACTTGTTTTTGTGTACTTACCTACGGACCAAGGGTGCTTCTTGTTTGCCACAACAAACTTGTACTCTTCCATGAAGATGTAAAGGGGAGGCAAGCTTCACATAAACAGGAGTTTGTTATCTGTAAAAGTGAAAGTAAAAAGACATTGACAACAGGGCAAAGTCCTGCTACTGCTTGTCAAAACGACAAGCTCATTAATTCCAGGGTTCTTTCTGTGATATCAGAGCAAGACTGGAGCATATGTATAATTCATAGTTCTAGTAAAAGCTGGCAAGCGATATCTTCCATAGCCCTTGAGAAAAAGCCAAATGATGATAAATTTGAAAGAAATGTTCTCAACACTCGTCATTTCATGCCTCAGGAGTATGCTCCAAAAGTTTCAACGGTCACAATTCAATCGTGTCACAGAACGGTGTTGTCAGACCAGTCGTGTTTTTACCAGAACATATGTCTGGTGGGTCTGAATGATGGGTATGTGATGACTTTTGCCAATGGCATCATGCAGACGTGTGTAGATGTGTGGTCACAGATTGACGTTGCTCACCCAGCCTGTGGAATCATAGAGGTGGTGCTATTCAGTGATATCTTAGTTTGTCACACAGACGATAAACACTGTTTTGCTGTTGGCAGAACTGACGGCAAGGTAAGCGTCTTTTATCTTACTTTTTTCTTCTTTTTACATTTAGTCAAGTTTTGACTAAATGTTTTAACATAGAGGGGGGAATCGAGACGAGGGTCGTGGTGTATGTGTGTCTGTGTGTCTGTGCGTGTGTGTGTGTAGAGCGATTCAGACTAAACTACTGGACCGATCTTTATGAAATTTTACATGAGAGTTCCTGGGTATGATATCCCCAGACGTTTTCTTCATTTTTTCGATAAATGTCTTTGATGACGTCATATCCGGCTTTTTGTAAAAGTTGAGGCGGCACTGTCACAGTCACACCCTCATTTTTCAATCAAATTGATTGAATTTTTGGCCAAGCAATCTTCGACGAAGGCCGGACTTCGGTATTGCATTTCAGCATGGAGGCTTAAAAATTAATTAATGACTTTGGTCATTAAAAATCTGAAAATTGTAAATAAAATTATTTATTTATCAAACGATCCAAAATTACTTTTATTTTATTCTTCATCATGTTCTGATTCCAAAAACATGTAAATATATTATATTCGGATTAAAAACAAGCTCTGAAAATTAAAAATATAAAAATTATGATTAAAATTAAATTTCCGAAATCGTTTTAAAAACAATTTCATCTTATTCCTTGTCGGTTCCTGATTCCAAAAACATATAGATATGATATGTTTGGATTAGGCCAAAAAAAAAATAGGTCTGTTTACGGTAACATAGGCCCAAAAAATAGGGTCGGTAGGTCGGGATGTTTTTTTTTTTTTCTTTTTTTTTTTCTCCAATAAAACATATTTTTACGTTATTTTGCGAAAAAAAACCAATTTTTTTTTTTTTTGTTTTTTTTCCCCAAATGCCAAAAAAAAGTCTAGGGTCGCGCGAAAAAAATAGGGTCGGTCGGGTTACCGTAAACAGACTATTTTTTTTTTTTGGCCTTAAAAACACGCTCAGAAAGTTAAAACGAAGAGAGGTACAGTAAAGCGTGCTATGCAGCACACCGCTACCGCGCTAAACAGGCTCATCACTTTCACTGCCTTTTGCACTACCGGCGGACTACGGTCATTGTGAAAAAATGTAGTGCGTTCAATTCAATTCTGTGAGTTCCACAGCTTGACTAAATGTAATAATTTCGCCTTACGCGACTTGTTTCTTCTTTTTTTTGTATGGTCGCCATGCAAGCACATCATTGTGGGGCGTTTAATCAATTAACATGCAATTAGTAAGGTAAGTTTTAGTATACATAATATTGAACAGGTGGTACACTGTCAAATATATGTTAAATAATATTTATAGTTTTAGGTGTTACACTTACAAGCAAGACAGACCCGTATGAATAACTGTATGCACACTCAAAATAAGAAAGGTAAGTTGTTGGAACGTTTGTTATTGACAAGACAATACGTTACAATTATATAAAACGTATTATAATCAGTTATAGTGATTGTAACGTATTATTTGTCAATAACATTAACAAGACAGTGTTCCACCAACCTACCTTTCTTGTTTTTTATTCTGAATTTTGGAACTTACAGTCTCTTTTTTTTTTTGGATTTGTATGCACACCACTGCAAATGGCTATGCAATCATTTAATTTTAAAAGTATGTGTATGTAAATTGTACTCAAACTAAAAATAGAAAATTTAAAAAATAACAAAACTTCATCATGATTGCAGAAATATAATTAGAAAATTACACTGTTCCAGATGAACTTTGTAGGTTAAAATTCTTGTAAGTTGTAACATTATTTATTAGTAAATGTATGCATTCAAAGTTGATTCAATAAAATGCTTCTGATGATTTTCATTTCCAGGTAGTTCATCACTGGGACAGCGTTCTCAAACCTTTGGTTGGAGATTTCCTTCAGTGTGGGGGGAGACAACTGCTGTTGCTGTTTGATGGCTGGTTACCACGGCAACCAGAGGCTGGTTACCTGCTGACAGATCTGCAAGGCTTTGTGGAAGATGGGAGGGAAAGCAGTGAAGAGGATCATCTATCTCAGAAAAACCTGCAGGAGGACAGATCAGGAAATCTACAGCATGTCGTCAGTGCCCTCCAGGAACAAAATCTCGTGAGGCCAAGAAAAAAATTCTATGTTTAAAGTTGATAACCTGTGATAAAAAAAAATCAATTATCAGTGTATAACTATAAACTTACACACAGATTGTTGCCAATACATTTTATCGATCACAAAACCTATAGCTGTGGGAATGGGATGCAAGTGGAGAACATTTGTTTCACTAAGAACATTGTTTTGTGTAAGCGATTATTGGTCTTTTAGCTGTATCATATTTTTATGTTTTTTAATATAATCATAAGTTTAAATGTATTCCCTCTACATATACTAAACTTTTTTTCTTCCAGACACTGGTGCGAAGAGTAGCGGAGGAGGAACAGAGACTAGAAGCCAAGCAACAGTTTGTGTCGGAGACCTGGAAACGTCTTCAGGATCTCAGTCTTAGTGGACTGAACACAGTGCCAGACCTCACAGCACCAGAGGTACGTGAAAGATTGGTTATACAGTGGAACCTCCCTTTAAAGAATGCCCAAAAAACATTGGATATATATCATGTCTTAAAACAGGTGGAGTCATAAACTGGGAGGTAAATTTACAGAGAGCATGAATAGAAACTTCCGAAAAAGCAAAAGGTAGGAAGTTTTACAGGGGTGGGGGAGGAGAACCCAGTGTATTCAAGATTTCTGGGGTGGGTTTTGTTCTTCTTTATCGCCAAGTTTGTAATGTATCATCAGTTGTCAGCTTACTAGTCACATGAAAAGCTCAGCAAAGTGCAGTTGAACACAAGCACAATACAATAATACTTTCTGAACTCAATGAGCGAAAGCAAAACAATGGTGACTGCGCATGAGAGCGAGAAATAAATTAAAAAGACTGAACCCACGTGTTTAACGAAGACAATACAAATCTCAATGAGAGAAAATCATCACATGTGACACGAAGAACTGACGACTGCAGCTGTAGCTCTGTGACTGCCTGTCAAGTGTAAAGCTTAGCAAAGTTCTGTTGAACACATGCACAATACAACAATACTTTCTTCAATCAATGAGAAAAAAACATCCCATGTGACATGAAGAACTGACGACAGCTGTAGCTCTGTGAGTGTGACTGCCTGTCATGTGTAAAGCTAAGCAAAGTACAGTTGAACACATGTACAATACAATAATACTTTCTTAAATCAATGAAAGAAAACCATCACATGTGACATGAAGAACTGACGACAGCTGTAGCTCTGTGAGTGTGACTGCCTGTCATGTGTAAAGCTTAGCAAAGTACAGTTGAACACATACGTACAATACAATAATACTTTCTTAAATCAATGAGAAAAAAACATCCCATGTGACATGAAGAACTGACGACAGCTGTAGCTCTGTGACTGTCTGTCATACGTGTAAAGCTTAGCAAAGTACAGTTGAACACATGTACAATACAATTAATACTTTCTTAAATCAATGAAAGAAAACCATCCCATGTGACATGAAGAACTGACGACAGCTGTACCTCTGTGACTGCCTGTCATGTGTAAAGCTAGAAGCAAAGTACAGTTGAACACATGTACAATACAATAATACTTTCTTAAATCAATGAAAGAAAACCATCACATGTGACATGAAGAACTGACGACAGCTGTAGCTCTGTGAGTGTGACTGCCTGTCATGTGTAAAGCTAAGCAAAGTACAGTTGAACACATGTACAATACAATAATACTTTCTTAAATCAATGAAAGAAAACCATCACATGTGACATGAAGAACTGACGACAGCTGTAGCTCTGTGACTGCCTGTCATGTGTAAAGCTAAGCAAAGTACAGTTGAACACATGTACAATACAATAATACTTTCTTAAAAGTTAAATCAATGAAAGAAAACCATCACATGTGACATGAAGAACTGACGACAGCTGTAGCTCTGTGACTGTCTGTCAGGTCCCCCTGGTGTCGGTCCTGGGAGAAAACACGCCCACGAGAAGTCACCAACGTGGGACACAACTGCAGACAGCTGAGAGTTGCCTTGACGTCAGTGTGCAGACCTTGTGGCATCGTGTCGTCGACAGTGTGTGTGTCGTGGGTGTCAAGCTTGTCAACACCTCCAGTAGGTAAGTACAGTCAAACCTATCCATGAGGACCACCCAAGGGGACAGACCGAACATGGTTTTTCAGTGCTATTAGGATTTGATCCCAATTCTTATTGTGGAAATATCTAGATTTTATTTGGAGTTTTATGCTTCTTTGCCAACAGCGGTTCACGTATGCAGTACACCTGGTAAAAGGAGTATTTTATGTGAAGTGGACAAGATGGGAACACGGTATAATGTAGAGTGTGGGTGTGTGTGTGTGTGTTGTGTGGGTGTAAGTGACTGTGTGTATCACTGTATGCAGTTCTGTTAGCACTGTTTGGTTGTTGGGTTTGAATGTACTCTGTATTGAATGAACTCAGTCAAACCAAGATATATTCCTGTGTAATGCACGTGGTTGAAATAAGATCTTATGTCTTATTGTCATTATAGACACTATTGTGACAAAGACAGGTGGTTGCAATGGAAAGATGATTTATACAGGGGGAGATAATAAAAAAAACTCATCCAGAATTGTTTGTGGTGGTCATATGGGACAGTGTGTTGTTATCAAGAGGTGGCCGCCATGACAGCTAGGTTTGACTGACACATAGAAGTTTGTGTTTAGGCCTAAAAAAAAAAATAGGTGTGGTTACGGTAACCCGACCTACCCTATTTTTAGGGGCCGACCCTATAACTTTTTATTACATTTGTCAAAAAAAAAGAGAGAAAAAAAAGAAAACGCGTGCAGAAAACGCAATGAAAGCGAAAGCGCTCGAGTCGCACACTTATTTCCCTGTCAAGTAGGTTTAATTTGTACACATTAAAAAAAAAGTTAAACAAAAAAAAAGTGATTGCCTACCTTCCTACCCTATTTTTTGGGGCTATGTTACCGTAACCACACCTATTTTTTTATTTTTTTGCCTTATATGTATGCACCTATACATTGTAAAGTGAGCGAGTGTGTGTTAGGGAGAGAAAAAGAGATGTATTTTTATTCCCGTTGGTTTTTGAGTCACTTGAGAAAAAGTGACTCTATGTAATCGGTCAGTGTTAGTCTGTCCGGCCGGCCGTCCGTAGACACCACCTTAACGTTGGACTTTTCTCGGAAACTATCAAAGCGATCGGGCTCATATTTTGTTTAGTCGTGACCTCCAATGACCTCTACACTTTAACGATGGTTTCGTTGACCTTTGACCTTTTTCAAGGTCACAGGTCAGCGTCAAAGGAAAAATTAGACATTTTATATCTTTGACAAAGTTCATCGGATGTGATTGAAACTTTGTAGGATTATTCTTTACATCAAAGTATTTACATCTGTAGCCTTTTACGAACGTTATCAGAAAAACAAGGGAGATAACTAGCCTTTTCTGTTCGGCAACACACAACTTAACGTTGGGCTTTTCTCGGAAACTATAAAAGTGACCGGGCTCAAATTTTATGTGAACGTGACTCATTGTGTTGTGAATAGCAATTTCTTCCTGTCCTCATATAATATTCAGAACTGCGAAAGTGACTCGATCGAGCGTTTGCTCTTCTTGTTTTTCTTCCCTTTAGCTGTTCCGTTTGACAGCTTAGGGCAGCCATGTATACATTTATTTGCTGGGTTGTGAGAATGAGAGTGTAACACTAACACCCAGATTTTGTAATCTAATCTCAGGTGCGTAAAATTTTGAACAGGTTGTAGTGTCCCATTGCATGTCTGTATTTTTATAAGGGGAATAGAGAAAATGGGTTCAGCAACATCATCGCCCTTTGTTGTCTAATCGAATGTTAGATCTTTCCTAAACAGAAGAAACATTGCCTCGCTTGTGTCTTCCCTGCAAGCGGCTGAACATGTTGTCAGATAAGGTTTTTTTTTTTTAATGTTTGTCTGTGCACCTAAGAGACAGCTGGGTCGATATATCCTTGAACGTAACGTTTTGTTTTATCAATAATTAAACATTCCAACAACATACCTTTCTTGTTTTTTGATTTTTTAAACAGAGAACTGAGGAACTGCGTGGCCATACTGACATCAACCTCAACAACTGTGCATTCTCAGCACCAGCTTTCAGCACACACCAAAGTATGGCAGTGCTTGGAAACCAGCACTGCAGCATCGACCACCACAGAGTTTCCTTCAGCGGGCTCAAACCTACCAAAGCGACAGAAACTGGAACATCAACTTCATGCACGACAGGCGGATGTCATCCAACCCTCAGAATCAGTGGCCGTGACGTGTGTCTTCCCTGTTTCGGACCTGGGATTGTGCAGGGAGAGAGAGTTCTTGGTTCATCTGCAATTTGTGGTGAAGACTATCGCAGATTCTGTAAGTGGTGAGAAAATGCCTGCCAGATCTTTTGGTGCGTCATGTAGAAGCCAGTGTGATGGGGCATCATCCAGCAAAGATAGGACTAGAGCGAGCGAGACTGATGGTGTGGAAGGACGTGTGATGGACGAGCGAGGAGATGGAGGACTAAAGCAAGGGGTGAGAGAAGAAAGAACAAAGTTGGCATTCTGTGGAACATTCGTTGTGAGAGCGTCGGAAGCCTTACAGCAGAACAGTCACCTGACCAGCCTGAGCGTTGGAGATTCTGGAAACGACCCTAGCAATCTTACAGGTATGAGACACATGTATGAGGTACATTTGTATAGGTTATTAACAGAAAATCTTAAACAAGTCGCGTAAGGCGAAAATACAACATTTAGTCAAGTAGCTGTCGAACTCACAGAATGAAACTGAACGCAATGCAACGCAGCAAGACCGTATACTCGTAGCATCGTCAGTCCACCGCTCGTGGCAAAGGCAGTGAAATTGACAAGAAGAGCGGGGTAGTAGTTGCGCTGAGAAGGATAGCACGCTTTTCTGTACCTCTCTTCGTTTTAACTTTCTGAGCGTGTTTTCAATCCAAACATATCATATCTATATGTTTTTGGAATCAGGAACCGACAAGGAATAAGATGAACGTGTTTTTAAATTGATTTCGAAAATTTAATTTTGATCATAATTTTTATATTTTTAATTTTCAGAGCTTGTTTTTAATCCAAATATAACATATTTATATGTTTTTGGAATCAGAAAATGATGGAGAATAAGCTGAACGTAAATTTGGATCGTTTTATAAAATAAATAATTTTTTTACAATTTTCAGATTTTTAATGACCAAAGTCATTAATTAATTTTTAAGCCACCAAGCTGAAATGCAATACCGAAGTCCGGGCTTCGTCGGAGATTACTTGACCAACATTTCAACCAATTTGGTTGAAAAATGAGAGCGTGACAGTGCCGCCTCAACTTTCACGAAAAGCCGGATATGATGTCATCAAAGACATTTATTAAAAAAATGAAAAAAACGTCTGAGGATATCATACCCAGGAACTCTCATGTCAAATTTCATAAAGATCGGTCCAGTAGTTTAGTGTGAATCGCTCTACACACACACACAGACAGACAGACAGACACACACACATACACCACGACCCTCGTCTCGATTCCCCCCTCTATGTTAAAACATTTAGTCAAAACTTGACTAAATGTAAAAAACAAGGCCTTGAAAATAACAGGGAGAAAGTCTTACATTGAGGGTCTTTAAAGGGGGGTTCCACTGTATTGACTGATGTGGTCATCCTGCAATCCATGTCAGAGTTCGGCGGGTTATAGAAACACAAAAATACCCAGCATGCATCCCCCATAAGCAGCATAGGCTGCCTAAATGGCGGTGTAAAAACGGTCATACGTGTTCAAGCCGTGGGATGTTAAGCCCATGAACAAAGTAGAAGAAGAAGACTGATGTGGTGCGATTTTTTTCTACAAAATTTTAGTTTTCGTTATTTTATTTTTTTTGTGTTCCGCTTCAGATGCCAAATTGGAAGAAGACCTGTTGCTGTTGTCAGCCATCCAACACCCCTGGGCCTGTCAGGTCAGCTTCGTGCTTCATGAGGCGACAGAGCTGACCAGAAGTTTGCAGAGCGCTGGCTTCATCTTCACAAGGTGCCTTGGCCAGTACGTCGCGTCTTCCTCAGCTCCAGAGTGTCTTCGTTCAGTGCGGGTGCAGTCGCAAGGATTTCTACCGTTGCCCCAGCGAGCAGCAAGAATTTTGGTTTTTGTCAGGTGTGTATGCCATTTGAATTCTCAAACAGGTGTTTTGAATGCATTGAATTTGTAAATTCCAAAAAGTAGGCGTACAGACGGGGAGGCAAAACAGACCGACAGACAGATGTGAAAATGGAGAAGGGCCACGAATCATGTACAGAAAATGAGTTTGTGTTCTCCAACACAAGCACACACACACACACACACACACAAACACATGCACACGTACACAAGCATGCACACACACACACAGAGGCACATACACGCGCACACAACACCACACACACACACCTAGGTGTACCAGACAAGTGCGAAAGTTCACAACAGTTATACACTTTGATGTCAGTTGCTTATGTCTGTTGTTTTGAACTGAAAAAGCTCACCTTTTCTGAAAACGGCATTACTCCACTCATACTCCCTCTATATATATAACATGTGCTTATACTCGAACAGGGATTCAAACCAACTCCTCCTGGTGATTCGACACCTGTACTCCAATCTCCCCGATGACGCATCCATCACCTTGGTAACGGAGCAACGCGACACAGAACTCCAGGATCTGATGCAGCTGATGTCCGCAGAGCTGCGTGAAAAAAAGAAACGGGCGAAAGACATCATGTATGCTCAGAAAGCAGCTCAGAAAACAAAAGCAGACACGGCGCATCAAGAAAACACTGACGCCTCTGGTGAAACGAGCACAAAAGACAGATTGGGGTCAAAACCCGAGCGAGTCAAGCTTGAGGCTGAAGAGTTTGCTGAACGACAGAGACTGTACCGTGAGAGCCAGGGAAGTCGTGTGAAGAGTGAACATGTGGGCAAATATCTGGCTGTGATCGAAGACAGTGAAACATTGACTGACGTTGCCATGGCTAAGCTCAACTTGTGATATCAGGGATGGTGTGTTATAACTTCATTTGGGTGTTTTTCTTTCCGCTTGAAAACTTGTGAGTCTTGTGTGTATGTGGGGGGGGGGGGGGGTGAGATATAAAAGCTTTGTTGCAAGTTAGACACATTTTTAACCATTATATCTTATAACTCTTGTATAAAAATGTCTTACTTTCTGCTATCACAGCTCAGCATATTTTAAAGGTTGCTGTGATCCTGATCTTTCAGTGTATACCATATGCCAAAACTGAAAGAGTCACTTGCCATGTAAAGTGACAGAAACTGACGGTTAACCATCGGTCACGTGTGCAGTGAGGCTTTTCTGGATTCAAAACTTGTGCTGAGGATGTGTGTGTGTTGGTGTGCATGTCAGTGTATGTGTGGGCGTGTGTGTGTGTGTGTCAGTGTGTGTGTGGGTGTGTGTGTGTGCGTGATTTTACCAACACTACGCGAAATTCCTTGTGCTTTAAATGTTTTTTAATGTCACTTGGCTCAATAAATACTGTATTCTGTATTCTGTATTCTGATTAGTGCAAGTTATGTCAATGTTGAAGATAAGGTCAGATTTACAGCTTCTTGTAATGTAGCTACCAAATATGTTTCTATAAGGTAGCCTAGATGTAAGTGTAAGTTGTAAGTGAAATGCGTTGTTATCCAGGTTGTGATTTAGATCACACTGCCAAAACTGAAAGTCACTTGCCATGTAAAGTGACAGAAACTGACGGTTGACCATGGTCACGTGTGCAGTGAGGCTTTTCTGGATTCAAAACTTGTGCTAAGGATGCTAGGGAAATGTTTTGAGGTGTGAACTATTGAAGAGAACAGCAAGATCCATCTGTTTTATCTAATCACTTTCGGATTGAGGCCTTCTGTCAAAAGATAAATATTTGAGAATGGGTGAGAGCCATTATTTGACGGTCGCAAAGTTTGCCATGAGAATGCAGTAATTTGCAAAAGCTTTAGTTTGTGTGTGTTGGAATGCTATATGCCCTTTTACTTTTTCTGTGCCACAAAAATGATGAAGAAACAGATGATTTAATAACTTTGTTAACAGCCCTTTTAGCATCTTCAAATGTTAAAGACTTACAACAGGATTCATGGGAGCTGCATGTATGCACAAGTTGCTAACATGATTGTTAAGTGTTGTCAAAATTAAGATTTTGAATTTGTAATGATTTGGTTTTGAGGTAATAGCAGCAGCACTACTATTTCCATGTTAATGCTTTTCATCTGCCTGACTTCAAGTTTCCAGCTATTAACCGTCTGCTAACTGGAATAGAATATATGTGACTGAAATTCTCAGCAGGACATTTCTGCACATAGATTGTTTTAATTACAATTTTCAAAATCTATGAACAGTGTTGTATCCATCATATATTCATGCATCTCTGTGTGGATCTCTCTCTTTCTCTCTCTCTCTCTTTCTCTCTCTCTCTTACGCTCTCTCTCTCTCTCTCTCTTACGCTCTCTCTTTCGCTCGCTCTCTCTTTTGCTCTCTTTCGCTCTCTCTCTCGCTCTCTTTCGCTCTATCTCTCTCACGCTCTTTCTCTCTTTCTCTCTCTCTCTCTCTTTCGCTCTCTCTCTCTCTCTCACGCTCTCTCTCTCTTTCGTGCTCTCTCTTTCGCTCTCTCTTTCGCTCTCTCTCTCCCTCTCTTACGCTCTCTTTCGCTCTCTCTCTCTCTCTCTTACGCTCTCTCTCTCTTTCGCTCTCTTTCGTTCTCTCTCTTTCACTCTCTCTTTCGCTCTCTCTCTTTTGCTCTCTCTCTCCCTCTCTTACGCTCTCTCTTTCTCTCTCTCTCTTACACTCTCTCTTTTGCTCTCTCTCTTTCTTACGCTCTCTCTCTTTCTCTCTTTCGCTCTTTTGCTCTCTCTCTTTCGCTTTCTCTCTCTTTCGCTCTCTCTTTTGCTCTCTCTCTTTCGCTCTCTCTCTCTTACGCTCTCTCTCTCTCTTTCACTCTCTCTCTCTTTCGCTCTCTCTCTCTCTCTTGCTCTCTCTCTAAGCCGGATTCAGCTCAAATGTGCACATGTGCTGTTTACAAAATAACAGAGCAAGAAAAAATAGCCTCATAATAAATATAAACTTTCATCTTATTTATTTACTTTAGCATCACATTAAGTCAGTACATACACAATATGTAATCATGATCATTAGCATTTGTGTACACAAACATTTAAACCTTTTATACAGCAACAATTTTAGACTGTCAACAATACGACATTTGACGAAGAGATAATGTGAGAAATTCAGCACACACTGACACAGCCAGAATAGAGGTGAAAAGAGAATGAAAACATGAAGAAAGATGGTAAGGCTTTGGTTGATTAACGCAACGGATCATTCTACAACTCTTCTTGTTGCCAATTGTTCACTGGTGAGGATGCATTATGGATTCATTTAAACATTCATAAGAGTTTAAATCTACACTTACCAGAAGTCTGTTAAATACAATTATCTCTTTTTGTTATGGAAAGAAAGGCTTTTATTTTAAAACAAAAGCGAAATCAATGAAATATGATCCTTTAAAACAAGAAAGAGTCAACTTAAGTTTTGTTTTCATTTCTTTCTTTCTTTATTTGGTGTTTAACGTCGTTTTCAACCACGAAGGTTATGTCGCGACGGGGAAAGGGGGGAGATGGGATAGAGCCACTTGTCAATTGTTTCTTGTTCACAAAAGCACTAATCAAACATTTGCTCCAGGGGCTTGCAACGTAGTACAATGTATGACCTTACTGGGAGAATGCAAGTTTCCAGTACAACGGACTTAACATTTCTTACATACTGCTTGACTACAATCTTTACAAAAATTGACTATATTCTATACAAGAAACACTTAACAAGGGTAAAAGGAGAAACAGAATCCGTTAGTCGCCTCGTACGACATGCTGGGGAGAATCAGGTAAATTCTTCCCCCTAACCCGCGGGGGGTAACGTTTGTTACTTCTACCATGATAAGTGTGCTCTCAGCCTTCCCTACCCCAACTCCTCCCAACCCCACCTAGTCAAATCCACAAGAACTTTCAGAAAGTTTTAACAGATGTAACACTCACCTACAGTCTCCATACTAATACTACATTCTTTCCATACCATCCCGATAAAGGCAGTAACATGCCGATATATTGATATAGATATAAACGTACCTAACCTGGTTACTGGTGTGTTTTCTTTTTATTTTCATACTACACTACTCTTCTTCTTCGTCGTTCATGGGCTGAAACTCCCACGTTAACTCATGGTGTGTTTTTTAGCACGAGTGTGTTTTTACATACATGTACGACTGTTTTTACACCGCAATTCAGGCTAGGCAGCACGTACACTACGCCGCTTTCGAGGAAAGCATGCTGGTTACTTTTGTGTTTTTATAACACACCGAACTCTGACATGAATTACAGGATTATTATTACTACACGTCAAGATGAGGACAGTAAAGAGACGAGAAAGAAACAATGTGTAAACACAAAAGACACACAATAATCTACGTCAGAGAAGAGCGAGTCAGAAATGGTCACAGAGTCATTTCATTGCTTTCCCCTCAAAAATAATAAACTAAAGGGAACGAACGGAAGAGTGAAAATTGAGCACAAACAAATTAATACTACAGGTTGACATACATGTCGCTGCCTTGTTTATTCCTCACTGAACACAGCAAACACTAAAATAAATGTAATAAACACACAAAAGAAATTAAAAGTTTTTAAAAAACACACACACATGAACAAACAAAAGAGAAAGAGAGGTGAGACATTTTTACCTGCAAAAACTCAGCTGCAAAAATGAGCCAAGATTTTACTATGCACAGCTTACTGACTCACAGCTGGGTGTGACGTTTAGGAGTTAGACCTGGAGAGGGCATTAGGGTAACAGTACGTCATCTTTTGAAAATCAAAATATATATATGTATAGTATACATTTATAATATTTCCAAAAACTGCTTTGTTGAGATGTGCATTGTTCGATCTCTTTTGCAAAAGCAGATGGTCAGTTGTTGAGGTACCAATTACAAAAGCTAACTTTTATTGCTAATAAAACGATGAAGGAGCAACAGCAAAATTATGCCTCGATCAATCAATATTTAACCATACTAAAAGCAGCAGTATTTTCAATTTCTGAAAATGGGGTACTATAAAAAATCTAAAAAATCCACATTTAAAAAGATTCATAATATCTATATATATATATATTTGCAATCTGTGCTATAGCGCAGTGTGAATCCAGTTTTCTTAAGTAAATGTTAAACCATAGGACGCTTGGTTAAATAATTAACACAAATTAGAAAGACCGGGGTCAAACCAAAACATAGTTGCATTTAAAACAAAAGATGAATCAAATGTTAGTATCACACATTTAAGCTCGACATCAAAACAAGAAAATGTTGCATGCACACACCACATAAAACTAAGAACTAATACACAAAGGCACAGCATCTTATGACTGTACACTATATACGTGTATGGTGAACTGTAAATCTTCATGGTGCATCATACTACCACTTAGGCCAACAACAAAAAAGGTCTGTTTACGGTAACATAGGCCAAATAAATAGGGTCGGTAGGTCGGGATTTTTTTTTTTTTTTTTTTTTTCCAAAAAACTATATTTTTACATTATTTTGCAAAAAAAACCAAAAGATTTTTTTTTCCCAAATGCCAAAAAAAAGTCTAGGGTCACGCAAAAAAAATAGGGTCGGTCGGGTTACCGTAAACAGACTATTTTTTTTTGTTGGCCTTAGTCCAACCTCAGTTAAGTTCCAACAGAGTTGTTTTTTCGGAATTCGTCTACAGTGGAACCCCCTTTTAAGACCTCCACAAATCTGAGAAAACTAGGTCTTAAAAAGGAGGAAGTCTTAAAGGACTGGTGGTCGTCTACATTTTTGCTTTTTTTCAATAATCTTATGGTTAGATTTCGCTAAAACGTTATGTCAGATGATGAATGAACCATGGGGAAAAAAGTTATAGAAAAAAAAAATATGTAAAAAAAAGATTTTACTTTTGGGTGCTTGGCATTTTCCAAATAAGGATATCCTACTATGAGTACTACGCTGGAATATACTACAATGAATTTTCAAACGGCTACACTGGCTTCGTCTTTCCTGATCGAAAGGGGGTGTATTGTTGATATTTGTAGATAAAAGACTGCATTTTAATGGTGATTTTGGTATAAAAATGTAGACAAGGACCTTTAAAAAGGAGAGAGTCTTAAATTGGAGATAAATTTACTGATGTTATGAACTGAAAAAGAGAAAAATCAAGATCTTAAAACGGAGTAAGTCTTACAATTGGGGGGTCTTAATCCGGGGTTCCACTTTATTCCAAACTGCAGAAACCACACACATGAGATATGATGAGTGTGACATAAGCTACCATTTGTTTTGGCATTCACGAATAATCACCGGCATCGCTGTTTTTCCACCTTCTCTTCATAGACTTTCTGTCATTTGCATGACTGTCTGAAGCTGAGGAATGACGTACCTCAAGACGTCTCTCTCTCTCTCTCTCCCCGTCTGTCTCTCTCTCTCTGTCTGTCTCTCTCTCAGTCTGTCTCTCTCTGTTTGTCTCTCTCTCTGTCTCTCTCTCTCTGTCGGTCTCTCTCTCTATCTCTCTCTCCGTCTGTCTCTCTGTCAGTCTCTCTCTCTCCATCTGTCTCTCTCTCTCCGTCTGTCTCTCTCTCTCCGTCTGTCTGTCTGTCTCTCCGTCTGTCTGTCTCTCTCTGTCTGTCTCTCTCTCTCTGTCTTTCTCTCCCGACCAGACAAACCTACAAACACCACCATTCCATCAGTTTCTTTACAATTTTTATCAAAGAAACATCACAATTTTTTACTATCAGAAATAAATTCCAAAATGTGTTATCAATACTCTCACCATTCTAGTATTAAAGTACACCACATCTTTCTATCATACTTTCATACAAGAACACTTCAATGTACTATCCATCTCCTTAAATACATAAAACAGAGTTAGTTCATGCATCCTTTTGAATTTCACAGCTTTTATTACAGACGTCTTCTTCTTCACTGCTACATTTTATCACAAAGTCAGCCTTCATTTTCTTGAAGAAAATGTATCATAAGAAATTTACAAAAATCTACTATTCTACAGTGGAACCTCCCTTTGGATGGATGGATGGATGGATAAGATTTACAGTCCAGTGAGGTTACCCTCATGGAAATTCGGGCTGCTTTCTCCCTGGGGAAAGCGAGCTGCCATACATACGGCGCTACCCATATATTTTTTTTTTCCTGCATGCGTGTATTCATGTTTCCTGAGACTTAATGCCGTGTGAGATGGAATTTTTTTACTTTATTCCAAGTCCCACGGGTATTTGATGGACATTTTTATCTATGCCTATACAATTTTGCCAGGAAAGACCCTTTTGTTAATCGTGGGATCTTTAACGTGCACACCCCAATGTAGTGTACACGAAGGGACCTCGGTTTTTCGTCTCATCCGAAAGACTAGCAGTTGAACCCACCACCTAGGTTAGGAAAGGGGGGAGAAAATTGCGGCCTGACCCAGGCCTGAACACGCAACCTCTCGCTCTTTAAGACTTTTAAGAATTTAACCCCATTTCAAGACCTGATTTTCTCAGATTTTCGGAGGGGGAGGGGGGGCGGGGGGTCCACTGTATCTGCTGAAATATTACATTCTGTTGTCAAAAGTGTACTTCCTCCTTATGAATGTAACAGACATCCTTTCATTGATAAAAGGAAATTACCATCCTGAAGAAGGCAGTTACATGCCAAAATATTGATATAAAAGTACCTATTCTGGTTACTGGTGTGTTTTCTTTTATTTAGACAAATTTAGACATCATCCTTTCATTCAAATCCAATTCCAGTCTTTCATCAAAGCCACATACGTACCTTCAGTCTGAATTAGCTGCTTAATACTTACAAATAGCAAGGCCATGCTGGATTCACACACACACTCTATTTTCTCAAACAAGCTTTTTCATCTTTCTATGTACACAACTGGTAAAGGGGGATGGGGAGTGGGGGAAGGTCATGACAGAGTACTCCTGATGCCTGGGTGACAAGTTGATTATGTAATCTTCCCTGTTTTCCTTCTTTCTTTATTTGGTGTTTAACGTCGTTTTCAACCGTTCAAGGTTATATCGCGACGGGGAAAGGGGGGAGATGGGATACAGCCACTTGTTAATTGTTTCTTGTTCACAAAAGCACTAATCAAAAAATTGCTCCAGGGGCTTGCAACGTAGTACAATATATTATGACCTTACTGGGAGAATGCATGTTTCCAGTACAAAGGACTTAACATTTCTTACATACTGCTTGACTAAAATCTTTACAAACATTGACTATATTCTATACAAGAAACACTTAACAAGGGTAAAAGGAGAAACAGAATCCGTTAGTCGCCTCTTTCGACATGCTGGGGAGCATCCGGTAAATTCTTCCCCCTAACCCGCGGGGGGTTTCCCTGTTTTGCATATTACCGGTTCTTCTTAAAACTATGTTCTAAACTGGGACTTCCCATAATCCCAAGCTACAGTAATACCTCTAGCAACGGCGTACTAGACCGAGTAGTATCAATTAAGCGAGTAGTATCAAGTATTTGGGAGGCTAACACACAAGAGTGTTACAGTTAAAGAGTATGCTGAAAGAATCTGTCCCTGAGATCCATATCCATTACAGGAAACGCTGTACACACACACACACACACACACACACACACACACACACACACACACACAGCACACAAACACTATACACTGAAAATGCACACAGAGAACAACGCAAAGGCTTGTTTATCAATACTTTTCAAATTATCCAGATTTTTGGACTTGAGTTCTTGTTTATTCAACAGCTGTGACACAAGAACACCCCCCATACTGAACAGACTCCCTGAATCAAACATTTTGGCCACAACTCTGTCAGTGTTTTTTATGTGCTGCGGGAGAGTTGTTTCCCTTGAAGTGAGGCAGCATCACAGTGATCAACGAGCTCCCATACATGTGCATGTTTAAAAAATAAAAGGGCTCATAAAATGCAGTGTCCGCGCGCTTGATATACCCTTTTCTCTTGAAAACATGCAGTGATGCACACAGAAGCTCACTGTTCACTGGGGCGCAGAATCAGCATATCGACGTCAACAAATTTTGGCGTAACTTGTGATGAAAAACAATATTTCATAATAAAAGTAATCGGTTTTAATTTTGGACTTTTGGATGCTTTCTAAAACGAGTTTTGTCAAAATTTCGTGATGACGGCGATATTCCTTACTTGACTCGCATTCATTAAAAGAATGTCCAACAACTTGTCCACAGTTTATAAAATCCCTGACCCAGTTATTTCCAAACACCGGGTTTGTGATCCTAGGCTCATGGGTTTGAATCCAGGCCGGGGCTGTCACGTATGAGTCCAACTATATGTGCAGACTACGAGGCGGTATCCATGTCCCACCCCTGTGTCACCACAGTGGCACGTAAAAGACCCTGGTCATTCTGCAATAAGTGTATTGTGTAGGTGGCTGGTTACACCTTAACACGGCATACCAACCGGGTATCTCATCTAAAGTCGGGGAAAACACCGGGGAACATGCCCCTAATGGTAAATTCATCATGAGGGCGCAAAACAACATTTATCTATTTCCAAACACTGACTATTGTACTATTTGTAGGTTCCTTATGACAGGTACACTTTGGTCGAGTTCAGCTGCAGATGTGTCCTCTTTTTGGAGGTGTTTAAATTCTCTCACTGAAGGAGCTTGGCATATCGCACACAGTGAAACCCTTCATGAAAGGAAACCCTTCATGAAAGGACACCCTTGGGACTTTCTTTTCTTTCTTTATTTGATGTTTAACGTCGTTTTCAACCACGAAGGTTATATCACGACGGGGAAAGGGGGGAGATGGGATAGAGCCACTTGTTAATTGTTTCTTGTTCACAAAAGCACTAATCAAAAATTTGCTCCAGGGGCTTGCAACGTAGTACAATATATTACCTTACTGGGAGAATGCAAGTTTTCAGTACAAAGGACTGAACATTTCTTACATACTGCTTGACTAAAATCTTTACAAACATTGACTATATTCTATACAAGAAACACTTAACAAGGGTAAAAGGAGAAACAGAATCCGTTAGTGGCCTCTTACGACATGCTGGGTAAATTCTTCCCCCTAACCCACGGGGGGGTGACAGGTTTATTTGGTCAAGATAACAAACTAAGAGACTATAGAAGGAGTCCTTTGTTCGGAGGTGTTCTTTCACAGGAGGGACCTCGCATGGCAGGTACAGTACCACTGTCTGTAGTACTCAGGGTTCCTGCAGGGCAGAGCTGATACAATTCAAGGAGTTTTCAAGGACATTTCCAGGACCAAATAAATGCTTTTCAAGGACATGATTTTCCCCAAATTAATGCAAAGCACCAAGCTTACCTTCAGTTTTTCAAGTCATCAAGTTTCTGGTGAATTTCTATTAGTCATTCCGTAGTTGTTTCCCTTGCCAACTTCCGGGAAGGGAAGCAACTACGGGTGACTAGTAATAGTTCATCTGCTTTCGTTTTTACTCAATCTTTTATTCTCCCAAAATGTGTACTGTATTTGACGAAAAAAAAGGGGGTTGCATTTTTTTTAAATAAGACAAGCTGCTGACGAAATGTATAGACAACAATTTGGAAAAATCAAGTACTTTTCAATGACTATTTAACAAAACTCTATTTTCAAGCACTTTTCAAGGCCTGGAAAAGGTTTTCCAATTTTCAAGGAGTTTTCCAGGGTTCAAGGACTCTGTACGAACCCTGAGTACTGTATTTCATCAATCTACTTCCACAATTTTGATGAATTTTTCAATCATGAAACGCATGTTTACAACTTGCACATTTCACAATTCCATGTAATGATGATGCATAATTAAGGTTCCAAACAGCAAACCCGAATCACATTTCACAGAAATGTCTCAACAAATCAGTTTTCAACATTTGAATCAAAGGGATAATTTATAAGACAACAAAATTCATTTCATTTTAACCTATTTAATCAGCAGGTTAATGGGGGAGAGAACAAGCACACAAACTCTCTGTTCTACAACATATACTTTTTTCTCATTCGAACTATTGGCACAATTTTATTTTGTTATCTTCTTCAAATTATACCCAAGGCCAAAAAAAAAAATAGGTGTGGTTACGGTAACATAGCCAAAAAAAATAGGGTAGGTAGGCAATCACTTTTTTTTTTTTAACTTTTTTTTCTAATGTGTACAAATTAAACCTACTTGACAGGGAAGTAAGTGTGCGACACGGGCGCTTTCGCTTTCATTGCGTTTTTTGCACTCGTTTTTTTTTGTTTTGTTTTTTGTTGTTGACAAATGTAATAAAAAGTTATAGGATCGGCCCCTAAAAATAGGGTAGGTCGGGTTACCGTAACCACACCTATTTTTTTTAGGCCCAATGTACAATCCCATCTATACAAGGCAGTCTGCAATGCCGCTTTGAAGTTTGACTGGGGAACAAGTTTTTCACAACATCAGCACAGGCTGAATACATGCAACAATCGTGTATGATACATACACTTATTAAAAGTACAAACAGATTTCATGAATGTCGTTTTATGTCGGCAGTAAGGAAAACGCCAAAACTTCTTCCATTTCAACTGGCTGCAACTAAGTGAACTTTCCTGCTGAACTTTTTCACAGTGGAGAAAAAGTGATACAAGGGACTGCCAAAAACTTCCGGAAATTGGAGAAAACTGTTCAGTTTTATGGCTTTTTCAGCAATTTTGCCAATGACAATCAATCCTAGCAACATAATCCTGCATTTCCATCTGCACATGTCCTTCAGTCCTTATAAACTCTGCCCAGACCAAGACAGCAGTGTGACCTAAAAGTAACATTGTAAAATAATTCAGTCAGCGGCTGTTTTTCTCAGAATAAAAACACTTTCTAAAGTTGATATAAAATCCAAAATTAATGAATCTGGAACTTTCTAAACAGGCTGGAATTAGAAGAAAACAGTGTAATTAAAAAATTAAAAACTCTGAAATGGAAGACAATTCCAAACGTCTTAAGTTATGTGGCCTATTTTCAATGGTAAAAAATAACTCCCTTCTTTTAATGGCACAGTAAAACGTAATACCAAGCTATCAATTAAACAGACATACGTCATACCTTTCTAAGTTCTCCACAGCAATCTCGTAATCGCTGATAGTCATAAACAATTAAACGTAATAAACAATACTTCAGAGTAACTATTAACACATCATACTTGTTGTAAAAGTATTCCCTTAATCACTTTCATTTTTGGTGTTGAAACCTTGTGTGTAAAACCAACCTTATTCCCTTTGTCACTTTCAGTTTTAGTGTTGAAACCCTGTGCGTAAACTAACCTCTTCTATCGGTGATCCAGCTACAACAAAAACCTTCACAAGAGTTCAAGCATACATGTGCATGGTCTTTATAATATCCATACTGTTTGCACAGTAAGCCCATGAAACCAATACCATTTTATTTGTTCTACAGTGGAACCCCCCCCCCCCCTTTTTAAGGCTCCCCAGTTTAAGACTCCCTCCTTTTTAAGACCTTGTTTTGTTAGACTTTCTGTTCTTAACCTCTTGAGTGATTGACAAGAAGAAGAAGAAGAAGTTCTTAACCTCTGTAAAATTACCCCCATTTTAAGACTCCCTCCTTTTTAAGACCTGATTTTCTCAGATTTGTGGAGGTCTCAAAGGGGGGTTCCACTGTATGATGTCCATCCTGTTTGCACAGTAAATCCATAAAAACAATACAATTTCATTTTTTCTACCAACAGGTCACACACACAGATGTGACAACTGTGTTCTGAACAGATGTGGAGCAAGGTTACCCTTGGGACTTAAAATCTAGTTTCTATTCTTTTCTTTCACCTATCTTCTATTCTTTTCTTTCACCAATCTCCATCTTTACAATGTAAATGCAGAAAGTTTAGCTTTTAAACTCGTTCTGATTTCAGTTACACAGTCTTCCAACCATCTTCCAATGCACATTAGCAGTAGCACACTTGCGGGACTAATTGTATTTCCTATGGCATAAATTTGTTGAAAGTGTCCATATAAAACGTATGTATCTCTGTATCATCACAACACATTGCAATTTGCCATCACAATAAATCTTTAACACTTCTGACGTTCAACGAACACACAGTTCAGTACTGTCATCTAGCATACTTGGACCATCACTGGCACAAAAAAAGCAACTGTCCATGGCATTCCCAATTAAAAAAATTTTTTTTAAAAAAACACAGTAGGGTCATTTTCAACTTGTGTAAAGCAATTCAAGCTGTTAACCATCACAATAAATCGTCAAACCTCTTCACACAATCAACCAGCACTCAGTACTGTTATTTGGTTATGGTATACTGAGACCACCACTGGCAAACAAGCAACTGTCCGTTGCTATCTCCGTTAGAAAAAACTCGGAGCATGGTCATTTTCAACTTGTGTCAATGAATGATCGATTGATTCTTAAACCCCTGGGGGACATACAGCTACATCCAGCGTTGCCACTGGCAAACACTGCACAAACTATAAAGCAGAAGCAGAAGCTCTCATGCAGGCCGCCTCCTTCGTTCAGGACTCCGCAGACCCTTGCTACCAAGTTGTCTTCCTCTCGGACGCCCTTTCAGTCCTTCAGGCCCTAGAGAACGACAAACTCCCACAGCTGGCCAAAGCATTACAGATGGTCAGACAAACCAGAAGAGTTGTCCTCCAGTGGATACCAGCACACTGTGGGATACCAGGAAATGAAAGGGCCGATGAGCTGGCAAAAGAAGGAGCCGTGGAAGACCAACCTGAAAACAGTGTCAGCTTTAGTGAGCAGAAGACAATCATCAAGGCATTGATGAGGCCAAGGACAAACAGAGATGACTACCACACAATGTCCAGAGAGCAGCAAGTCAACCTCATCAGACTGCGTACTGGCCACAACAGGCTCAATGCTCACATGAACCGAAAGTTCAAGCTGGCGCCATCACCAACCTGTGCCTGCGGTCCAGAGGACCAAACAGCGGAACACATCTTACAGCGATGTCCCTTACTAGATGAGGAACGAAAAGAAGTGTGGCCGTCACCAACTCCCTTGCAGACCAAACTATACGGCAGTCGACAGGAGTTGGAGAAAACGACAACATTTATCACCAGTGCTGGACTGATTGTGTAACCTCTGCGAACGCCAAGAAGAAGAAGAAGATTCTTAAACCTTCTTGACCCTTGAACTCTGGAGGGTCACACAGTAACTTGTATCAAGCTATTCAAGCTCACAAAGCTGCCAAAGCATACCACTTACTCGACTGTACCAACACAAACAAATACTTGTTTCCATCAACAACCAAGTGCCGAACTACGCATCACTTACAACAGACAGCAAAGTCGAAGTAATTTCAACTAGATGTTTTAAGTTTATGTAGCTGCTCAGGCTGAAAACAAACACATAGCGTTATGGTTGCAGAAAGCTCCACAAACAAAACAACTTTCCACACTTTCTCTGTCTAATAGCTTCTGCTTCAAAGCAATAAAGCACTTTCAATTTTGCTACAAAAGATCTCAAGCAAGAAATGCAATCGAGCAAATAACGCAATCATCCATATCTTCTCAACCACTGCTTTAGGCACTAAAAGACACGACAATTCACAGTCCAGGAATTGAAGCCACAAGCCGAAAGTTCACTGCTTTCTAAATGCCAGTGGAAACCTGCCTATCAATCCCAAAAGCACAAGCAAAGAGTCACTCTGTCCTTCACTCAGGCACAACAAATCCACTTTTTCATCACAAGTACGCTGAAGCAACTGAGCAACACTCTACAGGTTCAAGCGACTGAATACTGATACATGTATTCAAGTAGGCGTCAGAATACTGTGTCATCCATGGCTTTTCTTCACCGCTCAGATGAATCTTAACACTTCATCTTCTTTTTTTTCTGCACTTGACTTGTCGTGCTTCACAGTTGTGGACAGAGGGTTGCAGCATACCAGGCACTTGATCAGAGGTCATCTTACACTCTCTATTGGCATCAACTGAAAAACATCTTTCTCACAGGAATGACTTACTTTTCATAGGTGTTGTTCTCTGCAGTAACTACTATTCACAGGTAAGCTCTGCTGTAGTGTACTATCAACACAACCTTGAAACGACATCTTCGTCCTCGTCTCTTGTCTTGCGTACCAAATGCCATCAAGCCTTTCAAACTTTGGCTGGCAATTTGGAGCCTTGCTACTTTCACTTTGTCATCTCGCGTCTTGAACATGGCCATCACATCACTAATGCCATCCAAGCCTTGTCACACTTTGGCCAGTCGCACCAGGTCTTGCTACCTTTCACCCTGCCCTTTGGTATCTCGAACTTCAAACGATCACTTGTCTTTTTCAGACTCTAACTGAATCGTTTGTGCTGCATCTCGAACTTCAAACAATCATCTGTCTTTTTCAGATTCCATCTGAATGGTTTGTGCTGCGTTATCATGAGTGGCCGGTGGTGTCGCCTAGCTTGCCTCCCTTGCCGTCGCCTCCCTTGGTGACGGCCTGCGTGGCTTGCTCTCTCACCCGCTGCGGCTCCGTCAGAATACTCGTCGTCATGCTCAGGTGACGCAATGCGTTCAACACAGCTGCACACACACACCATTGGACACATTGGAGTCAACCGTTTGGGAAGTAAAAGGGAAACAGCACACAATGATGAATCCAACACACACACACACACACACACACACACATCCCTCCCACATCTCTAAAACGGCAAACGGCGATGAATCACACACACACACACACACACACACACACACACACACACACACACACACACACACACACACACACACACACACACATACACACACACACACACACACACAAACTCACTGGGTCTGAGGTAGATGAGAGAGCAATGCTGGTCCAGCCAAGCGATGGTGGTTCGACACAACTCCTACACACACACACACACACACACACACACACACACACACACACACACACACAGGGCCGTAGTCCAGCCAAGCAATGGTGGTTCGACACAACTCCTCCACACACACACACACACACTCACTGGGCCTGAGGGAGACGAGAGAGCAGTGCTGGTCCAGCCAAGCGATGGTTGTGCGACACAACTCCTCCACGTTGGTTGTCGACACCATGTTGTTGTAGGAGTCAAACAGCGGCCGGATGATAATTGAAAACTGGATTTACGTCAAGGAATTCTACACATTTAGATTACACATTTTGGCAAAGGGACGTAATAATCATAATAATAATGATAATAATGAACACTTACATAGCGCAAACCCCAAACTATTTCTGTTCTCTCCACGCTTCACATTATCAAACTACAAGTAACAATACACAAAATAAACACATAAAAAACATCTTCTATGTAAATGACTAAGAATCAGTCAAATAAAATAAAACACATCATCTAACCCTGTCCAAAACTTTCTGGGGTTCAGCAATCTTTGTGTTACAAACCGAACTTGGTGTAAAACATGACGAAGGAACACTGAAAAAGTGCAGTTTTATCTTGATTTCAAAATGATAATTTCCACAAAGTGCTGGAACAGCGTTTTGTTCATAAGCATGCATCATCATTGCATTATGAGATGCTTTGCAAGCACCTTTACAAGCACACACACACAAATGCAGAAAACCAGCACTCAAGGTTTTTATGGAATCTCAAAAAAGCTGTATATATTAATGCAGACATAAAAGTTGATAATGAGAAAAAAATCAGGACAATCTGCATCGAGACTGACTTTTTTAAGTGTTGCTCAATTATTTCAAATCTCTGAATGGTTTGAAAATCAGAAAAACACCTCTTAAATCAAGAATTTGTCATTTCCATCATTCCCTGCTGATGTAAGGAAACCATCTCCCACACAAAAACAGACACAACAACAAATACACCGTCAGTTGAAAAGGATACAATCCAGAATTTCCAGTTCTGAAGCGTTCTGCTGCGTACGTATTCCTCAAACATCTCTTTCATCTGGTCCACTCGCTGTCGTGTCACCGGCACTCCCGTCTCAGGTAACTGGGACTGTACAACACTGAAACCACAACAACCTTCATCATGTTAAACAATTTTGTTTTGTTTCGGTTCAATTTTTCTATTATCCCAACGCTGGGAAATTCGGGTCGCTTCCTCCCAGTTGAAAGACTCACGCTATACTACCCAGGTGTGTGCTTGTTTAGGTGTAATCAGCCACCTGCACTTATGGCAGTATGACCGAGGCCTTTTACATGCCACAGTGGTGACATGGGGTTGGGGCACGGATACCGTATCGGAGTCTGCACATAAAGTTGATCGAAGTCCGTCCCTGCCGGGATTCAAACCTTTGACCTCAGTCCAGTGCTCTACCAACTGAGCTACCCGGCCCACTGTGAGTCTCCGAACATTTAAAATAATCTCCCAAAACCAAGAAAGGGTAATTACGGGAATGTTTAATTATAAACAATAAAACAAAACATTCATTAGTAAATTGTGAGAGAGAAATTCAAGTTTTACGACCTCACGGCAAAGCCATTAGGGGCATGTTCCCGGGTTTTAACCCGACTTCAGATGAGATAGACAAATGTATGCGTGTTTAGGTGGTATCAGCCATCTGCACTTATGGCAGAATGACCGAGGTCTTTTACGTGCCACTGTGGTGACACGGGGGTGGGAGATGGATACCGTCTCTGGGTCTGCACATAAAGTTGACCCGTGTCCGTCCCGGCCCGGATTCGAACCAGCGACCTTTCAATCACAAGTCCAGTGCTCTACCACCTGAGCTACCCGGGCCCCCCCTTAGTAAATTGTCAGAGTAACTGTGTTTTTATGTGTGTGTACGTCTGTCCTTTACAAAGACCATGAGGTGAACGTACTGGTGAATATTTTGTTTTCTCGATAATCAAATGTTCCAATAATTACCTTTCTTGTTTGTTTATTCATGATTTTGGAACATTAGCCGTCTAACCGTTTCATATTTATTGACATGTAAGAAAGGATGATAAGAATTAACCTAACAAGAAGGGCAAAGCCCATACGACTCACATGCTTGACCTAAACCTAGCAATGACATCATACACTAAGAACTGCTTTACACATTTTTCCTACCAAAATACATGTGACCTTGACCCAAGGTCAAGGTCATCCAAGGTCATGCAACACAAAGCTGTTAATTTAAGACATAGGAAGTACAATGGTGCTTATTGGCTCTTTCTACCATGAGATATGGTCACTTTTAGTGGTTCACTACCTTATTTTGGTCACATTTCATAAGGGTCAAAGAGACCTTGACCTTGATCATATGTGACCAAATTTGTCTCATGATGAAAGCATAACATGTGCCCCACATAATTTTTAAGTTTGAAACAGTTATCTTCCATAGTTCAGGGTCAAGGTCACTTCAAAATATGTATACAATCCAACTTTGAAGAGCTCCTGTGACCTTGACCTTGAAGCAAGGTAAACCAAACTGGTATCAAAAGATGGGGCTTACTTTGCCCTATATATCATATATAGGTGAGGTATTCAATCTCAAAAACTTCAGAGAAAATGTGAAAAATGTGAAAAATAGCTGTTTTTTAGACAACATTTATGGCCCCTGCGACCTTGACCTTGAAGCAAGGTCAAGATGCTATGTATGTTTTTTGGGGCCTTGTCATCATACACCATCTTGCCAAATTTGGTACTAATAGACTGAATAGTGTCCAAGAAATATCCAACGTTAAAGTTTTCCGGACGGCCGGACGGATGTCCGGACGGACGGACGGACGTCCGGACGGACGGACGGACGGACGGACGGACGACTCGGGTGAGTACATAGACTCACTTTTGCTTCGCATGTGAGTCAAAAATCAAATTATTCTTTTTAAGACTTTGGGGGTATTTTGACAATAATTTCTGACTATTCTTTGTCCCAATCCAACTTCCCCTTCTCTATACACAGCCCTTCAACCCGACCCTCACCCTTCCAGATGAATGTTTCAGAAATGATAGTTTTATAGATTCCATTAGGTAACAAGAGGACAGTGCTCTCTACACAGCATTTTGTCGTCGTCCTGGAATTTTGGCGTAACTCAATTCTTGGCGATTTTGATGTTTTTGTGCTTTAGACTAAGTAAATCGTGCCCAATGAGAAACGTTCTCTAAAATAGGATGGACAATGCACAATTTAAAAACTTTTATCTTTCTATCCACACCAGGTACAAATATTAACACTTTTCATGATAAAAATAATCAGTTTTGGCCCTCTGCTGAAAACCTGTCCAACATGAGCTATGCCCAAATTCCATGACGACGTCCATTTACACAGTAACACTCAGAGTAAACAGTACCCCTGATTAACCTGCAGTGCATGTTTTTTTCTGGAATGAGTCTCACCTGATAGAGTTGTTGAGGGACTCGATTTCCTGCTTCAAAATGGCCGCTTCGCGCTGCATCTGCGCCCTTTCCGTCTTCATCTTCCGACAATGTTCAGCAGCTGTTATAGACACAACAGCACAAACTTGTCAGCCAATAATAATTTATCAACTCAATCATTCCACTCTTTGAGTCTTTCTTTTTCTTCGTTCATGGGCTGAAACTCCCACGTTCACTCATGCTTTTGCACAAGTGTGTTTGTTTTTTAACGTGTATGCCATTCATTCAGGCAGCATACGCTAATTTCGGGGGAAGCATGCTGGGTATTTTCGTGTTTCTATAATCCACCGAACTCTAACATGGATTACAGGATCTTTTCCGATCACACCATGCTTGGTCTTGTGCTTGCATGTACACTAGCAGGTCTGCACAAGAGTTGACCTGGGAGATCGGAAAATCTCCACCCTTAACCCACCAGGCGGCCGCGGCTTTAACTCGCCCTTTTAATTAGGAGGCCGATGGCTTATCCACTAGGCCACTGCGCCTGTCATTCCACTCTTTCAAAACCAGCTCATCAAAACTAAGCCCTTTACATTATGAAGTAGTTCGTCTTTAACATTCCTCCACCCCACCCCCCCCCCCCCCCCCCCCCCCCCCCCCCCCCAGCTCATCAAAACATAGCCCTTCACATCATGAAGTTGTTCGTCCTCAACATTACTCAGCCAACGAGAAACAACTAGAAACCCTTTTCCTACACAAAAAAAGCTAAGAAGAAGCACTTTCCCTCCAAACAGTAGCAAATGAGAATCACATTCCCTCCATGAAAAACACTCCCACCAAAAAGCAGCAAAACAGAAACACTCTCAACAAAACATTCTCTCTCCACAAGGCAGCCAATGAGACTCCTTTCCTTTCCACACGATAAGCCAATGAAAACCTCTCTCTCTCTCTCTCTCTCTCTCTCTCTCTCTCTCCACAAAACAACCAAATAAAAACACCCTCAACAAAACAGCCAATGAAAACAACTCTCTCTCTCCACAAAACAGCCAAAGAGAAACACTAAACACAAACAGTCAAATAAACACACCCTCAACAACAACCACTCTCTCTTGCCACAAAACTGTCAAATAAAAACACCCTCAACAAAACAGCCCATAAAAACTACTCTCTCCTCAAAACAATGAAAGAACACCCTAAACAAAACAGCCAATGAAACCCACTCTCTCTCCACAAGGCAGCCAACGAGACTCTTCCTTCAACACAAAACAGCCAATGAAAACCACTCTCTCTCTTAACAAGGCAGCCAATGAGACTCCTTTTCTTTCAAAACAAAACAGCCAATGAAAACCACTCTCTTCTCCACAAGGCAGCCAATGAGACTCCTCTTTCTTTCCACAAAACAGCCAATGAAAACCACTCTCTCTCCACAAAGCAGCCAATCAGACTCCTTTTTTTCTCCACACAAAACAGCCAATGAAAACCGCTCTCTCTCCGCAAAGCAGCCAATGAGACTCCTTTTCTTTCAAAACAAAACAGCCAATGAAAACCACTCTCTTTCCACAAGGCAGCCAATGAGACTCCTCTTTCTTTCCACAAAACAGCCAATGAAAACCACTCTCTCTCCACAAAGCAGCCAATCAGACTCCTTTTTTTCTCCACACGAAACAGCCAATGAAAACCGCTCTCTCTCCGCAAAGCAGCCAATGAGACTCCTTTTCTTTCCACACAAAACAGCCAATGAAAACCACTCTCTCTCCACAAGGCAGCCAATGAGACTCCTCTTTCTTTCCACAAAACAGCCAATGAAAACCACTCTCTCTCCACAAAGCAGCCAATCAGACTCCTTTTTTTCTCCACACAAAACAGCCAATGAAAACCGCTCTCTCTCCGCAAAGCAGCCAATGAGACTCCTTTTCTTTCAAAACAAAACAGCCAATGAAAACCACTCTCTTTCCACAAGGCAGCCAATGAGACTCCTCTTTCTTTCCACAAAACAGCCAATGAAAACCACTCTCTCTCCACAAAGCAGCCAATCAGACTCCTTTTTTTCTCCACACGAAACAGCCAATGAAAACCGCTCTCTCTCCGCAAAGCAGCCAATCAGACTCCTTTTCTTTCCACACAAAACAGCCAATGAAAACCACTCTCTCTCCACAAGGCAGCCAATGAGACTCCTCTTTCTTTCCACAAAACAGCCAATGAAAACCACTCTCTCTCCACAAGGCAGCCAATGAGACTCCTCTTTCTTTCCACAAAACAGCCAATGAAAACCACTCTCTCTTCACAAGGCAGCCAATGGGACTCCTTTTCCTTCCACACAAAACAGCCAATAAAAACCACTCTCTCCCCACAAAGCAGCCAATGGGAGACTCACTTTTCTGCAGCATGGTGGCCTTGCTGACCTTGGGGTTCTGGGCGAGGGCCGGGACCAGGGTGTGAAGAAGGTCAAAGCCGCTCTGCTTGGACACAAAACAACACACACTTCACAGTGGTTACTTGAGAAAGGCACACATATTCAAAGTACACAAAACAACACACACTTCACAGTGGTTACTTGAGAAAGGCACACATATTCAAAGAAAACAAGACAAGTTGTGTGAAGCGATATAAAAACATTTACTCAATCGATAGGCATCAAGCTAAAAGATCAACTAAAAAAAACAGTCATCGGCAACACTACATTCAGATAGTCTCGGCTAACAATACCCCAATACCGAGACGGGTCACGTTCGTCTCCGCAAAGCATGCAAACATTATACTCAACCTATTTTCTTTAATTCTGAGCGCGTTTTTAGAGTAAACATATCTACATATTTTTTGATTCAGGAGAACATGAGGATTACAATGCAATTTTGTAATCTGTAAATGAAAATTTGCTTTTAATGACAAATTTAATTAGCAAACTAAGACTTGACTAATTGTGAAAATGTACAAACCAAGATCTTGCAAAACAAGTGCTTCAACGCACAAAAGATTAGAGCACAAAAAGGTCAGTTCCAAAAGCTGTATACAAAAAAGAACAAAATGTTCAAAGCGCTTTTTATTACAGATGTCTTCTTGTCCTTTCTAGCTTTCTGTTGTTCTGTTCAAATCTGACCGACTTGCGAGTGCGCGCAGGCACATTCACACATGCACGCACGCAAGCACACACACACACACACATGCACACACACACACATGCACACACACAAAGAGGTTTTGTAATACACTGTAAACAGAGGAGCTTGCTCACCTTGAGGTTACAGCGACGTTTCTGTTCGGCGGACAGGTGGGCCACCCTCCTCTGCTCCGTGTGCACCCCCAGCCTGAACCCCAGCTCTGCCGTCGCCTCTTTGTTGAATGACGGGGGTGAGGACTGAAACGACTGTAAATATGTACATATATATGTATCCTTTATGCTTTAATGCCCCACAAGAATAAGCTTGGCAAAAAAAAAAATTTGAAGAAAAAAAGAAGAAAAAAAGACTACATTTTTATGTTTTTTATGGTTTTCTCTTCTTCAAAACTTTATTGTCCCATCACTGGGAAATTCGGGTTGCTTTCTCCCAGTGGAAAGCTAGCAGCAACAGAGTTGCGCTACCCAGGTGTATTTGTGTTTATGTGTAGTCAGCCACCTACACTTATGGCAGAATGACCGAGGTCTTTTACGTGCCACAGTGGTGACACGGGGGTGGAACATGAATAACGTCTCCGAGTCTGCACATAAAGTTGACGGCCCGGCTTTGAACCTGCGACCCTAGGATCATAAGTCCAGAGCTCTACCAACTGAGCTACCGTTCACTGACTGTATCAGCAACACCAACCCAATATTCTGTTTTCTATCACAACCCCATTTGACCCCCATAACTCTTGAGAAAATCAGGTCTTAAAAGAGAGTGAGTTTCCAAATGGAGGTAAAGCTACGTAGCCTTTTGTTTTGTCAATAATCAACCATTCCAATAACCTACAGTTCTTGTTTTTAGATTGGTCATTTACACAACAGTCTCTGTTACCTTACATACATATGGATCATGAAGACAAGTGTAACCTACAGTGGAATCCACTCACTGTGAATAAACGCATGCGCAGTCACACTCTCACACACACACACCTCCCTCCCTCCCTCAGCAATAAGCTACTAAAGCAAACAAAATGAGCATGACCCAATACTCACCGACACAGAAAGAGACGAGGGACTAGGCACAGGTGAGAGGGACTCGGAGAAAGCTGCTGCCAGGGGAGAGGAGGGAGGGGGAGTGGCCGGTGGGATGGGACTGGGGGACATGGACATGGGCATGGGACTTCTGGGCTTGGGACTGCTCACAGACGTGGTCATCATCTCTGTCGCTGGAGACAAAAAAAGAAATTTTAAAAAAGGCCCTGTTCTGTGCACTCCAACAAGAGAATAATTTGTGTGTGCAAAGTAATGGTAAGCATGTCGCTAACTTAAGAATAATCCTTCTCCTTCTCTTCTGAAGTCCCAGAAAACAGATCTGTCCCCTTTCAATCCATTTCTTAGTATATGTCTCACCTAGCATTTTAATTCTGATTTTTACCACAAAATGTCTGTAAAATGCCAGATGTTTCCTGGAAAGCACCAGCAGACAGAAATCAAACAAGCTATACAATGCTGGCAGATCCTCAAACCGGAATTGCAAATATTGTGGGTGTGGGGTCTCAAAACTGCCTGAATGTGTTTTCAGTCACCAAACTATAAGTTCAGTTCTCTACCATAGTTCAAACCTTTTTCTCTTTGAGTAAACTGTCTGTATAAATGTTAGGGAAATAAGCGCTCAAAATGCACACGACATGTGTAATATTAATAGAGTAAGTGCCAGTTTTTCGGAACCATTCTCCTGGCACCTGAGGAAATAACAAGCATTGAAACGACAGGCGATTTTCATCCTCATTTTTGTTTTGTTTAACAATGAGTTATTCTTGCTCGGTATAAGCGACCACCTGCCTATAACTTTTGGTGGGTCCCTTTGGGTGGTTGTTTTAGTCAGGTTTGACTGTACAACGGCACATCTGAGCAACTGAATGATAGAAAATCTCACCAGAAGGGATGCAGGCGGTGGCGGTGTTGGAGGGATTGAGACGGAGAACGTCCTTGAGACTGGCAGAGGTCGTGCCAAGGGCGGAGCTAGCCGCTGCGATCAGCACACTGGTGGGAAAATCCACTCCCGCCACCTGCAATGAACAACCGCAATTCAGAGATGATTTTACTGAAAGAACTTTTTCACTTTTAAAGTAAATCATTTTCCTGGTGATTCCCTACAATTTTGTATCTGCATCATTCTGACTTAATAAAATGGATACAATTATACAGCTCCGTAAGAATACTCTCAACCTGAACATGCACACATCTGAACACGCACACACCTGGGCAGTGCGACTCTGTTGCTGCTAGCTTTCCACTGGGAGTGGGAGGAAGCGGGGATGTAGCTCAGTTGGTAGCGCGCTGGATTTGTATTCAGTTGGCCGCTGTCAGCGTGAGTTCGATCCCAGGTTCGGCGGAAATTTATTTCACAGAGTCAACTTTGTGTGCAGACTCTCTTCGGTGTCCGAACCTCCCCCCGTGTACACTACATTGGGTGTGCACGTTAAAGATCCCACGATTGACAAAAGGGTCTTTCCTGGCAAAATTGCTTAGGCACAGTTAATAATTGTCTACCTATACCCGTGTGACTTGGAATAATAGGCCGTGAAAGGTAAATATGCGCCGAAATGGCTGCAATCTACTGGCCGTATAAAATTTCATCTCACACGGCATCACTGCAGAGCGCCTAGAACTGTACCCACGGAATATGCGCGATATAAGACTCATTGATTGATTGATTGATTGAATTTCCCAGCTATGGGACAATAAAGTGATGAATGTGAAAATGAAACTGAAAGAAACTTCCTTGAACGCTGACAATTCCAACCTCTCACCAAAGTCATACACATACATAGTGAAATAAAGTAGTTCTTTACACACACACCAGGCACAATCCATTCAAGGAAGAATGAGTTTCAGGGAAATAAATACTACCCCCAGAAGCTGAGGCATTTTGGCCTTGTAAATATGAATGTAACCCCCCATCTGGTGAAAGATCATTGTGCATGCTAAGAAAAACACTATTTTTTTCCCTCTCACCTGGGTTAAACTATCATTTTTGGCGTGTAGTTGGGGTTTTTTTGCTTTCGCGAAAATCCGCAAAATCCAGGAGATTTGGATTGCCTGACACACGCACACACACACACTTCAACCCAAGCTACCTTGGTGAACTCCACGGTGAAATCGGAGGGCAGCTTAGCGACGCCAGGAGACACAGCAGTGACGGTGACAGACGGGCTGATGGGGGAGGGGGAGGAAGAGAGGGCGGGGGCCAGTCGCTGAGGATTGGAGGCAGGCACGGCGGGTAGGATAGGAGTGAAGAGCTGCGGACTTGAAATTGGTTTGGTCGTATTTTTGGCAATGGAGACCACGGGGACTGGGGTAGGCTCTTCCTTGATGTTGATGCCTGCCCGGTGGTAAGTGCCTAAAACAATACAAAACAATATGATACGATACGATACGATACGATAGGATACAATACAATAGTGAATACAAAACAATACAATACACTAATAAAACACAACAGCAACCAGTTTAGGCAAGTTTCATCAAATGTTCGTCACCCTGGCGTTGACTTCATCAGGATGGTAAGGATAAGTTAAACTTTACAATACAATGTATAATACAATACAATACTATTACCCATTAATTCAACTTCTTGCATTTAATTTCTTGCAAACAAACTTTCTCACTCTCAGGGATGACCAAATCGTCTGCCTCATTGTCAGGGGCGAGTAAAAAATCCGCCGGGCTAGTAGAAACTGTCTGGCAGCTCGCCAGGCTGGCCAGTGAACATTCTGGTCCAATGCATCACTTCTGGTTGTAATATCAAGTTTCAAAGCCATATAAACACTGCAGATGCAGCAACTATGGAAAATATCAGGCCAGCAAAATGTTTTGAAGTTACTCGCCCGGTTGGTGAGTTAAAATTTTGAGATTTGGCCATCCCTGCATTCTGCAGAAATTCTTCTCATTCCTTTAGTTTCCTCACCTTCCCTAAGGAGTTGTGCGAGGTAGGTGCTCTGCATGGAGGGGGTGGGGGTGGAGACAGCAGCAGTGGTGCGAGGAGGGGAGGGGGCGGGGGCAATGGGACGAGGCTTTCGTTGTGCCGCCGCGGGCTTTCCCTGCAAAATAGGACAAACTGTAAAATGAACAGGTGAACTGAGCACGCATGGACATAGTCACAAAATGCTACTTTACCACATTAGCACATGTACACAAAGACCTAAACCATATTGCAAACTGCAGGATAAGTACCTGAAGTTGGTGCCCAAAAGCGCGCACACACACACACACACACACACACATTATCTTATAAACACGCACACACTACTATTGCAACACTTAGTACTTGCTCCTCTCTAAATCAATCAATGACGCTTATATCGCGCATATTCCGTGGGTACAGTTCTAGGCGCTCTGCAGTGATGCCGTGTGAGATGAAATTTTATACGGCCAGTAGATTGCAGCCATTTCGGCGCATATTTACCTTTCACGGCCTATTATTCCAAGTCACACGGGTATAGGTAGACAATTATTAACTGTGCCTAAGCAATTTTGCCAGGAAAGACCCTTTTGTCAATCGTGGGATCTTTAACGTGCACACCCAATGTAGTGTACACGGGGGGAGGGTTCGGACACCGAAGAGAGTCTGCACACAAAGTTGACTCTGAAATAAATTTCCGCCGAACCTGGGATCGAACTCACGCTGACAGCGACCAACTGAATACAAATCCAGCGCGCTACCAACTGAGCTATATCCCCGCCCCTACAGCTTAATAAAACTAGTCCAACCTGCCCCTGCCACGACCGCTCAATGACAACCACTTGCTCACAAGGATCATCCTACAGAATCTCTAAAGTTTTTGGCTATATAATTCACCTTTCCATAGCAACCACTTGTCTAACATGACTACTTTTGGTCAGTCCCGTGGGCGGTCATTATAGGCAGGTTCGACTGTAATTGTAAACACAATTCTCTAAAAAGTTTTTGGCTATATAATTCACCTTTCCGTAGCAACCACTTGTCTAACATGACTACTTTTGGTCAGTCCCTTGGGTTGTCATTATAGGCAGGTTCAACTGTATACACAATTTGAAGACCTTCATGCCTGATGAAGCATTAATGGAATATAAGGCACACACAAAAAAATAGGTCTGTTTACGGTAACATAGGCCCAAAAAATAGGGTCGGTAGGTCGGGATTTTTTTTTTTTCCCCCCTAAAAAACCCCATATTTTTAAGTTATTTTGCAAAAAAAAACAAAGAATTATTTTTTTTATTTTTCCAAATGCCAAAAAAAAGTCTAGGGTCGCGCGAAAAAAATAGGGTCGGTCGGGTTACCGTAAACAGACTATTTTTTTTTTTGGCCTAAGGAAACAATGAATCAAGAAACTAAACCTCAGGTGCACATATGTGGCTCCTTGGTAGTGTGCATGCACAATATCTTGATCTTGTTTCTTTCCATCTCTGAGGTATGGCAACCACAGACAGACAGACACACACACACACTTACATCCATTCATATAAGATAAGAAAACTTTCCAATTCCATGAATATCACACACCATGCCCAGAAGTATGCCACTGTGTGAACAAGCACCCACCTGCGGCACAACAAATCCGTCCCTTTTGCCCGATGACCCTGTCTGACCCGAACCTCCCCTACTGGACAACGGAGAGTTGGACGGAGACGCCGTCCTCGAGTTGACCTTGGCACTAATCTGTCCTTTCACAGTCTTTGCTTGCTGCTGCGAGTTGCGAGCGCTCCCTGTCTGCCCTGGGGAAGTTTTGGAGGTGGAGGCGGCTTGAGAAGGTGCGGGGGAACGGTTTTGGGAGACAGGGAGGGGGGAGAGAGACAGGCCAGGGATGTGGGTGAGATTTAACCCGTCTGTGTTGACAGTCTGTTGCTGGTTCAGCCCGCCTCGCAGGAAAGCCGGGGCCGACTGCGTGACGCTCTTTAGGGGAGGGCTTGCACTACTGAAAGGCGTTCCCCCAAACCCGACTTGCTGACGTGTGGCAGAGAACGTCTGTTTGCTTGCCGATGACGATGAATCGTCCACGATCATCTGCGCGTCCGGCAAGAAAAAGGTGCTGGCTGCCGGGGTGGTGGCGGCAGGAATGCCAAGGCCGCTGTTGGTGTTGTTGTTGTTGGTGTTGTTGCTGGAGGTGAGAGCAGCAAGAGCAGTCAGCATGCTGATGCCAGCTGTGTTGCTGCCGCTGTTGAAGATGGACGGGTCCAGGAGTCCCAGCACGGACTGGGCCATGGTGCTCTGCACGCAAATGCAACAACAACTTTCATTTCCTCTTCTGAGTGTCAGAAATACAAATTATCACTGACCTCAGTCTGTAGACACGGGAACTGGGATATTTTCGATCATGGGCTTAAACTCCCACGTTCACTCATGTTTTTGCAAGAGTGGGGTTTTACAGGTATGACCGATTTTACCCCGCCATTCAGGCAGCCATATGCCCCTTTCAGAGGAGAGCCTAATTGTAAAGTACGACTCTAGTCTAAAAAAAACTGTTCTGAAAATGTGCCCTCAGAGCTCAAACAGGCCAAAGAAAAAGTCAATCATATTTCTGAAGTTTAAATACAGGTTGACCCCAAAAAATGGCCACCCACAAAAATGCTGACATCTACTTCATATGTTGACCGAATAATTTCATAGTTGGTGTACATAAACTCCAGCTTTTTCATGACCTGTCAACAAATTGGCAAGTTTCTTTCCCCGAATTCAGAACATTTTGTCGAAAGTGCACAAAAGTCAGACGAATTGACCTATATAAGCTTGCCACTTTGTGGACTGGTCATGCATAAGTTGAAGTTAATGTACACACAATATACAGTAATTCAGTCAACAGATGTAGAAGAAATTAGCATTTTTGTGGGTGGCATTTTTTTGGGGGGTCACCCTGTATAAGACTTTGAGAGTCCTCTCTCTTCTTCTTCTCTTCTCCCCTCTTGTCAACCAACATTTTCTGCTTCCAAACGACCAGTGAATGTAGCTTTATCTACCTTGTCTAGCAGCATCCATAGCAGTATTTGTGACAATGCATTATACGTATAGTGCAATGCGTTATTCATTGATATGTGCGTGATTGCACTGTAGATAATGTTATGTTCTGGAGTTTTTTCCCCTCATAATTGTACAACGCTTTGAGCAGGGTTTAAACCCTGGATACACACGTTTTATAAATATTATGCATCGTTATTATTATTATTATTATTATTATTATAATGATCTAGCCAATGAGCCCTACCTGTACCTGTGGCAGAGCCATGTCCACTGTAAATAATGTTATGTTTTGGGTTTTTTTCCCCAATGATTGTACAGCGCTTTGAGCAGGGTTTGAACACACGCTTTATAAATACCATGCATTGTTATTATCATTATTATTATAACTATTACATGTATTATTATTACAGTATTATGATCTAGCCAATGAACCCTACCTGTACCTGTGGCTGAGCCATGTCCATGGCGGTGTGGAGGTCCGACAGACCAGAGGACGACTCAGACGACGGTGTGAAGGACGGTGTGAAGGACGGTGCGAAGGACGAAGTAAAGGCCGAAGAAAAAGACGAGCTGTACTGTCGGGACATCCCCAGCATGTCTGTCAAAGCAACACAGCACACAGCAAATAATAATAATAAATAACTTTTCTGTAGCGCGAGTCCCATCAATTGGCTCCAGGCGCTATATTAATTCATTCTAAAATAAACTAGCACAAATTAAACGAGCATACAAAGCATACATATAACTGAGATAAATTCAACAAGAACCAAAGCACTAAGCTAACTGGGTGTAAATTGTTACAGAGATCTGTTCTTAGTGCTTACTTCAACTTTTCTTTCATGGAAAAAAAATTGGTCTCAGGCTTCACCTGTTTACCACCAAAACTTAACAGGAGTAATGGTCAAGTCAAAAAATAATAATCTGATGACCAAAATAGTAACCCAGTGCTTACGAACGGCAACATAAGCAACACAAATCTAATTTAAAGCACATTTGAAAGTCGGTGTAGACTCAAATGGAGTATTTTTCCCCAAAAAATCAAAAAAAATAGTTATAAATTACTCCAAAGTAGTAAGGGTAAACCGATCTGCTTCACACCAGCTATGCCACCGAATCTCAACTGTTCTACCAATTTCAAGAGTCTGTCTGCTAGCTGGGTAACTCCTAACCAACCCCAAAATCATCAACCAACACCTACATCATACCTACAGAACGGAGACAGCCTCAACCAACTCTTTGTGAAATGACAAGCAACAATTATGTAGAAGTGCAATGCCCTTGGCACAGTAGACAACCACTGAAGGCACTGCATACCCCCAGCGAAGGACAAATTGGCCATCCCTCCCTCACACACACACACACAATTCAGAGAGGCAAGAGAGAGAGACTCAGAGAGAGAGAGAGAGAGAGAGACTCAGAGAGAGAGAGACTCAGAGAGAGAGAGAGAGACTCAGAGAGACTCAGAGAGACTCAGAGAGAGAGAGAGAGAGAGAGAGAGAGAGAGAGAGAGAGAGAGAGAGAGAGAGAGAGAGAGAGAGAGAGAGAGAGAGAGAGAGAGAGAGAGAGAGAGAGAGAGAGAGAGAGAGAGAGAGAGAGAGAGAGAGAGAGAGAGAGAGATCAAATCAAATCTTATACTGTTCAAAAAAAGAAACGCATAGCTTGTAATATTTGGTTAATTTAGTTATATGGCTACAAGGATATCCACCAAACTGCAGAAAATGTTTATCTGGTCGTCGACCTTTCGTCCATTGCCACAAGTGAGCTCTGCACGTGACGCATGCGTTATCAGTGGCTACAATGTCAAAATTGCTCATTTGGCATGACCACTCGTCATGCTTCAGTGTAATCTCGTGAAACTCGGGGAATATTGAGCTCTCACCATGTCTTCCAAAACCCATAAAAGCGGATTGTTCGCCACAAAAAAATCAGACGACAATTCAGCGACGAAAGATGGCCCGATTGAGCAGAGAAGACCGCCAAATTGCATTGGGTCGTTTACAAGCAGGCCAAAGTCAAAGTGCAATCGCTAGGCACATCCACGTGTCCCAGAGCACCATCAGTAGACTGTGGGTCAGGTTTCAAGCCACTGGCTCCGTTGCTGACTTGCCACGAGCGGGAAGACCAAGGGCGACAACTGCTGCTCACGACCGCTTCATACGGCTCCGCCACCTCCGGAATTGTTTCCTGTCGGCCTCATCTTCTGTCCAGGCTCTCCCCGGGCCACACCGATTATCGGACCAGACCGTGCGGAACCGCCTGCATGAAGCTGGTTTGAGAGCTCGCAGACCTCACAGAGGAGCTGTCCTCACCCGCCGCCATCGCCAGAACCGAGTGCAGTGGGGCAACCAGCACCTTCGCTGGACCGTCCGGAATCACTGGAGACACGTGTGGTTCAGCGACGAGTCCTACTTCCTGCTCCAGCGACATGATGGTCGGAGGAGGGTCTACCGGAGAGTAAACGAACGTTACGCGCCCAACTGTGTGGATGAGGCACCCGTTCATGGTGGTGGAGGCGTCATGGTGTGGGGGGCGATCAATACCGCTGGAAGGAGCACCCTGGTGCACGTCCAAGGGCGCATAACTGCCCAGCGATACGTGGAGGAAATTCTGCGCCCACACGCCCTTCCTCTTCTGGCTGACCAGGATGCCATATTCCAGCAGGACAACGCTCGCCCGCACACAGCACGACTCACCACCCAGTTCCTCACCGACCACCATGTCCAGGTGCTTCCCTGGCCAACCATGTCGCCAGACATGAACCCGATAGAACACCTCTGGGATGAATTGGACAGACGTGTGCGCAGGCGAGAAGAAGCGCCGGCAAATCACCGCGATCTATTGCAGGCACTTCAGGAGGAGTGGGACATCATCCCACAGCAAGATATCCGGCATCTGATCCAGTCCATGCCCAGAAGGTGCCGGGCAGTTGTTGCTGCTCAAGGCAGTCACACCCCCTACTGACTTGACAGCCTCGGCACCCAATCGTATTGATTGACTGATTGATTTGAAGATGCAAATGAACTGTGTGTGCATTCAACTGTGTCCATACCAAATTTCAAACAAATAATCTAAATATTGGATTTTCTGTTAATTTTTTCGAAAAATAAAACAAATTTGGCAAGTAGCAACTATGCGTTTCTTTTTTTGAACAGTATATTTTACGAGGGTTATGATCAAAATTGGAGAGAGAGAGAGAGAGAGAGAGAGAGAGAGAGAGAGAGAGAGAGAGAGAGAGAGAGAGAGAGAGAGAGAGAGAGAGAGAGAGAGAGAGAGGGAGAGGGAGAGGGAGAGGAAGAGAGAGGGAGAGGAAGAGAGAGGGAGAGGAAGAGAGAGAGAGGAAGAGAGAGAGGGAGAGGAAGAGAGAGAGGGAGAGAGAGGAAGAGAGAGAAAGAGAAAGAGAGACAGAGAGAAAGAAAGAGAAAAAGAAAGAGAAAGAGAGAAAGAGAGAGAGAGAGGGAGAGAGAGAGAGAGAGAGAGAGAGAGAGAGAGAGAGAGAAAGAGAGAGAGAGAGAGAGAGAGTGAAAGAGAGAGAGAGAAAGAGAGAGAGAGAGAGAGCGAGTCAGCGAGAGAGAAACGACCGTGCAATGCCAGTTTTAACAAACATTTACACCACACAACCAACAAGCAGGTCTCCAAACCTATCCACCCAAAATCCAGCCAAGGTGATGAAGCAGAGGTTGAAGAGGCTTACCTTGCATGGTGTCGATGTCCATGAAGTCCTCAAGGTTGGGTTGCAGCTGGACCAGGCCAGGCTGAATCAGGTCCGCGCACGTCAACTGACCTGCAACACACATCATACCGTTCACTTACTGGTCTGTATCGCTCACTTATTGGTCTGTATCGCTCACTTACTGGTCTGTTTCGCTCACTTACTGGTCTGTTTCGCTCATTTACTGGTCTGTATCGCTCACTTACTGGTTTGTATCGCTCACTTACTAGTCTCTATTGGAAAAAAAATGTAATTGAATTTATTTATTTAATTCAAATAATTAGGTTTGACTGTAGTAGTAATTCACCACATGAGTAAATAACAATGGGAACATTAGAGAAGCAGGCCATAAGTGCAGATGGCTGAGACCACCTTAACACGCATACCCTTGTGTATCTCGTGAAAAGCCGTGAGGGCGTTAAACTCAAATCATATAACCCATATCTTGTCCTTAAGAGGCGAAATATTTAGCCTGTAGGACACAAAGCATTCTCTCTTTCCTTAAGCAGAGCAGGGTTCGTACAGATTTTGTTTCTTAGACTTGAAGTTGACCCCTCCAAATCCAAGCGCTTTCAAGGATTTCAAGCACCTGTACGAACCCGGCAGAAGGTCCCGAAAGACGGTACCGATATCCCAGGGGTGGGGGAAGGGGGAGGGAAAATAGGGCTAGATGAGGGTGGAGAACACTAGAGAAACAGAGGGTCTAAAAGACGTACCGATATCCCTGGAGTTAGGGAAGGGGAAGGGGTGGCTGAGAACACTAGAGAAACAGAGGGTCTAAAAGACGTACCGATATCCCTGGAGTTAGGGAAGGGGAAGGGGTGGCTGAGAACACTAGAGAAACAGAGGGTCTAAAAGACGTACCGATATCCCTGGAGTTAGGGAAGGGGAAGGGGTGGCTGAGAACACTAGAGAAACAGAGGGTCTAAAAGACGTACCGATATCCCTGGGGTTAGGGAAGGGGAAGGGGTGGCTGAGAACACTAGAGAAACAGAGGGTCTAAAAGACGTACCGATATCCCTGGGGTTAGGGAAGGCGAAGGGCTGGCTGAGGCTAGAGAAGAGGTTGTCGCTGAAGTCCATGTCCATGAGGTCAGCGTTGAGGAGGGTGAGGTCAGTGGAGGACTGCAGCACGTTGCGCGGCATCACACTCACGTCCTTCACACGCTCCAACAGCTCCACCTCCGACAGGTGCTGCTGAAACAGGCACACATCACAGTCTATCAAGGTAGCCATTGAAACACTCACACACAGTCTTTCAAGGTAGCCATTGAAACACGCACACATCACAGTCTATCAAGGTAACCATCACACATCACAGTCTATCAAGGTAGCCATTGAAACACACACATCACAGTCTATCAAGGTAGCCATTGAAACACACACACAGCACAGTCTATCAAGGTAGCCATTGAAACACACACACATCACAGTCTTTCAAGGTAGCCATTGAAACTACACACATCACAGTCTATCAAGGTAGCCATTGAAACACACACACATCACAGTCTTTCAAGGTAGCCATTGAAACTACACACATCACAGTCTATCAAGGTAGCCATTGAAACACGCACACATCCCAGTGTATCATGGTAGCCATTGAAACACGCACACATCACAGTCTATCAAGGTAGCCATTGAAACACACACACATCACAGTCTATCAAGGTAGCCATTGAAACACACACACATCACAGTCTATCAAGGTAGCCATTGAAACACGCACACATCCCAGTGTATCATGGTAGCCATTGAAACACACACACATCACAGTCTATCAAGGTAGCCATTGAAACACACACACATCACAGTCTATCAAGGTAGCCATTGAAACACACACATATATATCACAGTCTATCAAGGTAGCCATTGAAACACACACACATCACAGTCTATCAAGGTAGCCATTGAAACACACACACATCACAGTCTATCAAGGTAGCCATTGAAACACGCACACATCACAGTCTATCAAGGTAGCCATTGAAACACTCACACACAGTCTTTCAAGGTAGCCATTGAAACATGCACACATCACAGTCTATCAAGGTAACCATCACACATCACAGTCTATCAAGGTAGCCATTGAAACACACACATCACAGTCTATCAAGGTAGCCATTGAAACACACACACAGCACAGTCTATCAAGGTAACCATCACACATCACAGTCTATCAAGGTAACCATCACACATCACAGTCTTTCAAGGTAGCCATTGAAACATGCACACATCACAGTCTATCAAGGTAACCATCACACATCACAGTCTATCAAGGTAACCATCACACATCAGTCTATCAAGGTAACCATCACACATCACAGTCTATCAAGGTAGCCATTGAAACACACACATCACAGTCTATCAAGGTAGCCATTGAAACACACACACAGCACAGTCTATCAAGGAAGGGTGACTGCTGGCTCATTTGGACATTACATTTCCTCGACGTGTCTGTTATCATTTGCTAACAGTCAGAATATTGGTTATCATTTGCTAACAGCCAGCATATTAGAAATAACTAATAATATACAAAGTCATCAAACATACCTCCCTGGAGTAAGGAAAGAGAGAAGGGGTTTCTGGCATAGTCTGCAGGATTCTGTCCCTGTAGTATCGGCGCCATTTCTTGTACTCTTTGGTGACTGTGTCCAGGCGTCTCTTCCAGTACTTCCCCTCCAACACCACTGCCTGAAACGTGCGTCACAAATTACTCTCAAAATATTGCTAAAGGTCTCTCAAAATCTCCATTTCTCTCTCTCACTCACTTTCCCTCAAACACCACTGCCTGAAACGTGCGTCACAAATTACTCTCAAAATATTGCTAAAGGTCTCTCAAAATCTCCATTTCTCTCTCTCACTCACTTTCCCTCAAACACCACTACCTGAAACGTGCGTCACAAATTACTAATTAGTCTCAAAATATCGCTAAATATCTCTAAAAGACTCCATTACCAAACAGGCCCACGTAAGCAGTGTAACTGTAAATTATTAAAAGGTGTGTCAGCATGTCACTTCTGGGCTCAGTATACTTTTTTTTTTTAATCATTTTCATTTTCATGACTTTCTTGTCCAATCACTGGGAAATTCGGGTCGCTTCCTCCCAGTGGAAAGCTGGCAGCAACAGAGTCGCGCTACCCAGGTGTCTGCGTGTGTAGGTTTGTTTGTTTGCTTAACGCCCAGCCGACCACGAAGGGCCATATCAGGGCGGTGCTGCTTTGACATATAACGTGCGCCACACACAAGACAGAAGTCGCAGCATAGGCTTCATGTCTCACCCAGTCACATTATTCTGACACCGGACCAACCAGTCCTAGCACTAACCTCATAATGCCAGACGTCAGGCGTAGCAGCCACTAGATTGCCAATTTTTAAGTCTTAGGTATGACCCAGCCAGGGTTCGAACCCACGACCTCCCGATCACGGGGCGGACGCCTTACCACTAGGCCAACCGTGCCGGTTGCGTGTGTAGGTGTATTCAGCCACCTGCACTTATGGCAGCATGACCGAAGTCTTCTATGTGCCACAGTGGTGACAAATGGATACCGACTCTGAGTCTGCACATAAAGTTGACCCGTGTCCGCCCCGACCCGGATTCGAACCTGCGACCAAATCACAAGTCCAGTGCTCTACTAACTGAGCTACCCGGGGCTCCAGGACTTGTGTTCTTGAAATCCAGTAAACAGATTTTTTTTAAAAGAAGAAAATAGTTCATAGCTTTACATAAATATTCACGTGAACATATTACAAAATATCATAGTGACATCAGTTAGACACAAAAAAAACCAAAAAAATGGTTTAGGGTAACCCGACCGACCCTATTTTTTCCAGCTGACCCTAACACTTTTTTTTTCATTTCTCAAACAAAACAAAAAAAAACTTTTGGCACATTTTGCGAACCATATCAAGACTAAGGGAAGTAACCTAAATTTTTAAAAAAATACAAAATACAAAATAAAATAAAAAAAGCCAACCTACCGCCCCTATCGTTTTTGGTCACATTACCCTACATCAACATATATTTTTGTTTGGCCTAAACAACCATTCTTTGTGTGTGGGCCTAAAAAAATTTTTAAATAAATTTAAATTGTTGTGTGTATTTCTGGAATACGGTTCACTGCTACGTAAAAATAAAAAAAATAAGCAGGTAATAAAATTGCAAGCACTGAAGCAGCCATACCTCTGGTTTGGTATGGATGTAGTCTGACAGTGGTGTGGCAAACTGGCAAACCACCGACCTCTGCATAAAGATATCTGGAGAGGAACAAATTCATCTTGGACTGATGATAAAAGTAAGCAGCCTGGCACCTGGCAACGCAGCATGAGCATGGCTGAATCTTTGGTTTATTGCTCTAAAGCAGAGCACCATTCGCATGTTGCCAACATTTTAGGTGGTGAATGAGTGTGGGGGTGTGGAAGGAGAGAGAGAGAGAGAGGGGGGGGGGGGGGGGGTAACGGGAGCGAAAGTTTACTTATAATAAGTGTAGGAACTCAAAACTCAAACCCACAGGAATGTGTATGCATCTGCCAAGATCAGTCTGATAAAGTTGAAAGGTTTACAGAATGCATATAACTTTATAAGCATGCTTGCATACATGATAAAAACATCTCCAGAAAGAGAGAGAGGTCAGCGAGAGCGAGACACTCTGAGAGAGAGAGAGAGAGAGAGAGAGAGAGAGAGAGAGAGAGAGAGAGAGAGAGAGAGAGAGAGAGCGAGAGTGAGAGAGACAGACAGACATACACTGGAAGAGAGACAGATAGTGTGCGTGTGGTTGTTCAGAGAGTGAGAAGTAAGAACAAAACAGTGAGAGAAAAAACCCACAGGGACCAAATAGGTAAGAGCAAAGACTAAGACAAGTGCAAAAGTGTTACTCAACCGTTAACAAATTCTTGTCATCTATTTTTAGAAAGACTTACACTGCATGTGCCACTCGCGCCAGATGATGTTGTTTAATCGCACTTTGTCCTTGACCGTCAGGTGCATTCCACGGAAAGGTTTCCATTTTGGCGATGTTATCTTGCCACTGAAATGGAATGACGCACAGACGTTTCAAACAACAGACAGGGGCCAGAAAAAGAACATCTCACTCCGTGCACACAGTACGTCACACCCGCATTACCCCTATGATTCTTCCGTTCCATCCTTGCCTTAGATCCACAAGAACCCTGCAAATACCGACCCCCCCCCCCCTACCCCCCCTTATTCCCTGAACCCCTCTTATTCTTCTCTTCCATCCTTGCCTTAGATTCACAAGAACCCTGCAAATATACCCCCCCTCCCCCCCTCTCCCTTCTTCTGATTCCCTGAACTCCTCACTGGGAGACCTTTTCAACAAGGTTCCAACCTATGCAGCCTCCCAGGGTTGTGCAGGTGATGTGTGTGTCTATCAACATTCAATGTGAGGCAACTGCCAGCTGTTCTCTGCAGGAGAGGGGTGTTGCCTTTCACACAGGTGGGAAAAGCAAAAAGGTGGTTTACTGAACTCTGGCTTACCCAGGAACAGAACTCACACACAGCAGTCATTTTTACCAAAGTGTACATGTACGCATGATTTGAGAGACTTAACTGTTCTGTAGGCAAACTTCAGTACATTGCTCACATAGTAAACTTTGTCTTACCTAGGAACAGAACGCAAACCAGTAATTTTTACAAAAGTGTACATGTAGGCATATGAATTGCGAGCCTTAACTGTTCTGCATGCAAACCTCAGTACATTGCTCATATACTACTCAGCCTAATGGTAAGCAAGCAAGCAACACAAACTGCCTAACCAATCACCCATCTTTTAATAAAAGAGTGTATGTGACCAACCCGCCCCGAGTGCAAACTGCCAAAAAACCACTATCCTCACATTTAACAGCATTGCAATTAAAAAACATGCTTGCGCTTTATCTCTCTCTCTCTCTCACACACACACATAATATATGTGTAAGAAAAACACAAAATCTCATCAGACATATATGTAAGAAAAATACAAAAGCTCATGGGACCATTACTACAATTTATTACTTGCATATCAGATTCAGGGTTAACCGACAAACTTTAAGCACTAATTGCTACGTAAACAGGTGCTTCTGAAAGAAGACGCAGTTTGGATTCTATCCAAACAACAAGCTAAAAACAGCTCTGCAGGTAAGTTCTGTTAACACTGTAACTTAAGTGTAAGCAGCCCCCTCCATTTTCTTTCAATCTTTTTCTTCTCATTTCTCTTCAACCAACACACCTACACCAGAAAGCAACACAGGGCAGAAATTAATATGTAAAGCGCATTGAGCATATATATGATTATGCGCTATATCAAATGTCCATTATTATTATTATTATTAAAATAGCAATGGAATGCCACCCACTGCTACATGGCGCACAAGTAGCTCAGAAAGAAATTTCAGCACTCTAAAGGGCTTTGATAAAAAGGTGACCCGATTATGAAAATGAGGGCAGAAGCTGGGACTACCGTCCTGACCCAGATCTTTCTGCACTGGGGCACTAGTGCAGTCTTTTTCTCATGCCTCAGTCTTCTTAAGTTCTTACATTTTATAATCTAAATGATTTGACTTGGTGTGGCTGCATACATGTACATCCAATGTTTTGACATACATGTAGTGTAGGACTCGGATTAGTCATCTGACTTAACAATTTTATCATAGCCAGGACATTTGAACTGATACAGGTCCAACTGAACCAGTTTAGTCCTCAGTCTGGGAACAACACTGCTGGTGTTGTAATGTAAGGTATTCTGGAACCCCCCTGTAAGACCTCCACAAATCTGAGAAAATCAGGTCTTAAAAATGAGGGAGTCTTAAAATGGAGGGAGTCTTAAAATGGAGGGAGTCTTAAAAATGAGGGAGTCTTAAAATGGAGGGAGTCTTAAAATGGAGGGAGTCTTAAAAATGAGGGAGTCTTAAAATGGAGGGAGTCTTAAAATGGAGGGAGTCTTAAAAATGAGGGAGTCTTAAAATGGAGGGAGTCTTAAAATGGAGGGAGTCTTAAACAGGAGGGAGTCTTAAACAGAAGGGAGTCTTAAAATGGAGGGAGTCTTAAACAGGAGGGAATCTTAAAATGGAGGGAGTCTTAAAATGGAGGGAGTCTTAAAATGGAGGGAGTCTTAAAAATGAGGGAGTCTTAAAATGGAGGGAGTCTTAAAATGGAGGGAGTCTTAAAATGGAGGGAGTCTTAAACAGGAGGGAGTCTTAAAATGGAGGGAGTCTTAACATGGAGGGAGTCTTAAAATGGAGGGAGTCTTAAACAGGAGGGAGTCTTAAAAATGAGGGGGTCTTAAAATGGAGGGAGTCTTAAACAGGAGGGAGTCTTAAACAGAAGGGAGTCTTAAAATGGAGGGAGTCTTAAACAGGAGGGAGTCTTAAAATGGAGGGAGTCTTAAACAGGAGGGAATCTTATAAAGGAGGGAGTCTTAAAAAGGAGGGAGTCTTAAGATGGGGGTACATTTACAGAGGTTATGAACAGTAAGTCTTAAAATGGAGGAAGTCTTAAATTGCGGGGTCTTAAAAGCTAGGTTCCACTGTACTAATTCTTCCCTTTCTGCTTAGAACTCCTTCAGCCAGTGATCTTAATGTGTTCAAAGAGTGTGGTTCTTTTTATCATGTGAATTAAAAAGATCTACCATAGGACAGGATTTGACAGTTCTAAGCAAAATCTTAAGGATGGGCAGGTAACTCACCGGTGGATTGTGGAACTCTGTTTGTGATGGGGTCTGGTGGTTTCCGATTGTCTGTATGTTCATGGAAACCTTCGGGTTTGCATAACAGTTTTTATAGGGCTAAGAAATTAGCCCTAACATTTTCAATCCTGTTTGATTCGTAGTGTTACGGCACTCGGTTACACTATCGACATTTGTAAAGCTGAAAAACATTCCCGAGAAGAATTTCAAGTTGTCATTGTGTGCTGTTGTCGATTGAAACATCGTGTGGTACAGATGGGTAAACCAGAACCATGCGTCTTTGTTATTGCCAATATGCTTTTGGATATTGGCAAAAATGGCCGACTTCCGTAGCATTATGCTTTGATGATCGAAAGAGACCATCCAATCACGGCCCCCGAATTCCCCCACGTGTCCATCTGGCATCAGAATAGCTATATATATACTACAGTAAAACCTGCGAGCAAAGGACGCTCTTGGGGAGCCTTGACACTGTCCTTTGTAACAAGGTGTCCTTTCTTATGAATATGAATGCGCCAACATTTTTTTGGACAAAAAAAAACCAAGTCACTGATTCTTTTTTGCCACAGTGATTATTAAAACTCAAAGTTTTGAAGCCCTCAAGTTTTTTTGTGTTTTGTTTTTTTGTTCAAAGAGAGAGAGAGAGACAGAGACAGAGACAGAGACAGAGAGGTGCAATCGGTTTCTTATCTGAAGCAATGGGCCATTCATGATTCACTGGAAGATTCTTTGATCGAGCTGTTGAAAACCACTCGCAGAGTTCTTCGTTCAACTCATCATAGGTTGTTTTTCTTCTCTTAACACATTTTGCTGTCGATCTGGCACCGGAGTCCCACTGACTGAGAATTTGTGTTCGATCAGCTTTTATGTTGGAAATTTGAGTTTTTCCGCAAATCAGCAACTTTTCGAACGGTCTATATGACATCGACTCTCTCTTCTAAAGTCAAAATGTTTCGTTTTGGCATGATGAGACGAAGACGAAGGATGAGGATGCATCACACTCACAGTACAGAAAGTAGAAACCCGAAATGTTTGTGAGTTCACGGCATCGACCAATGAGCGTGCACCATACAAAAATCAACTTCGCTGTCATTGGCTTACAAAATAAGCTTCTCGCGCGTTCACATCGCCAGCGAGATTGTATTTGCAGAACCAAGATGGTGGACCAGCGTCTGCTAAAAGCTGTCTGCTTCAAGGGTTTGTCCATTGTTGACAAGTAACGAACCCAATCGGGACCAGAAAAGGGTGTCCGCGTCCGCGCCTTTGAGGTGTTCGCTCTTTCAAGGTGTTCTTGAGAGTAAAATACATCCGACCTCACTTGAATTGTCCGTTATGCAAAGGTGTCCGCCGAAATAAGGGTCCGCTAGATGCAGGTTTTACTGTATTGTACTTTTAAGACCTGAAAGTATTCTCATGCATTTGATCTTGTTCTCCATAAATTTACCTTAAAAGATAACATCCTCACCCATTTTCTATCATTATGTATACATGTGCATGTAATGTATACAATCATGACTACTAAGTACTAGCTTGGGCAGAGTTAGTATTTATCATTTTCTGTTTACACTGATAGTGATAAGAAGAAACACTGCAGTGGCCCCGTTTTCTTGTAACTTTTGTTTTAGTGTTATGTAGTACTGTTACTTATCCGTTATCGGTTGTAAAGACGTGAGGGCAATCTCCGCTGCATAAAAAAAGGGTGTAACCTTTAACCCTATTTCTGTGTCTAACACTGCTGGATTGGGTCAAATGATCTAAAGTGCAAACTTTGTGACACTTCAGTGTCTTCACTGAAAAGTGAAATAATTTCCATCATGCTTGAAGTTAAAAACATTACAGAACTAGTATTGGGCTTTAATGTAAATTGTACATGTACATCCTGTACCCTAATACCCATTTTTTTCTCAACGAGTGTCCTACGTTGGTAAATACTCTGGGCGGGGATGTAGCTCAGTCGGTAGCGCGCTGGATTTGTATCCAGTTGGCCGCTGTCAGCTTGAGTTTGTCCCCACGTTCGGCGAGAGATTTATTTCTCAGAGTCAACTTTGTGTGCAGACTCTCCTCGGTGTCCGCGCAAGCACAAGACCAAGTGCGCACGAAACAGATCCTGTAATCCATGTCAGAGTTCGGTGGGTTATAGAAACACGAAAATACCCAGCATGCTTCCTCCGAAAACGGCGTATGGCTGCCTAAATGGCGGGGGTAAAAAACGGTCATACACGTAAAATTCCACTCGTGCAAAAAACACGAGTGTACGTGGGAGTTTCAGCCCACGAACGCAGAAGAAGAAGAAGAAGGTAAATACTCTACTAATAGTATTCAAAGTAATACAGTAATACTAATAGTAATAGTACTATTAGTATCTCTGTTAAATATCTCAACTGCTGTTTGTCAGAGTTAGTACAGTATGACTTCTACCAACCAAAACATTCAACAAGTCGCGTAAGGCGAAAATACAACATTTAGTCAAGCTCAGTCAAACTCACAGAATGAAACTGAACGCACTGCATTTTTTCACAATGACCGCAGTCCACCGCTTGTGCAAAACGGAGTGAAACTGACGAGCCTGTTCTTAGCGCTGTAGTGGTTTCGCTGTGCTGCATAGCACGCTTTTCTGCACCTCTCTTCGTTTTAACTTTCTGAGCGTGTTTTTAATCCAAACATATCATATCTATATGTTTTTGGAATCAGGAACCGACAAGGAATAAGACGAAATTGTTTTTAAATCGATTTCGGAAATTTAATTTTGATCATAATTTTTATATTTTTAATTTTCAGAGCTTGTTTTTAATCCAAATATAACATATATTTATATGTTTTTGGAATAAGAGAATGACGAACAATAAGATGAAATTGTTTTTGGATCGTTTAATAAAAAAATAATTCTAATTACAAGTTTCTGATTTTTAATGACCAAACTCACTCATTAGTTTTTAAGCCACCAAGCTGAAATGCAATACCAAACCCCGGCCTTCGTCGAAGATTGCTTTGCCAAAATTTCAATCAATTTGATTGAAAAATGAGGGTGTAACAGTGCCGCCTCAACTTTTACAAAAAGCCGGATATGACGTCATCAAAGGTATTTATCGAAAAAAGGAAAAAAACGTCCGGGGATATCATTCCCAGAAACTCTCATGTAAAATTTCATAAAGATCGGTCCAGTAGTTTAGTCTGAATCGCTCTACACACACACACACACGCACAGACAGACTGACAGTGACAGACACACACACACACTACACCACGACCCTCGTCTCGATTCCCCCTCTACGTTAAAACATTTAGTCAAAACTTGACTAAATGTAAAAAGAGATTAGTGCTACACTAGGTGATGATGCAATCACAGTTCAGGTAAGCCTGTCAAACTGCCAGCCTGTCAAACTCAAAGCCAAACAGGAAGAGTCTTGAGCATAATTAACACCAAAAACACCAAAGTATGACCGCAACGTCTACTTATTTCTCCATGCAGATTTACACTGCGAGGAGAAATAATGTTATAATTAATCTGCATGACAGTACTTCTATACATTGTGAAAACTATTGAAAGAATGTCAGTTATGTGAATTTTTACAACAAGATATATCTCCAAGTCCTATTTAGTATTAGCAGTATCCGTTTCACCATACACCTTGTCACAGGCCAGCTGACACTCACAAAGCAGTCACACTCCCATTTTCAAAGAATAAAATTATGTTTTCCAGTCAGCCCTAAAAATATGATCAATGTCGTGTCAGTCACACAGTGTCACTCCCTTTGCGATCGAAACACACAACATTAAGTAAGGCCCCATAACATTAACAACACCGAGAGTACAAACTGACCCTTCACTAAGAAAGTAAAGAGCTCAAGCTGTTACACTCCAACTCAAGAGTTCAATGCATTATTCTTGCTGGATAATAACATAACAATGCCCAGTAACTAGTCCTAAAATTTGTTACCCCCTTTCCAAAGGGATGGTCCAAGCGCAAAGTGAGTATGAAGTATGATGCAACGGGTGAAAACAGCTGACTCAGTGACTGTTTCAGTGTCTGACCAGTCTCAGTAAATGACCTGCTACCTGGAGGCTTGTCCTGTCAAAACCACGATACGTATCTGAGACAATGCCAAAAGGTGACGTTTTCATGTCAGTATGTCCCAAATGACATCACCAGTACATTTTTCATTCTATCTAATCTGTTTTCGTTCTATTTTTTCTAATAACATGCGTTAACAATTGATTGCCAACTGGAATGGAAGAGCACAAAAAGTGTAACTTGATATGTAGTTTCTCTAGAGGGAAAAACATCTTCCACTTTCATGTCAGTGTGTCCCATGCAACATACATTTGCCAAACAGCTATGTGCAAGTGGATTATTTGTTAGTGGTATAGAAAATACTGATCAACAATTAAAGTCAGTTTTCACATTCATTTTCTACCTATTTCTTATTTGTTTATTCTGTTGGCAATGGTGAAATGTCAGCAATCGTGTGTCATTCGGGACAGTAGACATGACACCTGACCTTTTGTCACTGTCTCATCTAGGTATAGTGACCCTCATTACACAACAGAAGGGAGGTCAGTCAAGCGAATGACCAACTTCCCCTCGCGTTTCTGTCTGTAAACCACCCCTCTCCTTCCCGCAACAGAATATCATGCAGTACAGTTTACGTTTGATTGAAACATGCACCAAGTTTGTCTGAGGAAGACAAGGCAGCATATCTGTGCATACAGAACCATGCAAAGCACAACCAATATTATTCCGTACCCACCTGTAGGCTAGAGTCATGCACTCGAACAATTTCGTCAGCGAAGCATCGATGGAAAGCGTTTGCGTACTTTTCGGCCCGAAATTGTAGGTCTGCGAGGTCGCCCTGTTCGCCTGAACAAAATCGTAGCCCATTGCAACTGAAAAGTCTTTGGTATCGTCGGAGAAGTTTGTAACTTCATCGTCGTCATCATCATCTTTGTCCTCGTGCACTCTGCTTACCATGAAATGCCCACTATGAATCGTCGATTCGGGAGATTCTTGGGGGCTACCAGGACCGTCAAAAATACTCTCAGACAGGAGCGCTTTCTGCCTGTTTTGAATCTGCAGCATTTTGTCAGGTGTATTAGGCCCCGGAAGCTTGTCCCTGGCCATTCCCAGAATCGAAGGTCAGGTAATTTTCATCAACACTCTGCTCTTGACTTGCTACCAAAACAAGCTCCGCCATTACAGAAGGCTGCTGTGTGTCACGCTCTAAGCACGTGAACAGAGGTTTTAGACCAATCAAATCGCAGGAAGCAATCAACAAGCAAGTTCAAGGGTGAATAACATAGGGGAGGTTACTGCTGCTAAACATAACTCTAGTTGCAGCTGACTGCCTATGTAAACAGACTGATATCATATGGACTTGTTAACATCTTTATTCTTGTGGTCTTTCCAACTAATGGTTTTGTTGTTGCAGTTGAAACTCCTGGCGGTCATTCTTCTTGATTAACTTGTTTTCATGAGTAGATATGCGGCCGGCTGTCACACTGAACTATAGGGGAAGGTTGCCTATATGGACCACTTATTGTTTCATGCTAATAACAACAGACCTGGGAACTCATACGACTCAGTTTTGCCGTGTTTTGTACGCATTATTGTCTTGAATACGATCAGTACGGTCAGTGGACAAAAAATACGACGAGAAAAATTCCTAGACTACTTTTCTTCACAAGCCCATCCCGCATTTAGGAACTGACCTACGCTAACAAGATGGCGCGAGCTTGCATTCAAACTTTGAATGCAAGCTCGCGCCATCTTGTTAGCGTAGGTTCCTAAATGGCCCATCCCGAAGCCGATCCAGTATTTTGACACATGATTACTGTTTTTGTCAGTAAACATTGAAACAAGTCGCGTAAGGCGAAAATACAACATTTAGTCAAGTAGCTGTCGAACTCACAGAATGAAACTGAACGCAATGCCATTTTTCAGCAAGACCGTATCACGCCGTATACCGTGGTTGCATTAGAAAAACGCAGCCGCCGGTTTTGGTTGCGCACTTCCGCCGTTTAACTAAGACACGCGACGTAAGTATCTCCACAAAATCACCTGTAACTTCTCACACATGACATATCATCACAGAAACATCGATTGTACTTTGGCCTAAGATGTTGCTGCATCAAACGATCGATCTGTTTCATTGCTTTAATGTGCTTGTGAACGTTGTGCTTCAATTATTTACACCTTTTTATGCGTATTCTGTGCAAGTTTTGACTTTCCACAGTCACGACGGACATTTAAGAGCATGATAATGATCACACACTATTGTGCTGTAATCAATGGCCATTCCTTGACATCTCGGTCAAATAATAAGTTTTAAAGTGGAGCAGAAGCGTCATATTTTATGAATCTGTGAGGACACCCCAAGATTTTTCGGTTGCACACTTCCGCCGTCTCTTTTTTGTTGCGGTTGCACACCGCCGTCGCAAGTGGTTGCACACCGCCGCCACTGTTTTAAAGAAAGAAACAGGACTTTATTTGTGTCTGTCTCTAGGCATGTTCCATACAGGTCTGGAAAATCATAAACCTTCTGGTGTATACTAATTTGGTAATATATTAAATTAAATAGCCTCTCTCTCTCTCTCTCTTTCTCTCTCTCTCTCTCACTCACTCTCTCTCTCTCTCTCTCTCTCTGTCTCTCTCTCTCTCTCTCTCTCTCTCTCTCTTATGTGGTTTTTTGTTTTTGTTATTGTCATTACTCACTGTGACACCAACATTCTGTTGTGATATGGCAATAGATGCCAAAACCCCGGTTACATCGGGGGAGAGGATTTCAGATTCTACTCAACACAACGCAACACAATACAACCAACGCTCAACCACTAGTCTACTGAGATAACAATAATATAGTAAGGTAGAGTGAGATGATCACAACGAAAAGACTATTTCATTTCACTCATTAAGATACATGGATTGGTACAAACCTGATATCGAAAAATAAATATGGGATATAATCCATGCAGCTTCATGACTGCATGGCTAAACCAAATGGGCTACCCAGGAGCTGTTTTTTTGTGTGTATGTGTGTGTGTGTGATCTTTTGTCCCTGGCTTGTTTTTTGTTTGTGGTTTTTATAATGAAAGAATGTGCTCCTTTCAGGTGATGGAGTTCAAGTGCTACTACTGTTCGGACCTTTTTTCAAGACTAACGGAAGTAGTACGTCATATTGAAGCGGAGCATAGTGGTGATCCATTAAAATTTCGAAAGTTGGTACTCGATGAAGCAACGGGAAAGAGAAAGTTCGTGTCAAAAGATTTCCGGTTGACACCCGCAGAGATTAATAAAGCTGGCCAGGAGATAGAGGTGAACGATGGCAGTGGTAAGATCACAATCAAAAACAAAACGTTTGTGGATCCGTCAAACAGTGAGAGTGTAGATCAGTCGCAAAGTGAGTGTGAAGCTAGCAAACCTGAGGGTCTTGATGCTGAAATAAACCGACTGCTGGAAATTCTACCAAATGCTGCCCAACGATTAAAGGAGCAAGGACTTTTGTCAACATGGCTTCTACTGCATGAATTGATATGTGAAGGAACATTTCCGCTAAACAACATTTCTTTCCTGTTATTCTTGGATGTGGTGCGCTTTTACAGTGAAGAAAACACAAGTTCTATGAGATACAGGGAGGAGACGAAACTATTCTGGCGAACTGGGTACCACCTTTTCCACGGAAAATTTATCCGGTTCATGGGCGGTCCTAAGAACCAGGGTCAAGTTGTGGACGGCTCGGAGACACTCGGTGTTTGCAGGTCATCATGCGCAAAAATAAACTTTGCAATACCTAGCCTAGATGTCATTTTTGGAAGTCCGATTGGAGGGTTTACAGGCTCCGTCTCCACGACTACCTCAGCGCTAATATCAAGGTAGCTGTCCAGCGTTTGAGCAGATACCTCCATCTGCAATTACAGACATGCAATTGTGGCTATAAGAAACAGTAAAATCTTAGAATATTTCTCTCACGTTATTTTGATGTCTAGGCACACATCGAAATGTATGACCTGTTAATTCTGCCCATTGCTTCTTGTTTCTTTTCATCACCTATCACAAATAAAGACAAAGTCTACATTATTAAAATTACAACACTTTACTATTTACTCAAGAAAGTACACCAAAAGGTTATGAAATCATCGTCTCCAGTGACTTTTCACCAACAGCTGGCGCAATTTGATTATACCATGTACCTTCCGGGAAAGAAAGCAAGTTTTGTTGTATTGTGTACCAAACAAAGCAATTATTTTAAATTTCCGCACTGCAAAACTTTCCCCTTCTCTTTGTAAAATATTTTGAGCCTATCTATGTTTTATGTCTTAAGACGGCTCTGTGTGGTCAGTTAGACGTTAAACAATGTGAAGAAACTCTATTTTATAAGCGAAGTAGAAAAAAAAAGCGGCGGCGGTGTGCACCCGAAGCAAAACTTCAACGGCGGCAGTGTGCAACCGACTGTGGCGGAAGTGTGCAACCGAAAATTCGTGGTGTGTCCTCACAGATTCATGAAATATGACGCTTCTGTTCCACTTTAAAACTTAATATTTGACCCCGATGTCAAGGAATTGCCATTGATTACAGCACAATAGTGTGTGATCATTATCATGCTCTTAAATGTCCGTAGTGACTGTGGAAAGTCAAAACTTGCACAGAATACGCATAAAAAGGTGTAAATAATTGAAGCACAACGTTCACAAGCACATTAAAGCATTGAAACAGATCGATCGTTCGATGCAGCAACATCTTAGGCCAAAGTACAATCGATGTTTCTGTGATGATATGTCATGTGTGAGAAGTTACAGGTGATTTTGTGGAGATACTTACGTCGCGTGTCTTAGTTAAACGGCGGAAGTGCGCAACCAAAACCGGCGGCTGCGTTTTTCTAATGCAACCACGGTATACGGTGTGCGTATACTCGTAGCATCGTCAGTCCACTGCTCATGGCAAAGGCAGTGAAATTGACAAGAAGAGCGGGGTAGTAGTTGCGCTGAGAAGGATAGCACGCTTTTCTGTACCTCTCTTCGTTTTAACTTTCTGAGCGTGTTTTCAACTCCAAACATTACATATCTATATGTTTTTGGAATCAGGAACCGACAAGGAATAAGATGAAAGTGTTTTTAAATTGATTTCGAAAATTTAATTTTGATCATAATTTTTAAATTTTTAATTTTCAGAGCTTGTTTTTAATCCAAATATAACATATTTATATGTTTTTGGAATCAGAAAATGATGGAGAATAAGATGAACGTAAATTTGGATCGTTTTATAAAAAAAATTTTTTTTTTACAATTTTAATAATAATAATAATAATAACGATTACTTATATAGCGCGTAAACCTCGTGGTGACGAGCCCAGAGCGCTTTACACTTACATAATCATAATACAAACAAGGAAAGAGAACTAAATCCGAATAAATTCAAACATGGTCACACACACCCACACACGCACGCACACACACGCACACACACACACACACACACACACACGCGCGCGCGCGCACACACACACACAATCTTTCTTTCGTCATTGTCAATGTTCAGGTAATTGTCATTGTCAATTTTCAGATTTTTAATGACCAAAGTCATCAATTAATTTTTAAGCCACCAAGCTGAAATGCAATACCAAAGTCCGGGCTTCGCCGGAGATTACTTGACCAAAATTTCAACCAATTTGGTTGAAAAATGAGAGCGTGACAGTGAAAAGCCGGATATGACGTCATCAAAAACATTTATCAAAAAAATGAAAAAAATATCTGAGGATATCATACCCAGGAACTCTCATGTCAAATTTCATAAAGATCGGTCCAGTAGTTTAGTCTGAATCGCTCTACACACACACACAGACAGACAGACAGACACACGCATACACCACGACCGTCGTCTCGATTCCTCCCTCTATGTTAAAACATTTAGTCAAAACTTGACTAAATGTAACAAGTCGCGTAAGGCGAAAATACAATATTTAGTCAAGTAGCTGTCGAACTCACAGAATGAAACTGAACGCAATGCCATTTTTCAGCAAGACCGTATACTCGTAGCATCGTCAGTCCACCGCTCATGGCAAAGGCAGTGAAATTGACAAGAAGAGCGGGGTAGTAGTTGCGCTAAGAAGAATAGCACGCTTTTCTGTACCTCTCTTTGTTTTAACTTTCTGAGCGTGTTTTTAATCCAAACATATCATATCTATATGTTTTTGGAATCAGGAACCGACAAGGAATAAGATGAAAGTGTTTTTAAATTGATTTCGACAATTTAATTTTGATAATAATTTTTATATATTTAATTTTCAGAGCTTGTTTTTAATCCAAATATAACATATTTATATGTTTTTGGAATCAGAAAATGATGGAAAATAAGATGAACGTAAATTTGGATCGTTTTATAAATTTTTATTTTTTTTTTACAATTTTCAGATTTTTAATGACCAAAGTCATCAATTAATTTTTAAGCCACCAAGCTGAAATGCAATACCGAAGTCCGGGCTTCGTCGAAGATTACTTGACCAAAATTTCAACCAATTTGGTTGAAAAATGAGGGCGTGACAGTGCCGCCTCAACTTTCACGAAAAGCCGGATATGACGTCATCAAAGACATTTATCAAACAAGTCGCGTAAGGCGAAAATACAATATTTAGTCAAGTAGCTGCCATTTTTCAGCAAGACCGTATACTCGTAGCATCGTCAGTCCACCGCTCATGGCAAAGGCAGTGAAATTGACAAGAAGAGCGGGGTAGTAGTTGCGCTAAGAAGGATAGCACGCTTTTCTGTACCTCTCTTTGTTTTAACTTTCTGAGCGTGTTTTTAATCCAAACATATCATATCTATATGTTTTTGGAATCAGGAACCGACAAGGAATAAGATGAAAGTGTTTTTAAATTGATTTGGACAATTTAATTTTGATAATAATTTTTATATATTTAATTTTCAGAGCTTGTTTTTAATCCGAATATAACATATTTATATGTTTTTGGAATCAGCAAATGATGGAGAATAAGATAAACGTAAATTTGGATCGTTTTATAAATTTTTATTTTTTTTTACAATTTTCCGATTTTTAATGACCAAAGTCATTAATTAATTTTTAAGCCACCAAGCTGAAATGCAATACCGAACCCCGGGCTTTGTCGAAGATTACTTGACCAAAATTTCAACCAATTTGGTTGAAAAATGAGGGCGTGACAGTGCCGCCTCAACTTTCACGAAAAGCCGGATATGACGTCATCAAAGACATTTATCAAAAAAATGAAAAAAACGTTCGGGGATTTCATACCCAGGAACTCTCATGTCAAATTTCATAAAGATCGGTCCAGTAGTTTAGTCTGAATCGCTCTACACACACACACACACACACGCACGCACACACATACGCACATACACCACGACCCTCGTTTCGATTCCCCCTCGATGTTAAAATATTTAGTCAAAACTTGACTAAATATAAAAAATGAAAAAAACGTTCGGGGATTTCATACCCAGGAACTCTCATGTCAAATTTCATAAAGATCGGTCCAGTAGTTTAGTCTGAATCGCTCTACACACACACACAGACACACACACGCACACACACACGCACATACACCACGACCCTCGTTTCGATTCCCCCCTCTATGTTAAAACATTTAGTCAAAACTTGACTAAATGTAAAAAGCATTTGTTTTAAATGTATAGATAAAATTAATTAACGGTGTGACGGACGCGTGTGAAGCATGTTTTAATCAAGGATAATCAAATGTTGAATGTAGTACGGTCATTTGTCTAAAAAATACACCAAGTTTGTTTGAGAATACTCTAAATGCAAAACAGGGGTTCCCAGGTCTGTAATAGGGGAGACCGGGGCTAGTCCGCCTACTTTTATGCTTTTGGTAGCATAACTGGCGAGTTTGATGAACTAGAAGACTGATTTTTACATTTAGTCAAGTTTTGACTAAATGTTTTAACATAGAGGGGGAATCGAGACGAGGGTCGTGGTGTATGTGTGTGTGTGTGTGTGCGTGTGTGTGTGTAGAGCGATTCAGACTAAACTGCTGGACCGATCTTTATGAAATTTGACATGAGAGTTCCTGGGAATGATATCCCCGGACGTTTATTTATTTTTTTCGATAAATGTCTTTGATGACGTCATATCCGGCTTTTTGTAAAAGTTGAGGCGGCACTGTCACACCCTCATTTTTCAATCAAATTGATTGAAATTTTGGCCAAGCAATCTTCGACGAAGGCCGGACTTCGGTATTGCATTTCAGTTTGATGGCTTAAAAATTAATTAATGACTTTGGTCATTAAAAATCTGAAAATTGTAAAAAAAAAATAATTATACAACGATCCAAATGTACGTTCATCTTATTCATCATCATTTTCTGATTCCAAAAACATATAAATATGTTATATTTGGATTAAAAGCAAATTCTGAAAATTAAAAATATAACAATTATGATTAAAATTAATCTTTCGAAATCGTTTCAAAAACTATTTCATCTTATTCCTTGTCGGTTCCTGATTCCAAAAACATATAGATGTGATATGTTTGGATTAAAAACACGCTCAGAAAGTTAAAAAGAATAGAGATAAAGAAAAACGTGCTATCCTTTTCAGCGCAACTACTACCCCGCTATTCTTGTCATCGAGCGGTGGACTGACGATGCTACGAGTATACGCTCTTGCTGTAAAAATGCAGTGAGTTCAGTTTCATTCTGTTAGTTCGACAGCTTGACTAAATGTTGTAATTTCGCCTTACGCGACTTGTTTATTTTACATCAAGACAAATGTGTAGCTGATATCAATGTGCAGTTTTTATGTGCGCATGAACATTTGTTGTACATACTGCTTTAAGTAGACCTACCCTAACGTAGGCGAACTTGCCCCAAGTCGGGGTAAGTCCGCCTACAGGGTGGGGCAAGTCCGCCGCTCTCATCCCATAGTAGGTACAAGACTAGTAGTGGGCAAGCTTTAGTGGGAAAGCTTTTTTAATTCCCTTCAATATTTAGGTTCAAAAATGCCAATGACAAAATACGAAAGAATGTAACACAAAATTACGTTAGGGGAGACCGGGGCTAGTCCGCCTACTTTTATGCTACTTTTATGCTTTTGGTAGCATAACTGGCGAGTTTGATGAACTAGAAGACTGATTTTTTTATTTTACATCAAGACAAATGTGTAGCTGATATCAATGTGCAGACAGTTTTTATGTGCGCATGAACATTTGTTGTACATACTATACTGCTTACGGCGAACATGCCCCATGACAAATAGGCGGACTTGCCCCTGCACGGGCAGGCAACTCTAGTGCCAGATAACGAGCACAACATGGGAAGGAAGAAGCAAAACTTTCGTCAGAACTCGACCTTAATTAACGCACTTTCACTCGACACCAAGACTAAGTATTTGTTCTCAGAGGTAATGCATCAAAACCTAAGTCAACTCCTATGCATTCATTTTACAAAAATGAAGAAAAACACTTTTTGTGATCTGTACTCACGATATATGGGCGCGCAACCTCTGAACTTCTGCAGGATATGGCGGGAAGAAGGGACACCACTCCCACATGGTGTGAATGACTAAAAGGTGGCAAACGTAAGAATAAACAGACAAAGACGGATGTGCCCCGGGGGCGGACTAGCCCCGGTCTCCCCTAACTAACTCGTTTTCATTCAAAGAAGTTTCATTTTGTGTTTGGTAGTCCTTCTCTATTTAATTAACATTAAGGCCTAATTAGAGCAAATTAGCATTGATAGACATTCAGCAAAAATTAAATACAGAACATTTCACACCTGGTCTCCTAATGCGGACCAGTGAAGGGGCCTTCACGAATCACTGTAAAAAGCTCCCTATACTTCAAAATAACATTATACAATTTAGTGTGCAAGACAGACTAATTCAAATATGCTTTAGATTTATCTGTTTCGGTTTGACGAGAACGTTATTTGAAGCACAACAGAAAACTAAAGAATCTTATCAAAACGGGTAGAGAAAAAATTGAAATTATCAACTTCCGACGAAAAGAAAACTATTTGTTATACTATATAGGTTATTTTCAGCAAGCTTCTTAATGAATTACTTAAACTAGCCTTTAGTTTTTATTTTCTTCTATTTGTTGAAAAGTGGTCTATATCATAGGAGACACACCTATACTTTGAAATTTTGCATTTAATTTTTATTTGCAGTAGAAACTCGGGATCAAAACTGCTAAAATGTAAACAATACAGGCTTAGCTGTCATATATATAGCAATTTTGTATGATAACAGCTTTGGCTGTGAACAGAAATTAGTGCGTTTTAAGCGTCCAATTTAGAGTAAACGCTGCCAAAAGTCAGTGTAAAAAAGAGAAAAAGCCTAACGGTTTTGTGGTTTGTGTTTTTGCAACTGTTTTGACATGTGCAAGTCATCCAGTGAGGGTAAATACGGCGAATGAAATTGTTTTGAGCGCTCCAGCACCGTTTGTTTGTCACTCGGAACAGGAGGTGGTCCATGTTAGGCAACCTTCCCCTACTTCCAACACTTAACGTGACAAAATCAAATCAGTTTAGTAAAGAGTCATAGTGCCGCGCACGCACACACATCTGACACGCACGCACACACATCACACACACACACACACACACTGGCACACACACACACACACACACACTGGCACACACACACACCCACACACACACACACTGGCACACACACACACGGACACACACACACTGGCACACATACACACTGGCACACACACACACACACACTGGCACACACACTGGCACACACACTGGCACACACACACACACTGGCACGCACACACACACACACACACACACACACTGTCACACACACACACTGACACACATACACATACACACACACCCGCGCGCGCGCACACACACACTGACGCGCACACACACACACACACACACACACACACACACACACACACACACACACACACCGTGGCACTGCACACCGCCGATACACAAACACGGGCACACCGACACATATCAGTATGCACACACACACACACACACACACACACACACACACTGACACACACACGTGACACACACCGTACACTGACACACACACACACACACACACACACACACACCGTGGCACTGCAAACCGCCGATACACAAACACGAGCACACCGACACATATATCAGTATGCACGCGGCACACACACACACACACACTCACACACACACACACTGACACACCGGCACACACACACACTCACACTGACACACACACACACACACACACACATATCACACCAAGTTCTGTGTAACTCAAGTTGTTTTTTGTCACCGCTGCACGTACAAAATCAGTGGGCGCTCAAAAGGACTACATTTAATCGATACTTCGAAAGTAATTTTACTGGCAATAAGGCCTTGCTGAGGAACTAGTAATGATCGTCTGATCATCAAGTTTGTAAGTAGTAATTATGACTCGAGAATAAATACTATCAGCATTTACTGACCCCCACGTGCGGTTGCCCTGTGACATGAGGTGACCCAGTGATGTCAGTGTGAGGCCGGGTACAAACGTTTTGTATTGTTATGAAGACCTCAGCAATACATGTAAATCAACAGCTATTGTGTTTTCAGTCACGTTCACCTTAGAAAATGCAAAATGGACGAAAAGTTGAGACGCTTCCTTTCTCAAACGGCGAATCGTAAAACCGCAGAGCAACAATGTCAAGACGTAGTACGGGTTGTGGACGGGCGCTGTGGCGAGGTGGTAAGACGTCGGCCTCTTAATCGGAAGGTCGAGGGTTCGAATCCCGGCCGCGGCCGCCTGGTGGGTTAAGTGTGGAGATTTTTTCCGATCTCCCAGGTCAACTTATGTGCAGGCCTGCTAGTGACTTAACCCCCTTCGTGTGTACACGCAAGCACAAGACCAAGTGCGCACGGAAAAGATCCTGTAATCCATGTCAGAGTTCGGTGGGTTATAAAAACACGAAAATACCCAGCATGCTTCCTCCGAAATGGCGGGGTAAAAACGGTCATACACGTAAAATTCCACTCGTGCAAAAACACGAGTGTACGTGGGAGTTCAGCCCACGAACGCAGAAGAAGAAAAGATGTGTTGTGGAGGGCAGATATCCAAGACAAAAAGTGGCTTCAAACAATCAAAACCGAGAGACAGAGAGACCGACTGACCGACCGACAGCCAACCAGACAGGCAGAGAGCCAGCCAGCCAGACAGAGTGTATGTTCGTTACTTCCTAATCTTTGTTCTATAAAAAGATAAATAAAGGTTATCTCAACATTGCCTTGTTTTACAGTGCCCCCACTGTTCCAGGCTCTGCGCCTCCAGATTAGGATTGCAGAGCCACGTACTCCGTGTACATAGATAGGATGCAAAACGAAAACGTCTTCTTCGGACCCGAAGGACAACTACCGTTTAGAAACATTTAATAAATATACACAACACATTGCAGTACATACGCTCAAAAAAGCAAAAACATGAACTGCAATCTTCACTAAAGATACGGAAGAATAAACGGTTACAACCACTGTAAAAATTGATAGTAACAAAATAACTGCAACAATAGTGCATCGTGGCAATGGGTGTGAGAAGATGGTATTCCATCGTCGAGACGTTTTCTTTGTCTTCCGCGTCATTCAGCCTTTACAATGTTCATGTCAGTAACCCTCCTCACTGTTCGCCCCTTTTCTCCCTCTCTACCACCACTAGCCTTTATCCAACAGCCTTTAAACATGTGACACACACACACTGGCACGCCCCAACGTTAACTCGCTACAATTTACTTCCTTTCATCAGCTCCGGCATAATTTGATTTTCGAACGACGTCGTGCAGTCAACAGCTGGCAGAAGTTCAGAAAATTGCAGCACAGGGCACCAGAACTGGCAGCGGGTTGGAATTTCCAACAAAACTCTATAGCCAGGTTCAGACACTGTTCAGACACGATCGGGGTTAACCCGCGACTTTGGGGTTGTTACACTGGGAGTTCGAGGTTTTGTGGTTATCCAATAAATCAAGTTGTAAAAGAGAGCTGAACCAGTGCCGCGATATGCATTCATGTGTGACTGTGAGTCATAGCTGGCTGAATGATAGTGAAATATAATATTGCTTCGTACAAACTGATTGATCATTTGACTAGACGAGGTCTCATATAAATGTACGTTGTATTGACTGGACAAATGAAGTCATGAAGTCACCTTCACTCAACAGAAGCATAGCCCGCAGACTTTCAAACATTTTGGTTGAACTTGCAATGTGCCAGTTTGAAAAGAACGTCAATGGAAAAAAAAGAAGTTCTAAAGAGAATTACGAATAATCGTAGAGAGTTTCTTTTACTTCATTGCTACGGAGTCGTGAACATATTTTGGCAGACTTTTGGTCCGCATATTAGTTACGCATGTTAACATGGGAATGGGGCGGTTCCGTGGCTCGATTCTAAATGTTTCAAAACTATGCTTATTATACGTTATTTGCGTGTTTGACCAAAATATGACATTTTACACAGATCGAGACAGTCATTGTTCTCCGAGACCGCGCTAGCGGTCGAGGTGAACAATGACTGTCGAGATCTGTGTAAAATGTCATATTTTGGTCAAACACGCAAATAACATTTATGTATCGATCGAATTCCTTTCATGTACTATGACTTTGTTGTTAATGTTGTTTTGACGATTGAACGAGCACACAAACACATGCATGCAATCCACATCATGCACATGCAATCAAACACATAAGCTTCATATTTGGGCGTTTCAGGTTGACCGAAACTTCAAAGGAACTACAAAACACACGTCATGTATTGACATTGTTGTTGTTTTGACATTGAACAGCACACACACATGTAATCAAACACATGACGTGTTTTTTTTTTTAGTTCCTTTGAAGTTTCGGTCAACCTGAAAAGCCAAATTATAAAGTTTTGTCGGCCTCTGACGTCACATGACTCAAAGAAGGGAAATCCAATCTCCAATCGATACATTTTGTGTGTGTTGCTTTTGGCCCAAGCGGATTTAATACAAACAAAATACACACAGCTAGCTCCGATACACTAAGTAAGTATTCACACAGCACCAATACGCAATTATCACTAAAAACTAAGCAGAAGCAACGACAACTGCCATCCTGACTAATTGCTAACAGTATAAACACTATTGTCAGGTCATCAACAACAACAACAACAGCTGCACATCAGGATACACACCCAAAGCATCACTGAAGAACTGTGTGCTTATCTTTCTTTCTTGTTTCTGCAGAAACTACAGCGCCGTTAACACACACACACGTACAGTGACACACACACACTGACACACACACACACACTCACACACACACACACACACACACACACACACACACACACACACACACAGAAACAGAAGAAGAGGTCTTGTTGCAAAGTCTACAGTTCTATTCGTCTCAACAGATCACACAAGTATTGGCACACACAAGAAAACTGAAGAAAAAATTCAAATTGCACACAGCTAAGATTTCAATGAGAGTACACTGTACATAAAATATCAAAAGAAAACTGAAGAACAAAAATCTAATTATTATTTTGTGTTTAAAACGTAAATAGTGTCAAAATGATTCCAGTAAAAAAGCTTCACTCTTCTCTTTTTCTGTTTAAACCTCATCTGCATGTGGGCCACACTCTAAACCCTTTTCCTTTCTTTCTTTTTGTTTGGGGTCTCCACGGACGCCCCTCCTTGTGCGTCCCGGGACCCCCACTTTCAATGTTTAGAGGGTCCATGGACTCGAGCGTGTCGTTAGTTTCAGTGTGTTCGTAAGAATGAGTTCTTAGTTTGGATCCGCGATAACTGTCTTTGGCAAGCCTCGACCCCTGTAAGTGCCCAACTAAACAAAGAAAGTCTCTCCGTATTCCCAAAATGATTTAAAAAACAAACAAACACAAAACCCATTGTGTAATCTCTATTAATCGAATTTGCCGTAACGGGCATTCCTGTATATATAGGGCAGATCAAGGACAACCACGACAGCAAAGAATATACCCACAGCGATCCCCCAACCGTAACCTATCTGCTGCGTGGACGGCCTTGGGTCCTTGGCACTTTCTTTCTTGCGGCGGGATGACGACAGACCTGTGACGTCAACGCTGAGGGCCTCTTTGATGGCTCTGGTGACGTTGTCAGCTTGTGACGTCATCAAGGTTAGATTACGTAATGGCTGGTTTCTGACGCATTCGCATTGCTTTGGCAGTGACAGTGACCGCTTCGAAGGCTTTGGGGTCGGTGCTAGCTGGGTTGGTTCCGTTGGCAAAGTCATTCCTGCAGTTTCCCCTGTTGAAGTCTTACCGTTGCTGTCTTTGGTGGAATTAGTTGTGGGTCTGACGCTGGCGTTATCTTGCATAGTGTTGTTTGCGCCTGAATTGGTGCCTGGATTGGTGCTTGGATTAGGGTTGTTCCCGCTCGGACTAGTGTTGTCTGTGCCTGGAATAATGTTGTTTGTGACGGGATCAGTGTTGTTTGCGCCTGGGTTGGTGCCTGGATCAGGGTTGTTCCCGCTCGGACTAGTGTTGTCTGTGCCTGGAATAATGTTGTTTGTGACGGGATCAGTGTTGTTTGCGCCTGGGTTGGTGCCTGGATCAGGGTTGTTCCGGCCGCTCGGACTAGTGTTGTCTGTGCCTGGAATAATGTTGTTTGTGACGGGATCAGTGTTGTTTGCGCCTGGGTTGGTGCCTGGATTGGTGCCTGGATTAGGGTTGTTACCGCTCGGACTAGTGTTGTCGGTGCCTGGAATAGTGTTGTTCGTGCCTGCATTAGTATTAATTGTTCCAGGACTGCTGCTGTTCGCGCCATTGTTCTCGTTTGGATTGGTGTTGTTTCCACCTTGGGTAGAGGTAGCGGCGTCTTGCATGGGGTTAGAAGTGTTTTGAGCAGTGCTGTTTGGGTAGTCTTCACTTTCAGTAGAACTGACTGTTGTGTCTAACGGCCGCAAGATTTCAGGAACGTTGGTCATGGAGCTGGCTGGTGTTGGCGCTGAAAGAACAAGCACACTGATATGAGCCTGTGCCAAAAGGTGGTGCAAACAAGTGGGACATACCAGAGGAAAGTGAAATTGATTATTAGATTTTGAAAAGCCTACCACTGAAAACAGCAGTGTTTCTTGTTCAAGTTGTAAATCAGGTCGTAGAAAGATAACTTTGTACAAAATTTCAGAAAAATCAGCGTTTATACCTATCAGTCAAAGCAACTTTACACACAGGCTCATATATCAATGAACCTTTCAGAAAGATTCGTATTTGATCCAGGACGGATGTGCGTGAAAGCAGCAGTGGTGATCAGCAACTACGGTACACACGGCCAACTCACAGCACTCACTTCATTTTCTCTCCGACACGATGAGACTTTGACGTAAATATACGATTTACTGTAAATGTTAAAGCCTTAGCTAAACTCTTCTTGAGTGTTTTTGTTTGGCAAAACCAACACAAAAGAAAGACAGAGAGGGGCTGAGACAGAAAGAGACAGCGAGAGCTTGATTGGTTGATTGATTGATTGATTTATTGTTTGATCGTTTGATTGATTGAATGGTTGGTTGGTTGGTTGATTGATCGATCTGTAATACACAAGGCTAGATATGTTGGGGCCGGGCAGGGATGTAGCTCAGTCGGTAACGCGCTGGATTTGTATCCAGTTGGCCGCTGTCAGCGTGAGTTCGTCCCCACGTTCGGCGAGAGATTTATTTCTCAGAGTCAACTTTGTGTGCAGACTCTCCTCGGTGTCCGAACACCCCCGTGTGTACACGCAAGCACAAGACCAAGTGCGCACGAAAAAGATCCTGTAATCCATGTCAGAGTTCGGTGGGTTGTAGAAACACGAAAATACCCAGCATGCTTCCTCCGAAAACGGCGTATGGCTGCCTAAATGGCGGAGTAAAAAAACGGTCATACACGTAAAATTCCACTCGTGCAAAAAACACGAGTGTACGTGGGAGTTTCAGCCCACGAACGCAGAAGAAGAAGAAGAATATGTTGGGGCCTAGTCTTATCTTACATCCTGTCCCAACTGCACACAAACACAAATACGGTAATGATAGAGCGAGAGAGATATAAATATGTTCCAGACAAACATCCGTATCAAAGCGATCGCACTCCCACCCATGCTAATGAAAGATTAGGAAGAGAAGTGGGAGAGAGAGAGATGGATGGATGGATAGTTTGGTGGTTTGGTTTTTACAATATACAAAAAAAAAAAAAATTAAAAAAAATAAATTAAAAAAACACACACACAAAACAAGAAATTCCTCCGAGGTAGGAAAAACACCCCCGTCCTTACCATTCTCACTGCCACCAACTGAGAAGGTTATTTCCCTTTGACCATTAATATGTCCCTCTATAAGTCCTTGTAGAATCGTAATCCACCAATAACTCCCTAACCGTGTGTTTGACTGGTCCCAATTTTTGTAAGGACCGTCTCAGGAATGTATAGAACCTGTTCACCAAGTTTGGTGACGATCGGTCCGTTCATTCGTGAGATCTATATGCGAACACAAACACACAAACAAACAAACAAACAAACAAACACATCGACCGAATCCTATACACACCCCTATACCGGGGGTGTAAAAACACAAAAAAACATTTCACGCCATCAAAACAGAAGGCGGCTTGCGACAGAGGCCCGCTGAAAATTCCGATATTGGTCCTACACGCAGACACGCCGGTAGGCTGCTGTCGTGGTTACACGAACAACAGAGCTGAAGAAAGGTAATGTGAATTGTGAAACATACCATTGGTAGTGGTGTTGGTCATTGATGTAATTGATGTTTGGCTGCTAGTTCCCGATGATGTGGTCGCCTCGTTCACTGTGACAGTATCCCTTGTCTGTTCACTGTCGCTTGTCGTGCCTGTGGCCGCCTCGCTCACTGCGACAGCCACGGTATCACTTGTCTGTTCATTGTCGCTTGTCGTGCCTGTGGCCGCCTCGTTCACTGTGACAGTATCACTTGTCTGTTCACTGTCGCTTGCGGTCCCTGTGGT